>NC_051404.1:3179375-3179482 GCF_015228065.2 Penaeus monodon | reverse complement strand
TACAGGTTACTTGGTAGGAAGGGATAGGAGAGAGAATCATGAACTATTTTCTTGCTATTTTATTTTTTCCCTATTCCCCTCCCATCCTCCCATCCCCTTCCGTCGTA
>NC_051404.1:3179109-3179334 GCF_015228065.2 Penaeus monodon | reverse complement strand
CAAGCCTCAACCAAGCCACCGGTGCGGAAGGAACGGAAGAGGGGAGGAGGAGAAAGGGAAACAGGGAAGAGAAGGAGGGAAAGGAAATTTAAGAGGTCCGTATCCCTCCTCCGCCCAAGAAAATGGGATGATAACGTGGGAAGATCCTACAGCGAAACGAGGAGCAAAGAGAACGTCAGACGAGTCCGCTAAACCAACGAACAAAACAGCGGCACTGAGACCTAA
>NC_051404.1:3178451-3179056 GCF_015228065.2 Penaeus monodon | reverse complement strand
CGTAGGCCTAAAAATGACGGCCCTCTAATACCAGCATCCTGAGCTCTGCCCCGACAACGCGTGTTTGATTCCTCTCACACCTTCATGTTCCCCTTGTAAATAAATTAGTCCCGGACAATTAGCTGCCGCGTAAGCATAACACATGAGGCCGCGTGAATAATCAGGAGACACGCGACAGAGGCAGCACGAGAGACCGAGAGACCACTTCACCTGCTGGGACGCCGCTGCAACACCCGGGCCTCCAACCCCCCCCCCCACCCCAACCCCACTCCAGCCTTTGACGGAAGTGAGTGCATCACGTGCGCCGAAATAGAGTACCCGCAATGCGCTTGCAATTCCCAATTATCCCTGCCATTGCCGAAACACCGCTCTACTTCCAACAGGGACAATACGCGCGGGAAAGTCATTCTCCGGCTGGACCAACAATTAAAATAGTCGCCATCCTGCAACGATCACCTCGATCAGTCGCTATCAAAGCCTCTGACAGACGCGAGATAAATTCCAAAGCGATGCCAACACGGGCCGCGATTACAATCCCAACCGCCCTCGTGAAGCGGGATGGGCCCCGTCACTCATCACATCACAACCTCAGAAGCAAGCACGAA
>NC_051404.1:3178036-3178422 GCF_015228065.2 Penaeus monodon | reverse complement strand
GGGAAAAAATACCTCTTTAAGCCCGGTTATTCGTTGCCGAAGGTCGCCGTCGCTAATAATACCCTCCGAGGAAGCGGATGACACATCCCACGAGCTATCTCGCCCGCGGGGAAAATCATCGGGTAAAGAAACCGCGCCAAACGTTTCCATACTCGCGGGTTTCAAAGTCAGCCCTAAACGCATGATGAGATCCTCAACACTATCCTCAACGGGTAATTCAGCATCAGCATGGCGGACAAAACACTATGATTGAGCCGGTTCAAAATGCGCGCGAGGAATACTTAAGTTGGGAGAAATGTGCATTTGGATGTAATCGCGTGACCTTGACAGGAACATGATATTTGCTTCAAAGCTGTGGGGGGGGGGGGCAGAGAGGAGGATTTCTG
>NC_051404.1:3177471-3177666 GCF_015228065.2 Penaeus monodon | reverse complement strand
TGCAGAGCACACACCCGGGGGCAGCGCAAGGTGAGCCCGCGATAACACCTTCAGCCAATCTTCGCCGGGGGCAGAGTCCCCCTCCGTCACCAGCCAAAGAAAAATACGGTGACTGGGGCTTAATCAGGCCCCTGGAGGCTAAACGCAGCCAATAAACACACGTCACTGTGGGAGCTTCTGGTGTCGAGGGGGAGG
>NC_051404.1:3176629-3177125 GCF_015228065.2 Penaeus monodon | reverse complement strand
GTTGCACGAAATGAAATTGCAATAGCAAACAAATCCATGCACTACTCTCGCTAAATTGCACTGCCAGACGTGATGCCTACGCGCCGGTATGCCTTTATTTGTGTTTATTTATATAGGTGGTACTATGCAAATTGACAAAAAAAACATATTTATCTATCTACCTATACAAACATATGCACAAGATGAAACAAAATATATCTGCTTACAAACGGTACTGCGAACTGTCACAGACCGAGACTCAAACAACCAGTTCCATATGACTGCGAAGTATCAAATACTTGTTCTGTTCCCCATCTGGATATTTTCTGCCACTTGAACCGTGCATCCGTTACCATGGCAACGTCCAATAACTATTAACAGCCAATACCCTTGTTCAATCGAAAGAGAATGACCACGCTCACAAGAGGCGAGTCCAACACAGCAGTGTAGATCTGACCAAAGTCACATACAACAAAAGCTCTCGTTTTCCGCATGCCTAAAATAACTTTGCTCCGAT
>NC_051404.1:3176056-3176601 GCF_015228065.2 Penaeus monodon | reverse complement strand
CTTTCCATTCGCCGAAAACGAAACGCATTCGAAAAAACCCAAGGAAACAATTTTTATAGACACTTTCCAATGAAACGCTTTGATTCGTAGTCCATTAACACGTCAGCGGTATCGTTCGCGCCTCCGTGTCTCTGCGTGAAAGTGCGAGGTTACAACCTTTACAAACATCACGTCCGCGCGTGTGTGTCTTTACGAGGCTGGAAACGTGACCTCTGACCCCTCTTGGCCTCTCGCGAGACCTCCCCGGCGCTCTCGTGAGTCGCGTGACGCTCGGTCGTCTCATGACCTACACAATGTACTTTCCAGTGGAGGAAAAAGGAGGAAGAGGAAGGGAAACGACATCATCTCGCGAAAAAAAAACTTTTGCTAATATGAAAAGAAGGTTAAAACAGAAGAGAGATGAAATGCGATAGGTAATCGTCATCCTGTTATATATGGAGGATTCTCAAGCTTCTACGTTCACGTTTGATTTTTCCGCCTTTCCCCCTGAGGATATGTTATATATCGCAATCTGCGTCTAAGTTATTCTCGGCTGCTTTTGAGAT
>NC_051404.1:3175062-3175470 GCF_015228065.2 Penaeus monodon | reverse complement strand
CTCACATGACAGAGCTCAGACTAACGGACTGTCATCAGCCTGTCATGCATGTTACTGCTGCTCGAGACTCACCCCGAGGGCCGTCGCACCTTCTCCACCGATTCGTCACTCACCTGAAACAAGAAAAGACGAGGGAGGTTAAGTACATGAATCATTTTTTTCTGGAATCACACAACGATAGAAAAAAAAATCGGAGCCTATGAACAGCTATTACAATCTTCGTCCCCACAAATAAGACAAAACCGACACATAAACTAAAAAAAAAGTATAAATATATGCAAATCTCAGTACAAAGAGAAGCAAAGCTACTTGCGGGTCTTGACACGCGTCTCACGTATACGGTATTCCCAGGGCCGGCGAGCCAATCACGGCGCCCATAAACATTCTTCCAGCACGACCGGCCTTCTG
>NC_051404.1:3174667-3174952 GCF_015228065.2 Penaeus monodon | reverse complement strand
AAGGTAAGGGGGATATGGAAAGTAATAAAGGGTGCCAGGCATCACTGCTAATGAACTTATTGTCGGGGCGCCGTCGGCACCAGTCTTCACGTTTCAACAATTCCACAAAAGGATGGCGTTAATCAGGCCTGTGATATTTACTCCTCTGCACCGCTATTGAAACAACTTTTCAGGATAATTATCTTCAAAGCGCCTAAGGCTCCTCTGGTACAGATCTATTTGCTAATTAAATCGGTCGTTAACTCGTACTTTCATCGGCGTCCGTCACTTGGGACGCCGGGGGAT
>NC_051404.1:3174091-3174445 GCF_015228065.2 Penaeus monodon | reverse complement strand
ACCTTCGACAGAAAAAAGGTGGGTAAAGCGACTTTCTACAAAAGATCCTGCACGGGAAATATCAGACAGAACGCGGGTGTGCAGCATAAATAACAAATAACAGTTCTAAGCTGTGTCCCTCGCTTCCTCTCAACCTACAGGAGTGTCAGCCAATGTTTGTTCCCCGCAGCCACGCGAAACTTTGTTAAGACTTTCACAGAATACTGACAGACTGCTTAACCAAAATAACCAGACGGTCTTTGATATGCCTAACAGTGTAAACAGAATAATAATTACCCTTGAAGGACTAGCTAATCTGATGCTGAAGGGCAGACTTTCAAGCATGCGCGGATATTGCAGCACCTGTGCCTGACG
>NC_051404.1:3173351-3173942 GCF_015228065.2 Penaeus monodon | reverse complement strand
CCCCCTCCCCCCCTCCCCCTTGCTTCAAGGCAAACAGCAATTCAAGGGGAAAAAAGGAAAGAGAAGGAGGACATGGTAAGGTCAGGCCGGCCTACCCTCGCCGCCGCCGCCAAGACGCCCCTAAACGTGCCTGTGTCGCGAGGAGGAGGACAAAGACACGAACCTCCGCAAGTGAGAACGAAAGACCGGGAACAGATACCAAATGGATAAACCGGGGGGGGGGGGGGGATCACAGTAGCCGCTAACCAGACCTTTGTCCCACGAAAAGCGGGATTTCCAGCCCAGCTTGCGCAAAACAACGAATAAACACCGATCGCGGCGATGGCGGCTCGGAGTTAAAGGGGAGGCAACCCGCACTTCAATAATTCTTAATTATAAGCAACTATTAAAGGTTAACCTCTGGCGGGGTTGACGCACGCGCTGACGGCGAGATATGGGTAAGAACGCAGTAGCGCCAGGGGAGGAAGGAGGAAGGGGGGGGGGGCGTTCTCTCCCACACTGTGCAAATCTTCATTACTCCAATAATAGGCTTCTCTTTCCACACTTTCTCTATTTCACACGCTCACACAGATGCAGACTCATATGCAGGTG
>NC_051404.1:3172409-3173110 GCF_015228065.2 Penaeus monodon | reverse complement strand
ATGCAACAACACAAAGCCCACCAATTCTCGTGTGAAAGTCCGACCAGATCACGAACGGACGTCAACGATACACAACGAAACACGACACAAACAGCCGGGCCGTCAATCAGCCCGATTACGCAAACACACAGTTCGAATCCCTCAAAGCGAAGAACCCAGCACTCGCTTGCAACCACATGCAATCCAAAAAGGTATCAACTAAGCGCCCAAAACCCGTTCGTCTCACATCCCGGCCGCGGAGAGTTTCGCTGTAAACCTAATCAGCTGACATTCCTCAGCCTCCCTGAGACGTTGATCCTTCCTTTCAACAAGGTTTGCACACGGGGCTCCCTCCCAATGGAAATGCAAATAAGAACATCCCACCGCCAGGGATGTGTAAAATCCTAAGATCGTAGAGGGAGAGGAGACAATGTTCGGGAGGGGGAATTAACACGCCTCCTCCTCGCGCCCACCAACCAACGAACTACGACGAACTATTATCGTAACGACCAATAAAGAGACATTATACGGTTGCAACGGCCAATCAGCAGCCGGCATTAGGCGAGAGAGATCATTGATCTTCCAAGACAGGAGGCAACAAAGAGGGCGATGTTCCCGCGCCTGTCAGTATCAGCTGGGGCGTTTTGGCAGAGGAGAGTCGCGCTTCTTAAAGGCGCCCGCTGATGAGCTACTCAGATAATATTACAAGAGCGATGGGGGTC
>NC_051404.1:3172291-3172358 GCF_015228065.2 Penaeus monodon | reverse complement strand
CTGTCATGCAAACACACTCATGATCCTCGGGTTTTGCGTAACCGTACTTGCTGGAGAAACACCCGGC
>NC_051404.1:3172089-3172258 GCF_015228065.2 Penaeus monodon | reverse complement strand
CGTGCATGACATTTCAGCTGGCGAGCTCCCCAGCCAACACCACTCCTGCTTTTTTTCCTCTGCCTGAAATAACGGCAGACGCTAAAATTGGGAAAAAAAATAGAAAAAAAAACTCGCCCAGACAATAATCTCTGCCGGTCCAAAGAGAGATAAGAAACCAGATAAGAAA
>NC_051404.1:3171862-3172051 GCF_015228065.2 Penaeus monodon | reverse complement strand
GTAGAAATGGCTTTGGAATCCGTCCGACGCCGCGAGACGCCGACGGGACACTGGATTTGTAAAAGATTCACCTGAAGTCCCTCCTGATCGATTCTTTTCCGTGAATTCGCCCAAGTTCATGACACCGCGAACAGACTGATGTAATGCCCCATCATTGCCCGCGGGGAAACAGCCTGTTAAACCCCGGCC
>NC_051404.1:3171283-3171486 GCF_015228065.2 Penaeus monodon | reverse complement strand
GAAAGCTGTCGGTTGGGAGAGAAGGAGAATCTGGAAGCTATCTCTCTCTGCTTGACGTCACTCGTCAAGAGGTCCTCGTGGACGGCTGGCGAGGAGATGACTGACGTCTCGCGTGCCATCACCTCCTTAAGTCATGCACATCGTCATGGCCGAGGGCGCTTCGTCAGGCACGGGCCAATATTTCAAGAGAGCGGATGCACTGG
>NC_051404.1:3170366-3170993 GCF_015228065.2 Penaeus monodon | reverse complement strand
CGATCTAGCACAGCACCGGGTCCGAGAGCTACTACTGCCCCGCCCCGCCCGTGTTCAGCAGCGTCTTGCCAAGACCCACCTGCTCTCCTACAAGTATCTTAGCCTGGGATCAGCCGTGACATGTTTCCCCGCCCGTCCTTTGCCGGGCTTTGGTGACGAGTGCATTCGTCGCAAGTCACGGCGACTACACGCATCCTCGCCGGGTCCTCTGCCGAAACTGAACTCGGCTTAATGCGTCTTGCGCTGTGTCTCTTGATAAGCGCGAAACGATCGGCACGAAAGGTCAACTGAATAAAAGTACGACGTAAACATTCCATCTTTATTTCTCCCTTTCTCGCCGCCAACAAAAAGCGTTAGTTCCCCTTTCCATCGTCCTTAAACACATGCGCGCTGCCCCGAAGATAAAATTAAGAAGCTTCACATGCAGCTGATGCTAGGACTCAGTATTTTTTTAAAGGACGTCGTTCTTTGATTCCCTCGCTCGCCACTGCATACGAATGACGGCGCGACGGCTGCCAGAGGCACGATAACGACCGCGGGCGAGCGTCATGAGGGTTTAAGGGATCTACTCCATATAAAACATATATCCCATATGCCTCCTTCCGGGATTACGAAGAAACCCAATAA
>NC_051404.1:3169983-3170117 GCF_015228065.2 Penaeus monodon | reverse complement strand
TCTTTTTTTCCTAGGTAAGATAACAAACTACATTCCGTTATGCCAAGACCTAAAAGGCCTAGGTCCTAGACTAGGGGTTCCAAACCTAGGGGTATGGCGCCCAGGGGAGCCATGGAACAATATGAAAATCATGA
>NC_051404.1:3169665-3169802 GCF_015228065.2 Penaeus monodon | reverse complement strand
AGTTGACAGGCAATGAACGGGGCCGTGGAGAATTACATATACGGGTCAGGGGCCACAAAGCAAAAAAGGTTGGGAGCCTTTGTTCATCTAGATAGTCCCGGTCCTTACTGGACGAAGCTGCTAGCTAGCTGCAGGGC
>NC_051404.1:3167422-3169201 GCF_015228065.2 Penaeus monodon | reverse complement strand
ATGATTATGAAGACTTCGTTTGTCGTTTAAGTTCGCGTGTCCTTCTAACCTTCCACCGAAGTCTCTCTTCCGTCCCTCCCCCACTCCCAATCGCGGTATCACGCGTCGCGCATTCCATTAATTTCTTCCCGCTTTGTCTGCTCGCAAATTTCGTTCGCGTATCGACCTGCCAAGATTTGCAAGTCCTGCCTTCTGAAGGAACCGCCGCTCGTCACGCCAACCGGCCTACCTCTCTTCCTTTCTCTACAGTCAGCCAGACTGGTGACGAAATTCAGCTTCATGTCGGCCGCTGCGTATTGTAGAACATCGCGTCACCGTCCTCGCGACGCTGTGACGTAATCGCACCCGCGGTCCAGAATGCATCGTGAGCTATGTTAACTATGGACACGTGTGAGGTTCCCTCCCGAAAATGCGCTAGCTGGCAACTCTACTCCGACAGCCTCCAGGTAGACGAACTGGCTTCACTTTGGCACAAGTGGCACGGGCGTGTGGGCCTCAGACCCTCTTCCTCCACATCCCGCCCTGCAAGACGCCTATGCCTATGGGTGCCAGGAAACCATAGCTCGTCCCCGTCTGTCCGTACTGACGTGCACGCGCGCAAGGCACAGTACGCGGCTGACATTTACTGACACAAAGCAGGTCGCGTGTCAAGGTATTGATTGTAAGCTGCTCGACACCCTGCCAGGAACCCCCTTCAGGCATTCTTTCCGTCTGAATGACAGAAAGTATCGCGCACACAGGCGGCAGGACAACCCAACAGAGCAAGGGGATCTCCATGACGATAGCTGCATGACACGATTCCCGCAGCTCCCACCTCGACCCCGCCGCCGAGCCGTAATGTGCAGAAATTAGTCTAGTCAGAGTGACAGGGCCACGTGAGCGGAGAGTTCGTGGCGCAGTTAAGAGGGGCCCCTTTCCCTTTCCCTCACGCCAAATAACTCTCGAGTACACAGCGTAGGGACGCTCAGCGCCACGCGCCCTCATTAATAATAACTGTCATCAGCGTGAATTACTGCTTCCCATGCCCGACCTCCCACGAGTACGCCCCCCCCCCCACCATTCGCCGCCCTCCGCGACGGAGGAAACCATCCCGGGAAAACGAAGAAAATCATTTACCACCCACGACGCGAAGGGACCCAGCCCCGCCCACCAGGACGCCCACACACCCATCCATCGCGTCCAGTTCGGCCAGCAGGAAAAGCGATGGGCGGACATCCATCGCATCCAATTGTCTCCCTCCCAGCCTCCAGGAACACAGAGGTCAATAGCAGGCCGCGGGAGATGCTTACGAAGGGATGTAGTCATTAAGCTTGGACCGGAAACGCTGGCTGTGCAAGCTGATCGTTTCACTGCCTCTTGTTTGCGTGCATGATTGTCTCTCCGCCTCTCTACCTATTTGTCTTCGCTTTCTCCTTCTATATTTTCAGTAAACAGATCTATCCCTTCTCGTTTTCCCCTCGTTCCTCCCACTCCTTTTCCCGCCTTTGCTCCCCCTCCCTCACCTTCGACAGATGTGCGCCATAAATGCCCACAGGATCTCGGACTTGCGCATGAGAGTGGGTATGGACTACGCCTAACGTTGCGGGCGGCCGATTCGGGAGCGCTGGTAGCGGCCGCGATAGCGTGGCCGGTCGCAACGGTGGCGGCGCGGCGGGCGAGGAGGCGCCTTGCTGTGCTGCTGTTATCAATACCGCAGCCGAGCCTCGCCGGGCCGTCGCAGGTCATTGCTCCGGGAGACGCACGACGAGGCAACTTGGGTCAGAAGTTTGATTGTCTGGG
>NC_051404.1:3166930-3167228 GCF_015228065.2 Penaeus monodon | reverse complement strand
CAAGTGATCTGCGTTCCTTTGACATCCTTCAAGCATGATTAATGAACTGCGCCTTCATCTTATTTTTCACAGGATTCGACGCGGGATATGCAAGGCTTTCACAAAGCTCATTATTCTCATTAAGCGCATAGCTGTTCATTCACTCGATGTCTAGAATGTCCCGGGCCCGTTGCTGGTCGCAAGCAAAATTCTAGCGCTACTACGAGCGTTTCCTCGTTACCGTTACAAAATGTTGCACCGTCACGGCAAGTTAACTGTACTACTGTCACGCAAATACGTAGTAAAAACACTTAGTACT
>NC_051404.1:3166470-3166706 GCF_015228065.2 Penaeus monodon | reverse complement strand
CAATCAGCGTTAGAGGACAAGGTCAGAAGGTCAAGCCATGAGGAACGAGGTCACATCCCCACATCAACTTGGAATGGCTATAGCGAAGCGACAGCAACGACCCGGATGAAGCAGTTTTTCCTTTGAGAACTTCTGAAAGGACATTTGAGAGAGGAATCTCACTAATTTGTTATTTATCTACAGAAATAACAGCTAAGCTCTGGGTGTTATGACGGCTGCGTGAGCGGGTCTGGGTA
>NC_051404.1:3166060-3166141 GCF_015228065.2 Penaeus monodon | reverse complement strand
TATGCATTAATAGGAAAATATGAAGATATATAGATAAATACAGATAGTGGTATAGATGGATAGACTGATACAGAAACATAA
>NC_051404.1:3164956-3165936 GCF_015228065.2 Penaeus monodon | reverse complement strand
GCCGAGGATTCCTCCCTCCTTCCCTTCTCAGCCAAACGTACGGTCCGCGCGCCCGTGCCTCTCCCGCCCCGCGCCGGGAGAGGCCTCCGCCACGGCTGCGGTAGGCCCAGCGAGCCAGGGGTTCATTCCTCCCTCGCCCTAAATATATTCGCGGCCATCGATTCGGCCCGGAATGTCCTGCGGCCGAGCCAGGAGGCCGACGGACCTTGCGCTCGTTGACGATGGTCCCCGACGCGCATTCTTGCGGCCGACGCTCGTGAAAATTTGATCTGAAAATGCCCCCTCGCAAATATTAAGCCCCCTACCCCACCCCACCCCACCCTCCCACAGGACCCGGCATTCTTGCGAGGTGAGTTCGGTCCCCGCGATCAAATCCCTCTGGCCTCCCCTAATCCCCCCTTCCTTCCTCCCCGTCTCCCTTAAATCATCACTCGTGCACGCGCCGCACAAGCACGTGCGCCCGCGCCAGCCGCCCCGCACGTTGCATGAATTCCTCTCGCCTTCCTGACCTAATGCCGTAACTCAAGTCCTCGCCGTCGAAGAAACCGCACGCACCTCATCACGACCGCCGCCTACCGCATGCATACACACTTTACGATCCACACACGCGCACGGCCACACACCAACAACCACACACATACCCCTACCTTCACCCCAAGCCTCGGCGAGCGCGCCACCTGCACACCGCCCCGTCGGCCACTCGCCCTCCGCCTTCAGCACCAATCCCGACAAGATCGTTAAATTCCCGAGTCGCGACCATCGCTTTCATTACCCTACGACAACTTGAGAGACAAAAAGGCTCCGCCAACTTAATTCCCCCCGACTAGCCTCGCGCATGCTAGGAATGCAAGTCGGGGCGCTTGCACTATTCATCACAGCGCGTGTCGCCCTAAAAATAACAATAATATCCAAGTAAACGCAAATGATAATAAAAGATGTGGTTCATAAGCCATGTCGCAGAAGCGGGCGCAGGCCACCAT
>NC_051404.1:3164799-3164926 GCF_015228065.2 Penaeus monodon | reverse complement strand
AACACTTCAATCAAACTTCCGTATAAACAGATAAAATAAGAAAGTTTGTCTGTCGTTCGTCATTCTAACAAACTCCTGACGAAATATCAACCTAACTCGCTCGCCGGCGAACGAATGCAAGGGAACA
>NC_051404.1:3164385-3164551 GCF_015228065.2 Penaeus monodon | reverse complement strand
ACAGGAAGTTTCCCTGCTGGGTATTTTTTTTCATTCGTGCCTTTATTAAATGTGTATTAAAAGTCCCCGGGCTGGAGGATACACGCCCCTGCGCCACCGATGTCAGATGTCAAGGCTTTTAATCTACCCAATGAGCGTCTTCCAAGGTATCAGCGAAGTGGGCTTT
>NC_051404.1:3163783-3163918 GCF_015228065.2 Penaeus monodon | reverse complement strand
CGAAAAAAATGCATAAAAACGTACGACCATTATCTCTTCTTGCAACCCGGGCCTTCCAAACTCCGGCCAAAACAAACGATTAATAGCAAATCCTCTGCAAAAGTCACCATTATTGCATTCAACTTTCAACACAAA
>NC_051404.1:3163154-3163422 GCF_015228065.2 Penaeus monodon | reverse complement strand
CAACGATAATATACATGCCCAAGATAACAATAATGATTTTTTTTTAAATAAAAAAGCTAAATGCTAACAACAACGACAAAAACAGAAGTAAAACCAAGAACCAAATGCCACTCACGGAGGGAAGTAAATCAATGAAAAATATAAACAAATAAAAGGCCACAACGCAACAAAAAATTAATATGGCCTGCAACACCAACAAGGTTTACGAGCAACAATACGGCCGCCAGGGACATTGCAGCCGCGGCAGCAGGTCGGGAAAGGAGGTTGA
>NC_051404.1:3162742-3162826 GCF_015228065.2 Penaeus monodon | reverse complement strand
CACTGACCTCCTCGTGAAGCAAAGACTAAATAAACAGTCGGGAAAAGAAAAATGTCCTTCGCATTATTACGGTTTACGATGCAA
>NC_051404.1:3162600-3162700 GCF_015228065.2 Penaeus monodon | reverse complement strand
GTTTTTTTTTATCGGCCAACTGAAGGGGAATAATAACATTAACAATCGATATTCACCGCTATTGTTGTTTCAGAGAACCCAAGGCTATGTATGTATGTAT
>NC_051404.1:3162161-3162492 GCF_015228065.2 Penaeus monodon | reverse complement strand
AAGGGGGGGAGGAAAGGATGGAGGGGAGGAGGGAGGAAGGGAGGGAAGATGGCAAGGAAAGAAGGAGAGAAGGAGGGAAGGAGGGAAGGAAAGAAGGAGAGAAGGAGGGAAGGAGAGAAGGAGGGAAGGAGGGAAGGAGGGAAGGAGGGGAGGAGAGAGAGGCGAGGGGAGTGTGGGAGGCAGGAGGTTTTAAAGCGTTTATATTAGGATTTAACCCTTGGCACATTCCCTGCTGAAAGGATGAAAGGAAGGGGAGGACAGAAGAGAGGATGAAGAAACGGAGGAAGAGGGGAAATGCGAAGAGAGAGCGAGGGGGGAGAAAGGAAGGGAG
>NC_051404.1:3160990-3162009 GCF_015228065.2 Penaeus monodon | reverse complement strand
CTACAGAAGCTGGCTATGCGATGACAGATTAATGTGTGCATGACAGCTCGGCCCGCATGCAAGACACAGCGGGAAGCAAAAATCACCGCAATGGATTCCCGTCAACCTAGTTTACCCGTCTAAACCCAAGAAACGATCATGAACTTATTAACGAGAGAAAAGACATGCATGACTGCATTATAAACACCCTTCGCAGAAAACACAAACATGTTGCACCACTGAAGGGAGAATCGCTCGCACTCAGGCAGCAAAGGTGTTCCAGCAGCCTTTCAAGACTTCATATCATACGTCGTGCCTCTGTACACATGCAGACTTACTTGGGGATTAGTGTTTGTACAAAGCTGTCACTTTAGTCAGCTTGGCGAAGTCTCGTCGTTATGTATGTATGTATGTACATAATGTGCATATGTGCGTTTTTTTCTTTTTGTGCGAGCATCATGAGTGTGCGAAAAAATGTATATTTATCAGCTCCATTCTTCGTGGAAATGTGCTAATTAATATATATTTTTCTGTTGTGCATACAAATAGGCCTGATATCCGAAAAAAACGTTATTTTTCATCGAATTTCAGTATTACAAAGATAAAGGCCAAATCACATTTCCACTCGTCGTGTGAAACGTCCTTTTTCTATTCCAACAACATTTTTATTTATTACAAATTAGCTACGTTTTTTCTGTGCATTATTCCTCGACCACTTAAAACTGAAATCCAAAAGAGGAAGAAAGAAAGAAAAAAAACACTCATTAAATAAGATAATCTGAGCTCTCCGTTCCTCGCCGCTGACACGAAAAGCGAAATGGATTATGGGACGAAACGAAACGAAATTCCGAGAAACAGCTATTAGCGGCGGATTCTTCCATAATCGCATTTCCTCTCTTCCTCCTTTCTCCTTGCCCCGTCGGCGTTTAAATCTTTTAAAATTATTTTATGTCTGGAGGTCTTATGGAGACGATTATGTGCATTACATACACAAGCACCCGTATGTGAACTAATGCGTGTGAGTGGGTGGGGCCTTACAT
>NC_051404.1:3160660-3160869 GCF_015228065.2 Penaeus monodon | reverse complement strand
TAGATGTGTTGTGCTGCTCTACGTGTTATGTTACCGGGTGCCCGAACGCGTGCGCGGGGAATTTAGACAAATAAACAGCAGTTAAGACGAAATTAACGTACGAGGGAAGCGGTGAATGGAAGGCTCGTATGCACACGCCGGGACTCGAGTCTCTGGGGCCTAATACCTATGGCAGGAATAATGAAGGCGGGGGAATGGTAATGACTTGG
>NC_051404.1:3159824-3160194 GCF_015228065.2 Penaeus monodon | reverse complement strand
TAATGGCGTAAGGGAGTATGAGGTATAAAAAATGCCCCAAAAAGGGGCGTGCTGTATATTATCCTCCAATGGTGTTTTCGCCGCAGAGGTTTCCTCCTTCATTATCAGTCTGTGTGCTTATTTTCATTCATTAACAGTCCTCGTGCCTAATCTTTACCGTGTTTCTCTCTCCGCTAATCCAAAGCTCGGGTGTTTTCCTCGTTCGCTCAAACGACCGTTTAATTCCCGCCGTCTTCTTTTTTCCTCGTTCGCTCGTCAAACAACAATTTAATCTGTCACGGACGGGAGGCATTAAAAAAAAAAAGTGGAAGAAAAACACTGAAGGGAAAACATTGCAAGCTAACCTTCAAATAATTCATTAGCGACCCCC
>NC_051404.1:3159644-3159785 GCF_015228065.2 Penaeus monodon | reverse complement strand
ATTCTATCCAAAGGCCGTCATAACGAACGTTTGTGTTTCCATTCCCAAACATAGAATATTCTCCAGTCAAAACATTTGCCTGTTTTCGTGCCTCGAACGAAGCCCACAACTAAACATATCACGATGGAAGGTGGCTTGGCA
>NC_051404.1:3158391-3158735 GCF_015228065.2 Penaeus monodon | reverse complement strand
GGAGCGGGTGTCTATGTATATACATCCCTGCTCCACAACCTCCCTGAGGGGACGCGCGGGGATGATAATCAGACCGAATTTCCCCTCAGTTACAACACCAGACAAACAAGATTTAAACGAACATCCCGCGCCTGAAGCTTTTTTTTTTCTTACGTTTGATTCCCTCCTTGGATCTAAATCTTGACAATAATACACAAGAGACGAGGCAGGGAAGAAAATCGTTGACAAGAAGCTTTGGGTCGAAAAAAAAAGCAACGAAGTCTTTATTGGGGAAATTCGCTCCCGTCAGGCCTAACGCCGGCCCATTTCGCTCCCCCAAACCCCCGCTGTCCCTCCCTCCTTCG
>NC_051404.1:3157906-3158026 GCF_015228065.2 Penaeus monodon | reverse complement strand
CTTGAGCTCCCCCCCCCCCAACCCTGTCGCTGTCGCCCCTCCGCCTTTCTCTGACTCAGCACAAAAAACGGATTCGGCAGAAGGCTCCCTTGGAGAGTGGCGCCTATAATTCACTTTCAA
>NC_051404.1:3156739-3157061 GCF_015228065.2 Penaeus monodon | reverse complement strand
AAGAAATTTCAAGAACACGAAAATCAGTAGGGTAAAGGGGAAAAAATCCTCTCTCTTTTTCACCTTGTCTAGGACAGTAAAAAAAAAAAAAAAGGTCACAGTCACATGTAACAACCCAAGTAATTCAAGGAGAGGAAAAACACAGAACTGGACGCACTGAATTTCCCTCAGTCTCAAAAAGAAGACAAAATAACAGAGGTCCTCCCGAGACTGAGAGACAAGTTGCCAGAGGCATGGCTGAGAGCCCCCCCTTCCCCTTGCAAGCCAGAATACACCAAGCATGAGAAACCAGGTACCATTAATTAAAGGACCCTGAGAGATC
>NC_051404.1:3156122-3156462 GCF_015228065.2 Penaeus monodon | reverse complement strand
TGCCAGCGAATAACACACTACACAACGTCTATTGAGTACAAGTCACTGTTACATTACCTGGCTTATCCGATAATATCAGTTGCGATATGTCTGGCTGTTCCCAGTCAAGCTCGACTCCATTACAGTTGCGCACTGAAAAAATTCATTGGGGGAAATTACCATCAAGACTACGAACATAATGACAAGACAGTAAGTGTGCAATGTTGAATCATCCCTTGCAAAACACGGAACTATGGGCATATGTGTGCATAAACTTATCAAACCCTTCTCTGCTCTCTAACTAATCCAAGTTATGTAAAAGAACCCCCGCTAACAAGGCCTATTTTCCCCCCATGTCTAT
>NC_051404.1:3155990-3156088 GCF_015228065.2 Penaeus monodon | reverse complement strand
CTCTACTGACCCCCCCCTACTCCCCCCACCCCTCCTTACCCTTTTCATCAACCCCCAAATTTTCTCAAAATCCACCCCGCCTACGTCTCCAGCGCCCC
>NC_051404.1:3155747-3155964 GCF_015228065.2 Penaeus monodon | reverse complement strand
GCTCTATGTACAATGAGATAGGCAAGCGACATTTCCCATGGCAATGACTCTCCAGATGCGACCGCGTGATCTGTCTTTCTCAAAATACTGACATTTATAAGAAGTTAGAATGATATATTGAATGGACTCAATTTCATGCATCATTTGAGTAATATAAAGTGTGCGCTGAACTTCCCGCGGAATGCTAGGTGTGCAGGCTATCATTTGGCAAGGTCAC
>NC_051404.1:3154507-3154848 GCF_015228065.2 Penaeus monodon | reverse complement strand
CATATTATGCCATAGGTCTGTCAATTTATGTCAACCCTTAATATGTGTACAACTACACACAAATAAATGTCTACCTGTCATACTGTCTGTCACATAAATAAATACCACAAGCTTTACCAAATCAATCAGGGATGTTAAAACCGACCATACACATTCTATAATTACAACCAGAGATTAGTATGGATTAGATATGTACATAAGTCTTAATATGGATCACTTACCACCTTCGATCGAGCTTCCTGCCGTGTCATCATCCTGTGTCTGTGTGTGAGTGGTATGGATGCTGGCTGTTTGGGTGGTTGGGGCCTGTGTGCGGCGGGTCTCTGTGTTTGTGTGTTGTG
>NC_051404.1:3154158-3154229 GCF_015228065.2 Penaeus monodon | reverse complement strand
TCGACTAAAGAGGCAATTCAGAACTCGCACACCAACATTTTTTCTTTTTTCCTTTCCATGCACACACACTA
>NC_051404.1:3153920-3154078 GCF_015228065.2 Penaeus monodon | reverse complement strand
CTTCCCTTCAGTTCTTTTAATTCCTTTTACCCTCAACCCTTACTCTCTTCCCCTACGCGATCACGTTACCTGTTTGGGGTGGACGAGCAAGCAGCTTTATTTCACCCTCTACTAGCAACTACAAGATAACAGCAATTTTCGTCATAGAGCAAGATCAT
>NC_051404.1:3153707-3153865 GCF_015228065.2 Penaeus monodon | reverse complement strand
AAATCAACTGACGACAAACTATTTTGCAACAGATAATAAAAAAGGAAAAAAGGTTTATCCATCAACGGAAAATACGGCGGAGCATGAAGGGCGTAGTCAGTGCAGCGTCACGAAGTCCTTAATGCCCCCGGATACAAGAGTTACTTTAACCGCAAGAG
>NC_051404.1:3152579-3153487 GCF_015228065.2 Penaeus monodon | reverse complement strand
GTGGGGAAGAGAGAGAACACTGTCTTCCCTCGTCTCCCATGACTCAGTGAGCCGGTGGGGGATTGGCCATGAGAGTTTTCGTAATGTTCCCTTAAAGAGGGAGTCTTTAAAATTCCCCTCCGATCATTGCAGTCCTTGCTGTCCGCGCGGGAGCCAATCACGACCGACCTCGGACTCTGTGTGCATGACTTTGGGTCCCAAGAGTTTAGACAGCCAGGGGAAAACAGCCTTCCAATGGCTCGCCCGTCATGCACAGGGCCGGGTGAAGAAAATCTAACCATTCTTACGAAGTTCGCTTGATAATGCTGGAATAATGAGCTCTCCGTCCTTGTCAAACGGAAGGTTACGATGCGCCCGCAAATTAAGCTTCGAGAAAGACATCCCAGCGAGAAGTCCTAGGACAGCGAGCAAGGACGCCGTTTAGCACTGTCTGCCGTCCGTTTCCAACCGCTACTTAACAGGCGGGGAAGGAAACAGTGCAATAATAATGACAGCAAAGCTTGATATTACTTTTATCAGTTTATTATCATGAAAAAGGTAAATAAAATGGAGAGCTGCTGGTTGCCGAAAACAATGAAATAAGACTGAATAAGTAGTAATAACGTTAATACCAATTCGGTGTAGATATAGTCGTACAAGGGAAAACGAGCTACTTTGGTATCCCCGGCCCTAGCGATGAGTCTGTTTCCTGGTCGCTCGTCTGAGTTCTCGAGCCTCGTTCTCGTGTCTCTGCCTGGTTCCCCTTCGGCCCTTCGAGAGTTTGCTGGCAGGAGACGAAGTCCATTGACACTGATGTGGCAAGTGTCCGGAAGGAAAAGGATTATCTTGCCGGGCGCCTTCTCGCTTTCGGGATGATGTCTTCCGGTGGGTCGATATTGCCCAGTTACGTGCTCGTGAGTGCGTGTCCT
>NC_051404.1:3152241-3152476 GCF_015228065.2 Penaeus monodon | reverse complement strand
CCCATCTTCCCTTCCCCTCCCCTAAAAAAAAAAAAAAAGTGGACAAAAAGAAAACGAAGTATCTTAGATGAAAATAATCGTGCGGGCCGACAAAGAAGCGTCCTTTTCCGCGGAATTACCACCCGGCGCGCCAGCCCCGCGCTCGCAGACGGCGATGCGACGAGGCGAAAGCGGCGCGATCATCAGGCCGCTTAATCAGTGAGAGAGGATCGCGCTTCTAATCCAGATTTCCCCG
>NC_051404.1:3151305-3151480 GCF_015228065.2 Penaeus monodon | reverse complement strand
TGCATTCACAACAACAGTACCCATACGTATGCGCGCAAATACATCTAATACGCAAATACGCCTAGGTGCGTGTTGGCTGTACTGTATGGGTCCGTGCGCGCGTGTGGGAGCGCCACGTTTAAATCCCCACGACAAATAATCAGCCCAAGAAGGCAGCCATTTTTTCCCCCGCCCG
>NC_051404.1:3150547-3151043 GCF_015228065.2 Penaeus monodon | reverse complement strand
CTTTTAAAGCTATATAAAATAAATAAACGAATGTATCCATCTCTTCACGTACATTAAAAAAATAAATACACGGCGCATATAAAGCACAGCAGGCACGGGGACCCAGACAACCGCGCCAAGCGAATCTCCCTCCTAGCCGGCCGCCTTAACGAGGGTCGTCAGGCGAGGCGTCAGGACTGACCGTAATTCTGATGCATTAACGCAACATCAGTCATCACTCATTCTCACGCTTAATTATCCTTTTGCATACTTTATCATACAGCATGTGACACGGCGCGACATGCTAAGGCCTCAGAAGTGACGTATCATAACACAAAATCTATTAGGCTGCTGGTGACTCGCGCTTCAAATTTGCCGCCACACTTGACATTACCTCGAGAGGAATCGCCGGCATAAACGTCTCATAAAATACATTCAGAGAAAAACTGTGTTTATTGAAATGCTATGAATCATCCACTATGAAAAACGATGTCTAATATTACATCCTAACTGATAC
>NC_051404.1:3150395-3150518 GCF_015228065.2 Penaeus monodon | reverse complement strand
TCATCAAAGGTCTGTTGATCATGTCATTACACTTTAAATGCGTTTTTGATGGAGTCTTAATGACCACAGCAAAAATATAATAATAGTCTAGTGTTCATATCAAGAACTATTCATAACTGCAAG
>NC_051404.1:3149450-3149966 GCF_015228065.2 Penaeus monodon | reverse complement strand
CGTAAAGGAGTCCATCCGAACTCTTAATCACCCCCCCCACCCCCCCCGATCGTCCACTCGACCCGCATGTAAGGAAGCCCCGAGATGGCGGAGGACAAGAACCCCGTTTATTTCGCCGGCCGAAATAAACTCCACTTAATCAACTGGCGAAGGAACCCGATGCGCCTTTCGCCCTCCAGCCTTTAGGACAAGTGGGTAAATATTTTTCCTGTTCGAAACCCGGCCTGTGTTTTGGTTAAATATCCCGGGCCTCTGATCCTCGGCAAGGGCACTGCGGAAAAGGTGGGCGAATAAACACTGCGTCTGCGGCGAGGGTGACTCACGCGTGACACCGCCGGGCCTCGCAATTAATGGCGTAATGATTAATATCATCATTGCATACACATTTTTGTTGGTAGTTCTTGCTCATTGTTATCATGCACGTGAGAACCAACTTCATTACTATAATTATCATTCGTATTACAACATTTAACATTGCTATGGTCTTCAGTTAAATACTATAATAAAAAATAGAAC
>NC_051404.1:3149283-3149360 GCF_015228065.2 Penaeus monodon | reverse complement strand
CCCCCACCAAGCTGACCCACTTTCCTAGCACAGATGACGTTCGTTTCAACAGCGCCCAGGAGACACGGGCCAAATTG
>NC_051404.1:3148657-3149136 GCF_015228065.2 Penaeus monodon | reverse complement strand
CAGAAAAAAGAGACAAAGAGAGACTGAAACAACATATGAAACGAAACTAAAAACGACACGGCAAGCCAAAAAGACGACAGAGATCGAAAGAGAAACCAGAGGCAAATCGATCAACGAGCCGGCCGTCCCCCGCGAGGCCGAGGCAGGGAAGGGGCGGCAGACGGAGGCCCAGACGGCGCGCGAGGAGAGCCAGCCCCGAATCTCGGCCGCGGAGAAGAAATCATAAAGATAGCGCGCGAGATAATGTGACAGTGAGGCCCGTGATTCTGCACTTGAGGCTCGACAGGGGCGAGGGTGGGCGAGGGTGGGCGAGGGTGGGCGGGCGCCGTCGGAACCTTTGATAAGAATCGCTCGTTCTTTAGAGAAGAGTTTCATTTCCTCTCGCTATCCCTCGCGTGGTCTTATCAAAGCTTAATTCATCGTTCAAACGATTCATTAAATAAGCATATGTAACAGAGCAGATGGCCCGCACGAGAGCG
>NC_051404.1:3148398-3148525 GCF_015228065.2 Penaeus monodon | reverse complement strand
TTCTGGGTTAAAACCTCGGGAGCTGCTCTTAGTGACCCGCTGTTCTGTCTGACCTCCTTCTCATTAGGGCAAACTCCCCTCGTCGAACCCTAGCCTCCCCTCTTCGTCCCTCTCCCAATTCCCCATT
>NC_051404.1:3148088-3148322 GCF_015228065.2 Penaeus monodon | reverse complement strand
ACCACCGGACTCACGTTACAGCTCTCCGTCTCCGCGTTCCCTCTGTCCCTTCCTCTCTTTCTTTATCCCATTCTTTCTCTTTACCTTACTTTATCCCTTTCTCTTCCTCCCACTTTCTCCTTTAACGCTCCTTGCGGGGTTTCTCCTCCTTTTCCTTTGTTAAGTTATGCAAGTTTATTTACCACCCTTGGAACTTGAAACGGTAGAATTAAATCCGTAGACTTTTGCCTCTAA
>NC_051404.1:3147016-3147113 GCF_015228065.2 Penaeus monodon | reverse complement strand
TGTTTCTCGCGAGCTCCGTCGCCGTAACAGTGGCGGAGATACGGGAGACTTGGCTCGCTCCTAAAACGTTGGTCTTCGCAATTCTCTGTCCTCCGCC
>NC_051404.1:3146224-3146727 GCF_015228065.2 Penaeus monodon | reverse complement strand
GTCATCTGTGATAACTGGCATTTTTTCTTTTGCTTGGCTGGGCAAATCTTGATTCTTGTTTACGAAACGAGCGTTCCAAATCACTCAACAACACTCATTCATCCCTTACTAAGCCCCCAACGAACGAAATGCAAAATTCAAAATCAAAAATGCTCGAAACCGCCCCTCCCTCTCCCCCCCCCCGGCCAAAAGAGTCCGGAAGCGCCGTCATTCGCACGGGCCGGGGCAAGAAAATATTACCTTCGAGAGCAATAGGCCTAATGGCTTTCGGAGGAAACATCCCTCGCCATTCCCGGCAGCACTTTCCAACTCATTAAACCTTAACCTTTGATCCCCGCATTAAATCTAGCCTTTCACTGGAAACCTTCCACGCCGTCCGTGACAAGGTTTCCGATTTGCCCAAAGCCGATCTACTTTGCATTATTCGGCCCCCCTCCTGTGACTGGGAAAAGACAGTCAGCTCCTCAGATAATGGTTGGCGAACCACGGGCAAAAAGAAAAGG
>NC_051404.1:3145638-3146187 GCF_015228065.2 Penaeus monodon | reverse complement strand
TTGATCGATGTTCGCACGGGCTCTCCTACCGAGGCGCCACTTGACAGGGGGAATTATCGCAATCTAGTCCAATTTTAGCCGCCCGAGACTTTGTAATAAGACAAAGGCAGGGCATAAACTATCTCAAAGATAACGCTCCATCGAGTCTTTGCAGGAAATTCGCTGCAAGTCATCAGCGAATTTGCGAAATATCCTTTCTTCTCACGCCCGCAGCTAACTTATCCATCGTGTAGCATCACACAAGAGCCACTAGTTCACAATGACTAATAATCAGTGATACGGATTACATCCCTTCAGCCTTGCAAATCAATGAGCTTAACATAAACACAATAGGCACCTGGCCGGGCTGCGTGCCGTGGCATTCTTAACGTTATTGTCATTGGTTCTACACAATTATTATTGCGGCCGACAGAGGTGAGCACAATACTGCAATTTTCGGGTTGTACGCAACCCTCTGTTTAATAACTGGTTGTATAACCTCAATAGACAGTAAACCAAACTAATTAGCTAACTATTTACCTTCATCGCCAGAGAATAGCTAGCGGCTCG
>NC_051404.1:3145340-3145413 GCF_015228065.2 Penaeus monodon | reverse complement strand
TCTCTAAGCAAGCAAGGGTCGGTCCAGCGATGAGGCAGCGGCATCTGGTAACGAAGGGCCACAGGGCCCCTAA
>NC_051404.1:3145196-3145305 GCF_015228065.2 Penaeus monodon | reverse complement strand
TAAGAGAGACCGAAGAGACTCAATGAACGCATGTTGTTGCGAAGAAAAGGGTGACTTCCTTGACATCACCTCCACGCGGTTTGCTGCTCCCTCCAGCGCGGATCCTTTG
>NC_051404.1:3145095-3145168 GCF_015228065.2 Penaeus monodon | reverse complement strand
AAGCCAGCTGTCACCCGCCGCCTGCAACACCGCAACTGATTCGTCCTCTGCGTTCTTGGAAGGCGTATGTGAC
>NC_051404.1:3144779-3144909 GCF_015228065.2 Penaeus monodon | reverse complement strand
GCAAACTCTTCCTTCGTTATATCCTTGATCTAGACAATTAATACTAACGAAGAGCTGCATTAAATTTTTGGACGAAGGGAAAGAGAAAGCTTATTTTGTTGGATTTTTGGATGTTTGTTTCCCTAAAGCT
>NC_051404.1:3143851-3144067 GCF_015228065.2 Penaeus monodon | reverse complement strand
GTTGATTTAACCCTCTCTTTCTTCCTTCCTTTTCGTTTTTTCCTTCTTAGATGTTGAAAAATAAGTACACATTTAACTTGCATAAGATATGTATGAGCACATAAATACACGTCCTCACCCACAAATATATGTGCAATTACATTAGATGTGGGTTTATCTGTAGCATTATAGATCTGACCTTCGCACAAAGATCCTTAAAACCGTCTTGCGTAAAGA
>NC_051404.1:3143464-3143827 GCF_015228065.2 Penaeus monodon | reverse complement strand
CTCCGACACATTTTAATATCCCCGTCCTCGCGCATGACTCACTCGTCCAATTTCCCCTTTTTCGCGCTTGTTATCTGGCGCGATCAGCCAACAGTAGATTCATAAGGCTCCGCATCAATCGAGAAACTCTTCCTCCTCGCCGCCGGATATGAAGACGCGGCCCGAGACGGCGATATTATCCGCCGATGTTTTGGGATCGCTTTCGCGGCGATCCAGGTCACCGGGATTGCGCAATTTTCCATGTTTCATTAAGGCAAGGGCTCTTGATTTACGATCGCGGGCGAAGGAGATAGATAGACAGAAAGAGAGAGGGGAGAAAAAACATATAACGTCCGGATTGTGTTTGGAAACATGGCAGTTTTT
>NC_051404.1:3143192-3143444 GCF_015228065.2 Penaeus monodon | reverse complement strand
GAGTTCATAAGCCGAAGTTCGACTAATATTTACGTTGGAGTCGCTGTTCGCAAACGCCACTTCCAGGGGGGGAGGGGGGGTTCGGGGTGTCAGTGCCCTTCCTGCGGCCACGTCACATCAAAGCCCCTCTCCTCCCTTCTCCCCAAGGCGCACGCCCTCGACCGATGACATTAGCCTCGTCCTTCGCCAGCCTCTGACCTCAAAGGTATCACGAGAACACCAACATTTCCTGCGGCTTCTTCTGTGTACTGA
>NC_051404.1:3142895-3143139 GCF_015228065.2 Penaeus monodon | reverse complement strand
AAGCCAATCCGCGGATGTTGACGCTACCTCGTCCGCGGTATCTGCCGACGGCTCCTTCCCTATCGACCCCGGGCGTCTTGCCGCCGATTCCGAGGCATAAATCACAGCGAACATAAGACGACTCGGGAGCCACGACCTACGCAGCAGGACGCAATGAACCCAAGAAATCAGCTGCTCCTGCGAGAGGTCGAGGCACCGCGTCCCTTGGGCAGGTAGGAGGGTGGACCGCTCGGCAACAGGCAAC
>NC_051404.1:3142366-3142551 GCF_015228065.2 Penaeus monodon | reverse complement strand
TCCTTTACAAGAGTGGCTGGATGTGCATGCAGCAGAACACATCACGCTGCTGGTTAGTGTAAATGTACATCCTGCAATATCTGTGTCTGTCCTTCCCTTGGTTTAGACCATGAAATAACAATTTATGTGCAATATTTACTAAAAAAGGTCTACATACATAGAGACGCACACATACATATCAATAG
>NC_051404.1:3142150-3142265 GCF_015228065.2 Penaeus monodon | reverse complement strand
ATATGAAAGAAAAATATCTTACCTTAAACTTTCACTATAAACTGCAAATTAAAACGCAAAACGAAGAAAAAATCCAAACGCGATGATGACCGTGCTAAGTCACCCTTGCCACATG
>NC_051404.1:3141627-3141840 GCF_015228065.2 Penaeus monodon | reverse complement strand
TCAGTCACAGCAGAAGGTCGAGAGTGAGTGACTGGTTGATTCGTTTGTCTTTTTGTCAACAACACCGTATGTTAATTATCTTGTTCACAGGTGGAAAATATCATCTGCTTTTCTAAGACTAGATTTTTTTTCTTCAAAATTTTAATTCTTAGGCAGCTGAACTTCGCATGATTTGGAAACTTAGTATTTAATATATAATACTGCATGTATGTA
>NC_051404.1:3141253-3141475 GCF_015228065.2 Penaeus monodon | reverse complement strand
CAGCTGATACTTTTTATATCACTGATACTTCATAGAATTGTTTGTCACTGCTTTCATGATTGTCCCTTGCCCCTCGTTGTTTTCTGCTTTAAGAAATTAACTACCACTTTATTTTTCTCTTCTTTCCGTCTTTATTTCTTCCCTCCTTTCTCTCTTCTTCCTTTATTCTCATTTCTTTAATAGCCTTCTATTTCTTCCTCCTTAGTCTGTGTTTCTGTCAGT
>NC_051404.1:3140242-3140653 GCF_015228065.2 Penaeus monodon | reverse complement strand
AGCGGCCGAGATTCGCCACAAGGCAACGAGCGTCGCGTCCGGAGAAGGCCAATGGCCATCCCCTTGATAGACTAATGGCTGGCGTGAGGGCAAGGGAGAGAGAGGGAGGTGAGGGGGAGGGGCGTGGTGGAGGGAGGTGAGGGGGAGGGGCGTGGTGGAGGGAGGTGAGGGGGAGGGGCGTGGTGGAGGGAGGTGAGGGGGAGGGGCGTGATGGAGGGAGGTGAGGGGGAGGGGCGTGATGGAGGGGGGGGGGAGCAAGGGAAGGGGTACTAGGAGGAGGAGGGAAGATGGAAAAGGAGAGAGGAGGAGGCGATGGAGGAGGAAAGAGAGAGAAGGGATGGTGGAATGAGGAGAGGGCGCCAAAGTTAGGATAAGTCTCTTTATAGACTTGGGATATATTGGATATCAGTG
>NC_051404.1:3139592-3139810 GCF_015228065.2 Penaeus monodon | reverse complement strand
GCAGATAGCGACAGAGAGATAAGATTTATACGGCACAACACTCAACAATACAACAATTATTATTGGAGGTCGTGACCCCTTCCACCTTTCCAGAATTCCTCCTCTCGCCCTATCTAAAAGATAACACGTGCGTGACGTCAACAACCCATATAATCAGGACCACCAACACAAACCCAATGTCATTATTTGCCTCTAATAACCTGCGCCGCGGTCGATTG
>NC_051404.1:3139006-3139542 GCF_015228065.2 Penaeus monodon | reverse complement strand
TTAGGCCTTTTGGACGATTCGCTTCACCCTTTTACCGAAGTCTTTACGGCCTCTCGCCCTCCCCCTCGCCCATTCAGCCGCGCCCTCTCGCTCCCCAGCCTCCCACGCAAGTCATTCTACTCTTACAAGCGCCGCGCCACCAAGTACCTCGTTCGGGGGACCTGGGCTCTGTCGCTGCCCGTGATGCCTCGACGCATTCTTCTCCCCGTCTATCTTGCCTCCTTCCTCCTCCTAGTCTTCCTTGTCTCCTTCCTCCTCCTCGTCTTCCTTGTCTCCTTCCTCCTCCTAGTCTTCCCCCTCCTCTTCCTACTCCGCTGACCCCCCTCAACATCTTACGCAATCTTCCTTATCAGCAGAGAGACTGTCCCACGGCCTTATTTATTGGCCGGACTGGCGGCCCTCGCTCGATCTATCACAAAAATTGGACTCCTCCGCGGACGGAGCATTCGCGACCTCCCAGACGTGAGGTCATCTCACTGCCTCGCACTGACACGAGAGCGGGGGGGGGGGGGGGGTCAAGGGGAGCAGGCAGGAAG
>NC_051404.1:3138436-3138714 GCF_015228065.2 Penaeus monodon | reverse complement strand
GGCCGAACGCAAAAGGAGGCATGTGTATATAGGGGGAAGAGGAAGGAAGGAAGGTCGTACTGGTATAGTAACAGCGCGGCGGCACACTCGCGACCTTGACCAAGAGACAAGGTCAAGCGGGGAGAGTGTACTGGTGGCGGCGCCGAGGACTGGCTTTATGATGACCGCTTATCTCCTCTCCCGCCGAGATGCACCGAACGCGCTTCGCTACTTCCGTCTGGTGCGCCTCTCCTCCCGGGCCGTTCTGTTGGGCGGCGCCTAAGCGCTTTGGGCTGCAC
>NC_051404.1:3137260-3138064 GCF_015228065.2 Penaeus monodon | reverse complement strand
TTCGCTTCCGTATGTGTGCCTCTGCCTATTAATGGAAGCATAAATGGACCTGGACCTGTGTACCCGCATGTGTCCGTGTGCAAGCGACGCAAACACACAGCAAAACCGGTCAGAAAAGCGACTTGCAATATACAGAATCAAACTGCGCACTTGCAGCCTCGAGACTCCGCGAGCTTTTCTTCCCAATTAACAGCTTCCATCTATACGCGACTCGATAACTTGGTTCATTGCCCTACTAATATCCAAGGGACTTCCGGCCATCCTGTCCTGCCGCATTCATTGATGAGGCTCGCCACCCGCTCGCAACGTCTTGTTTCATTCATTCTTGCTTCTTTTCACCTCCATTTCTAGCTTCTTTCTTTTCTCTGGCCGATTTCCTCTCCCTTTCAATCCAAGCATCGTCCCTTCTCCCCCTATCCCTACCCTTGTAACTCTTGCACCCTCCCTCCCCCCCCTATTCCTACCCTTTTAATCCTTACACCCTCCCTCCCCCTATTTTCACCCTAGCGTTCTCCCTTCCCCACGAAAACCCCACCCTAATAACCCTTGTACCCCCTCCCCCTTCCCCTCTCCCACACTCCATCCCGAAATAACAGTGACACCCGCAATCACAGCGGCCCGCCACTATTCTTGGGGGACACAGCGGACGCTCCAAAAACACTTATGCATCTCCCACTGTCAGCCTCATCTGTTCGTCGCCGTCCGCGCGCCCATTAGTCAGCCTTGCCTGTCGGCTGCGTCATGCCTCTTCGGCGCGGGGCTTCGCGTTCGCTCGCGGCCGAGTCCGCCTCTCATGCTCGCCGT
>NC_051404.1:3135748-3137103 GCF_015228065.2 Penaeus monodon | reverse complement strand
GAGAGAGCGTCAATCTGAACGAGTGTGGGCGTGGTGGAGAATGAATGAATGAGTGTGGGCGTGAAGTTGCGTGGTGAGTTTCCAAACGTTGTCAGAGGGACGTGGGCGCGATGTTGGCTTGCGTGTGACGTGGTGGGCGGGGACTCTCACTTACGTATGCATGGGCGGGGGAGGGCGTGCAGTCACACCTGGCTGAGTGTCACTTCCTCTGCTCAAGGCCCTGCGCGCTTACCTGAGGAAGAGAAAGAGAAAATAAGAAAGAGGGAATGAGGAAGAGAGAATGAGAGAATTGCCCTCAAGGGTAATTCATTAAAATTAGGGGTAAGGGAGCATGGAATTCTTATCCATTCAAAGCTAAAACCTACCACTTGTAAGATGAATAGTGTTTCAGGCAAGTCGTATGTGGGAATAATCTAATTTGCATATCCTATAATTATGCAGTTAATCAGGCAGCCAATTAGGTGTACCATTCAAAAGGTTAAGAATTCGCTATTTCGGCGACGAGGCGACTGGAACATTTAATTAAAGTTTACCGACACGAGGAAATAAAAGCAGGGAGTCGGGTTCAAGCACAGAGAGGAGGCAAGGGCACAGTCTCTAATGAATTCTAATGCCGCCTCGTCCTCGCCGCGAATTATGACTGATCAAAACAGTGTGACTTGCATCCAGTGGAATTTGATGATCAGATTGAGCAAGACAGCCACCCTCGGGGCTTGGGGAGGGCGATTCACGCGTCAAGGCCTACGGGGAAGAGACGCGACTCCAGATCGAGACAACTCGCAGGTCACGACTCATAACTTCCCTCTTCCAACTTGAAGATCTCGTGACTCATGGATCGTGACTCGTCAATCTCAGGGCGACAGTGAGGACGGGCAGAAGATGTTTATCATCCCGCAGGAGACAGGGCGAGAATGGAGACTCACTCGAGATTCATTTGAAGATACCGGCGTCGTATCATTATCGTCGCGGACTGACACCAATTCTGACAAGGATAAACAGCTAGTAAAATCACGTCTCCGCAAGCCGAGTCGCGCCAAGGCCAGTCACTCCGGCGCATTTCACAAGACGCCACGGAGCAACGACACGTCACCCGCCAGCAGCATCCACGCCCTGATCCCATCCCTTAACAACAACACTTAACGCATCCGACCATTACCGAGAGAAGATAAATCCCAGACCAGCGTCCCCGGAGACATCCAACAACAACACTCGCGCATCGCCAACTCTTGCCTGTAAGAAAACACCCTCGCCGTCGCGCCATATTGTTAATACTAATTACCGAATCACTGCTACAGCATCTCAGCCGCGTGTAAACATGAGTACGGTTACTGGTTAGCTTGTCGATGCAATCTCCG
>NC_051404.1:3134052-3135223 GCF_015228065.2 Penaeus monodon | reverse complement strand
CGTCGCATAATCTTCGGGCCACATGATGTTACAGCCACTTCCCGGGATCAAAATCTAATTATGGAGATGAGGGTGATGGGGAATTGTGTTGCCTCAATGGTTTACTGTTTCTGTTACGGCTTCGACTGCCGCGGCCTGGCTCTCTTTAGCGAGTTCAGTGTTCCAGAAGTGGATCCCCCGCTCGCTGGAATAGGCCTAAGGATCCGGGCAGGATTTCGTGTCTGTAGGCCTACGTCTCAGCGGAGGATCTCGTGCATCTCCCGAGGAGTCTTTCTCTGCTTCGTGCGTTCACTGCATCGGTGACTCTGCCTTCTGAGCAGTGAAGCAATGTCTTTCCGCTTGTCCATGAGGCACCAGTGTCCCTTCTGTCTCTTTGTGGGAACACGTCATCACTGTCCGCCTGACCTCCGAGTTTGACGAGAGGTCACTGTACCCTCCGCGTGACTTTTGTTTATGAGGCGAAGCCATTGTACCATTCGCGTGATCTCTGCATCGAGGGTAAGATAACTGTTCTGTCCACATGACCCCTGAATCTAGGGCGAAGTCACTAACTTGACCGCGTGGTCCCTGTTCCGCCTGGTGACCTCTGAGTGGAGGGCTAAGTCACAGGCCACACAACTTCCTAGTCTGCGCCGAGGTCAATGTCCCGCCTGGTGACCTCTGAGTGTGGGATGAGGTCACTCCCCCAGCCACAGTAGTTCCTCATCCGAGGTCGCCGTCCCCGTCGAGAGGACCTCTTCCCGGGCGAGGTCACTGTCCTTACGGAAGCCTGTTCTCGTCTCTTGAACAAGTTCAGTGGCCCTGACGCGGCTCCTTCTTCCCCGGGGCGGATCCTTTGTCTCTCCTGTAGGTCTCGCTGTCCCTCCTTCGGGTTCTTTGTTCCCGAGTTCCAAGTAGTTCCCTGAACCCAAACTGTCGTCCAAGTTCGAAAGACTTTAATCATAATATACATTTTCTTATTACGGTTCTATTTCGCCCTCCAAACAGTGCGTTTTTTTTAGCTACCGTTTTGGACCATCTGTGCCCTTTGTCTTTTCGCTCCTCTCTCCGAACATAATTCAGTCCCCCCTCGATTATTCCCAGCCTTCGTTTGACTGGGCATTCGCTCCGAGGCCTTTGCGCTTCGTCAGCCATTCGTAATTAAAATCCAGCGGTAAAAGTATCGCTCTCA
>NC_051404.1:3133219-3133455 GCF_015228065.2 Penaeus monodon | reverse complement strand
CCGCTGCGTGAGTCCCTTCGCTAGCTATCCTTGCGCCAGTCACCTTGGAAATGCGATGGGCTGCGTTCGTGCTTTTTCCCGCTACACCTGCGCGCGGTGTCTCCTGGTTTCCCTCGTGGTCGCCCGGTCCCGCTGCCGCCCGCACGCCCGTGTGTGGTGTTCCCCTGTTCCCAATTCCCACCTCCGTCCCCGGCCGAGATGAGCGTCTCCTTCGCGTCTCCCTCGCAAGGCGACCG
>NC_051404.1:3131954-3133182 GCF_015228065.2 Penaeus monodon | reverse complement strand
CCACGCCGTCGCAACATCCCCGCAGGCGAAGCTCCTCGACAACATTCATGAAGCGCGTCTGGGCTGCGAGTGAGGCTCCCCGTCCCGCGCGCCCGCTCCCGTGACTGCGGCAATGAACCGAGTTGATGTTGTCGGTACCGTGACTGGGGTCATTGACCCTGCATGGCGCGGGTAGATGCCACCGTTGCCAACCCGACATCGACTCTCTGAATGACCTTCAAGGTGACTCAGAGGAGATTCACGAAAAGCGCTGCACGTTTTGCGTCTTGTTTAAAAGACGCCTTTTGAACAAGCGACAGAAAACATAAGAGAATGACTCATCAGATCAATAACACCGCGAGGAACAGAGGAAGTTGTACAGATAAGACGTGTAAAGTTAAGCGCTTCGGCGCGGCCTGGTGTGACTGGCACCCACAGGAGTCAGCGGGAGCCATGACGTTGCCTACGGCCGCCTCACTGTCTTCTCTGGCCTACATTCTTGAGCATAACTGGGCCTAAGTGTTCCGTCAGCTTCACGCTATCGATTGTGTGCTGCTACTGCCTCGCTGGCACTGCCTGGCCCACCCGAAATGGCATCGGTGCCAAACTGCCGCACGTACGACGAGCCGCTGCTGCAGACTCGATGGGAAAACATATTGTACAGCATGCCCCAGATACAATGTTGTAACAGCAGTGTGGTAATAGTCAGATCAGTTAGTAGCTTAATTGGATTTTAGAGGACTCACGGATTAAATCCGTTATCGTATAGGAGCCCTCATGAAAATGAGCTCGTAAATCACTCTCTCGAAATTCAGAAGACAATCGGTGAGAGTGACTGAGCAGCACAGGTCTCACCAGCATGATATTCATGAGCATTATCAGTTACGTAACCAAAGGAGGCCAATATCATCAACATCAGGGTTACACTCTGCTCTGCCACTTAGCCAAACTTTCTCAAAAAGAGAGAAATATATTCGTGCATGGCATCGCCTCCTCCCTCCCGACCACCCCGACCATCAGTCATGCACTGCTGGTGTCGGATGCGCGATAATCCACAAACTACCAGCATACAATTCATGCTCTTCGGCAGCAGCGTAGAACAACAGCCATAAACCAACACTTCGCCTCTTGTGTCAAGTGTCACTCATCGCGACGACGCCCGTGACTCAATCAGAATCGCCTCCATCTCAATCTGTCGCTCGAAATAATCTTTACCAAGTAACGAACTAACGAATCCTGGAACTAGATA
>NC_051404.1:3131448-3131623 GCF_015228065.2 Penaeus monodon | reverse complement strand
ACATTAAGGCCTCCCCAAACCTCGAGTCTTGAACGTCACTCAAGTATCGCGCTCAGGATGGAACGCGTGCTTAAGAAATGGTGTCGGGGACCCCATCTCTCACTGGGATAATCGTTAGCACAAACCGCACTCCCAGGACCCGCTAAACACAGCCACAAATCTTGGGAGACGCCAC
>NC_051404.1:3131030-3131317 GCF_015228065.2 Penaeus monodon | reverse complement strand
CCGCCCGATGCAGGAGTCACAGGCAGGAAGGAGAAAGGCGCGCTCGCCGTCCTCTCTCGGGTGTTTTCCCTTCTTTAATCCCCGCTTCTTAAGGCATTGTATCTGGAGGTCACGCGAGACCACCTTAGACTAGGTCATGATTCTGGTAGTCCGATGACCTAGGCCAAGGAGAGGTCTGGGGAGGGAGGGGGAGGAGGGCAGGGAGAGAATTCATAAAAGGTCTTCGGTGACTTAATCGCAGACATGAAAACACACACACACCACTTATTTTGTCTATCTGTCTCTGC
>NC_051404.1:3130482-3130607 GCF_015228065.2 Penaeus monodon | reverse complement strand
ACAAGCAAGGCTCGAAGGCCCTTGAGCAAGCAGGAGGCAACCCAGCGATCCCCAGTGTCACGGTGAGGCTCGGATGCACGCCCAAGGGATTGCATATCTACCAGACGCTCATGATATGGATACAC
>NC_051404.1:3130076-3130240 GCF_015228065.2 Penaeus monodon | reverse complement strand
AAACCGACAAAGAAAGGAGGGGATATATCGAGCATGAGAGGGGAAAATGGTGGTAAGGGGAGGAGAGGAGGTGGGGAAAGGACTCGAGGGAAGGCAGAAAGAAGGGAGAGAGAAAAGACGTGATAAAGAAATGTTGGTAGGACATGGGATAGGATATGAACCAA
>NC_051404.1:3129896-3129992 GCF_015228065.2 Penaeus monodon | reverse complement strand
GGCGGTGCCATAATCGTGGATCATTAGGTAACAGTAACGGCAAGGCAAAGGGATCTTGCCATCCTCATCATCATTACTCTTCAAAGATGTAATCAC
>NC_051404.1:3129670-3129869 GCF_015228065.2 Penaeus monodon | reverse complement strand
ATACACAAAGACAACCACTTCCGTGCAAATACCTCATTTTTTCAAAAACCAAACACACAGAAGGTAGACATAACTTGCGAAAATACCAAAACAAAAGAACTCGAAACTAATAACAAGAGTGACTTACACAAGGATCAAGCACCGAGCAAGGGCGCACGTGCGCGAAGCCTACGAGATGCGCATGCGTCCAAGCTGGACT
>NC_051404.1:3127798-3129303 GCF_015228065.2 Penaeus monodon | reverse complement strand
GGTCAGAAATTCCAGTATCCTGAGAAATCTATCAACAGTTTACCCATGATTAAGATACACGTGATTACCCCGAGAGAAACTCGGCACTTTTTCCCCTTACTATACATTTCACTTTGATCTGTCTGCTCGTTTGTTTGTTCCACAGGGCACTGCGGCATCCCACGAGGGCGGAAGACCGACTCACTCCCTCGCGTCTTGTCGGGGCAGTAAGAAAGCTACATGACTCCGTACGCCACATTGCCACAGTAATGGAATCTCCCTCTCGAGCCGACAATCTGAGCGAATGCAAACGGCGATAAGAGGGATAGGAATGTTGTGGGAGTAGGTTGACAGGCAAACAAGGGACGGATGGAATATCAATAAGTGTTAACAGGCAGAATAATAAATGAACAAAGAAGATCAAATTTCTGACTACTGTCGGCTGCTGTCCCGCAGCACCCTCCGGGCTCTCCTCCTCCCGTGCGGCGGAAAGCGGTACATCGCCAGACTCCAGCACCTGGTAACCTGAAAGCCTCGCCATGTACAGCGAAGTTCAACGAACGATAGCGAGCTGCAAGATAAGCTCGCGATAGGAGATAATTAGTACCGAGATAAGGCCAAGTAGTGCATGTCGGTGCATGCAAACTTCAACAAACAAGTAGCTAGAACTGCGCCTGGTATTCAGAATGTCGCCCCGTCTCGTTTTTCCCCCCTTTTTTCCTTTCCGAGGAATTGCTGCCAGCGCCGAGGGTCTCTCGTCGGCTGCAGCGAAGACGTCCGTCGAAGCGGCTACTCTTTGAAGCTGCCTTAATGGCGGAGTTGTCTTAAGAAGGCATGGATGCTATGATAATGTGCGGGATAGAATGATGTGGTGAAATGCTAATACGGCCGGGGTCCCTCAGAGTGCCTGGCATTGTTACATCGAGAAAGGAGTGTTCGAAGACGGATGGTATATTAACGCTGACATTAATGAAAGGTGCTGTGTGTTCTCTGCCCTCCCCCCCCCCTCGTGCGGCATGGTCGTGAACGTTAAAGTTACTGTTGGAGACTAGATGAACAGGACGAGGAAACGGAGTCATATTCCCGCATGTGAACAAAGCGAGAGGAGGGAAAGGCTGGCGAAAGTAATTAAACACTTTATGTCCACGTCTGCGCTAGAAATTGCCCGCAGCGCCTGACAGAGAGAAAGGGAAAATATAAACACGATTTATATCAATCGCCACGGCATGTGTGTAGCGATAAGGGATCACACTGATAATACGCTTCAATTTTACACGACGGAAGATAACGTACACGTCATAATTATCACGGTATAAGGTACTTCACAACCTGTTACACGATAGCGCGCCCCGTGGCCCAGTTAGCGAGGCTCTGTCACAGCGACAGGGCCAGTGGCCTCCGCCAGCATTTTCAGTGCCACTGCTACGCCCGTTGCTGCCCTGCCGCCCATACTGTCCACGTCACCGCCTCTACAGCCAGGCGCGCTCGCTCGGGGACTGCCTCCCTGAGACTCTTTGGCACTGGCA
>NC_051404.1:3127631-3127712 GCF_015228065.2 Penaeus monodon | reverse complement strand
CTGCCTTTATCTCACTCCTGCTATCCCTAAACACCATCTCGTGAGTGGCACTAAACACACCATACCACTCCCGGTCCGTGA
>NC_051404.1:3126889-3127550 GCF_015228065.2 Penaeus monodon | reverse complement strand
TCTCGACAGCACCCACCCGTACCCAACGCCGAAACCGCTGCCGCCAGGTCAACCAAGGTCAGCGGGAATGCGCACCCAACAACCAGGGTAACGAGGAAGCCAAAAGGAACGTAGATCATCCCCCGTGTGATCTCACCGGGGAATCACGCGGCCGCTCCCCTTGTGGGCGGTGACGTGGTCGGCTGGAGGAGCTGGGTGGCTTGGTGGCCCGATATCCAAAGGGGGAAACCAATGTTCACCTTCATACCAAACCAACGGCCTCGTCCTTCCTTCAATTTCAACATTGGTCCAATTCTTATCGCAGTAGTAAATGATATAAAACTATATCAAATTACAGCTGTCTTTGGTATCGAGCCTACTTTCACCTAAATTAAGACCTGAAAAGCAGGCATTTATTCACCTCAATTACGATCAAACATCATACATACATTCACCTAAATTAGAGCCTGATATTAAGCCTACGTAAAGCCCTGATTAATGGCTAGAGTCATCTTAATTAACATCTGACGTCAATCCAAAACCATTTAAATCAACATCTAATATCAATTCTATGGAATTCGCCTTCAAAAAGCCAACATTACCTTTATCAAATGTATCTGCAACCTGGTCATAATAATATAATTGATGATAATAACACTAGCTATTTGACCAAATATATGAC
>NC_051404.1:3126197-3126806 GCF_015228065.2 Penaeus monodon | reverse complement strand
CGGTGATAGGGAAAATATGAGGATTTTTCTCTTCCCCGCATTCGTTCCCGGGGCTTCCAACATTTACCTCAATATAGGATATAAGGATTCAGTAATACAGTAATAAATACATAATCTGTATTGTACAGAGTATCGTAGAGACATCTGGTTACATATAATATCCGGATTCCCCCTAATCTTGTACATTTATAGAATTAAACATGGTATTCGAAATATGATTAGGCCTACGCAGATTCTCAAGTGTTTTACAACTGTAAAAACAGGTCAGCCACACGAATTCTTGAAAATACATATGAAATCATTCCGACTTCTCCACTTTGATTATACACCCTAAGCGTGACCACTAGCACCAACACGACCCAGCATTTGATTCTCCGTCACTCGTCACTCTTAATCACCGATCCCTTGCACAACTGCCCGTGTTTGCGAGTGAACGAAGGCGACGTCCGTTCGGTCCAGAGAACCCGAGGTACCCTTGTCGCTGACGAGGGGCCGGTACCGACGAACTCCAAACACCCACCATCGAAATGCGAGGTCCTTGGCTCCGGGAATCGGCCCAGGGCTCGACAAGAATCCCTTCTCCCAGAAGAGGGAATTCCTCATGAGATC
>NC_051404.1:3125698-3125922 GCF_015228065.2 Penaeus monodon | reverse complement strand
CCTCTCCATTCGTCCTCGCAGGGGCTATTCCGTTAATACTAGTCTTGCCTTGTCCAATCCCTTTTGATTAGTCTCTCGCTCCCACTCCCCCCCCCATCTCTACTATGCCCTCCTCTCCTCTTTCATATGACTCTTGGAAATGTGACTTCTCAGAAAAGACCAAAAACATTTTTGTTTGAACTACAGCACCTTTGTTGGAATATGTACAGTGCATATAATATATA
>NC_051404.1:3122576-3125103 GCF_015228065.2 Penaeus monodon | reverse complement strand
AAGCACGCCTATCCTGAGAGCCCTCTCTGTCGTGAGTGTTACTAACCCACTGGAGGAACAAGTCACTGAACCCGTTAGTCACTGACCCTTCCTTGCCAGTGTCATGTTAGTGTCACTGCTCTCGCGGAAATGTCCACATAGGGCATCTTCCCTCAGTGAGTGTATGTATCAGTACCCTTTTTACGTAATAAGCCACATATGCTGCGTGTATATCATCTACATTTTCTTTGTGTATACATCAAAGACGCTGAGGCCTGGCTGGAAATACTCCCGTGTTTAATCGGTCCGTTTTTTTTTCTCATTTCCCCTCAGATATTCTTAGTCCCTCAGACACCAGCTTTCCTTTGGAACACCCATCTCTCCCCTCGGGCGTTCCCACTTCAAACGCCCACCACTTCAGAGACAAGACAGTCCCTACAGACGCCTCCCGTTTTCCCCTCGGGTGTCTCCTCCCCTCAGACATCTACACCTTCCCAGCCTCCTCTCGGCCGTCCCCACAGACGCCTACGTCTTCTCGGCCTCCCTTTCTCCCCTCAGACGTCCCCTCGCCTCAGACGCTACTGTGCGCCCCGCCCACCTTCCCTCAGACGCTACTGTTTGTACCCTAGCCGACCTCTAGAGGCTGGCGGGAGGCCTGGCCCGCTTCCCCTCCTTCGCCCCATAACGATAAAATGTTCTCTCGCGGCACAAAAAGTTCCCCTCAGCCGGACCCAGAGAGCAATTACCTCGATAGTGTCATAACATATCACCGACATTAACTCCTTTTTTCTACCACTCTGATTTATGAAATGGCTGACGGCTGCCAAAGGAATTCATTACAAACACATACACATTCATCAGCCGCGCACGGAATATAAGGGACCCTGTTTCTAGCAATCAGTCCGACGATGAATAATAAACCAGGCGATGTAGAAGTCTCCGCTCTGCCCGCTTTGCCCTCTTCGAGACGCCCCCCCTCCCATCGCCCACCCGCCCACCTCCTCTTTCCGCCCACTGCCGCCGTCATCCACGTTAGGCCTCGCCAGAGAGAGGAAACCGCGGAAAACGTGACACTTCAGGATTTTCAATCAACGACGGGGATGATTTTGATAACTTCAGGCCTTTAGCTAGCGGCTGGTATATGTGTGTATACATATAAATATGTACATCTATTTACACTGAGTACTTGTGCGAGCGACACATACGTCACCTTCTAAATCATATGTAAATAACGACCAACGTCGTTAATATAAAAACTTCTATCTTGGGTACGCAACGCTTTTTCACCCATATAACTATTTTTTTCGAGACATAAAATCCCCTACAACTTTTTAGCCTATCACGTTTTTTTGTGGACCGTCTGTGAGTTTTTCCCTCCTAACACCCCTGCCCACAACACCCCTCCACTCCTGCCGGCTCCTGGAACGGCGCGTGGCCCTACAAAAAACGTCTTGGGTACGAACTCGAAAAAAATAAAGTGAATTATCTTCCTTTGTATGGGCGCCGCGTGGGCCTACGTCCCCTCGGCTCCCCCTCTCCCTCTTTCCCCTCGCATCCTGGAGGTTCTCATATATGCGCCTTCTCCTCCTATTCAAATTTCCCGTTTTTTCTACTTTCCTCGTTCAAGGTATTGCGTTTATTTCATCTTGTTTTGTTTGTTGTTCAGTTCTATCTTTCGCTGTTGCTTCCCTTACTACCCTTCATCGACCCCTTCCGTTCGGTTCCTGCACACTATCTCTCTTTTCGTGTTCTTTTGTTCTTCGGTCTTCTTTGCGCTGCTGTCATGTGTCCCCTGGTCTTCGGCTGTTCTACAAAACACATGTTCTACCTGGCCGAAACCTTGTTCTTTGCCAGGGTGCGGAGTCACGTTGCTCATCCGGACCCAGTTCTTCACGCGGCTTCAGCTGTGGCGTTCCTCCTGATTTGTTCTGCGCAATCGTCGCTGTTCTGCTGCGTCCGCCGGTGATGCTTAACTTAACCCTAACGCCCATCTCGCTCCGTGACGTAGCGATGGGCGGACCCTTTGATCCTGCGTGGTGTTCTTCCCCAATCCAAGATGTCCTCCTCACGCCTGCTCCGCTTTTCCCTTCCCCCCTTTTCCTCTTCGGTTTCGGGGCCTCCGCGTGACGCCACACCTTTATACAAACGGCCCAAGAACTCCTACAAAGGAGCGCCCAAGGTTCCCGTCCGAAGAGTCCCCGAGCGCGACTTCTGAGTTTCCATGCTGATGCCGCTCGAAAGGTAAATGTCTGTCCTCTGCCGTTTTGTTCCGTCTCCTCCGCCTCCTAAACTTAGCTATTCCTCCGTTCTGTTGGAGGACGTGCTCAATATACATTAATGTAAGCGCCCTTCGTCTGGTTGTTATCGAGCTGCATGGAGAACATTGGGAAACTGGTTGTTCTTTGTGCCGAGGCTGTTATGGAGTGGCCGCCGTTGTTCAGCGAGGCCTAAGCGATTATGTGTGTACTTCGGTCTTTGAGGGCTTTGTGAAATCCACGCTATCTTCCGTGACCAGACATCCAAAATGACCTGACATTATAACCGTACG
>NC_051404.1:3122171-3122496 GCF_015228065.2 Penaeus monodon | reverse complement strand
ATGATCTACTTCAAGTGTCCCACGAGATAACGCCAAGCTCGTGTTTTCCAAGCAGCCACGAACACCGGCTTCTCCTCCCGGCCGGCCACCCGCAGCCTCTGAGCCTACTGCCCGGCTGGTAGACTTGCCTTGCATAAATCTCCCTCCCCTCGCTCCCCCCGCCCACGTCGCCCACGTCGAGCCGCCCGTCCGCTGGCAGGAACCCTTCTCTTGGCGGCTTCTTAGGCCTCGTCTCGTCACACGTCGCCAGCACAGAGATCCTCGACGCCTCGCTCCCTTTTTTTCCGCGGCGGTTTTTTCCTCTCTTTGCGACGGAGCTTAGAAA
>NC_051404.1:3121839-3121928 GCF_015228065.2 Penaeus monodon | reverse complement strand
CCTAAATGGAATGTTTCTTTTTCTGTCGTAGAAAAACCTCCACTTGGAAAATGTTCTGTGCCTAAGGTCTATAAGAAGTGCGTCATCTC
>NC_051404.1:3120659-3120950 GCF_015228065.2 Penaeus monodon | reverse complement strand
GTTTCTTTTACTCTAATTACCTCAGTTCCGACCTTAGAAGCCTCAAGCCTTCTCAAGTAAATATTACTTAGAAACTTATAACCCACTTCCCTTTCTTCCCTCCCACCTAATCCGAAGAGTACTTACACAGCAGAGCGACCAAGTACCTCGCTTCCTCCGCCAAGCGCCGCGCCTACAGACACACACAAACACCCCGGGGCTATTTGCCGAGTTCAGCCACGGAGATGCCGGGTCTCGGGACAACTTCCTCCATCTGACCTTGGCGGAGTGGCCTTCCGATCAAAGGGTCGC
>NC_051404.1:3120366-3120557 GCF_015228065.2 Penaeus monodon | reverse complement strand
AACCTGAATATCGTTCCGTTGCAAAGGGAGTTTCCGAAATGTTCCCTCATCTTCTGGGTTCTAATAAGCACTATGCACACCTCTCCCACGGGGATCCTGGAGAGAAAAAGTTTTGGGGGTACATTCACATTCAACATCTTCGACGCTTTGTCCTTTTTCTTCTTCTGTCAACGCCCGCTTTTCTTCTGCAT
>NC_051404.1:3120234-3120334 GCF_015228065.2 Penaeus monodon | reverse complement strand
TCTCAACTTCGAGCTCGACTTTTTCCTTCCACCCATTTTTTTTTTTTAGATTCTTTAACATGTCATCGTTTACTTATTGAACTACCTGCGAAATGGTTAT
>NC_051404.1:3119970-3120084 GCF_015228065.2 Penaeus monodon | reverse complement strand
TCCACATGGGTGACTTGTAAAGAATTACAAATTACAGAACTAGAGGACTATCCTCTGCAAGGCTAACATCCGGTCAGAAGGCCGGAAAATCTTACGTCGAAAAGAGAGAGAGAG
>NC_051404.1:3119516-3119942 GCF_015228065.2 Penaeus monodon | reverse complement strand
TCCATTTCCCCGACCGCTAACAAGGATTCACCGACTGGCTTTCTCCGCGAACCCGTCCCAGCGTTCCCTGGGAGGGATCTCAGCCTCAGACAAACGGCCCGCCGGAAGAACACCGCCGGCCGACGTCTCACGGGCGTCGCCGGCTTCAGAAGGTATTCCCCGGGGCCCGTCTGTCGCCCTCGCTCGCTCATGCCTACGGCCAGCCACTCTCACGCGACCTGCTCTCGCCCTCCCTTTCTCTCATTCTCATTTTCCTTTATCTTACTACCTCCATCTGTTTGTTTGTTAATCTATTACTTCCCCCCCCCCTTTTTTTCTCTCTCTCTGCAGATGCCTCTATCGGTCTGTCTATCTGATTATCTTCTGTTTCACTGTCACTCCTACATTCGCTTGCCTTTTCCATCCATCTCTCTGTCTGTCTGCCAA
>NC_051404.1:3119359-3119450 GCF_015228065.2 Penaeus monodon | reverse complement strand
ACCCCCCCCCCACCCACATCAATAATAGTTGCCGTGTCGTACGCCCGGCAGCTCAGCCAACGAATGAATGTCTGGGTCAGTAAAACGGCGT
>NC_051404.1:3118810-3119297 GCF_015228065.2 Penaeus monodon | reverse complement strand
TTCTATGGTACGAACCTTTAAGCCGACGCCGCCTTCCCACACCCTCGACGCCCTTACACCCAACTCCTCGGGCTTTTACCCTTGGCGCCGAGGCTGGGCGTCCTTTCGAGGTCGTTTCCCTCGCTTCCCTCTCCCTCTCGGTCCTCTCCCTCTCGTTCCTCTCCCTCTCGGTCTTCTCCCTCTCGTTCCTCTCCCTCGCTTCCCTCTCCCCCTCGTTCCTCTCCCTCTCGTTCCTCTCCCCCTCGTTCCTCTCCCTCTCGTTCCTCTCCCTCTCGTTCCTCTCCCCCTCGTTCCTCTCCCTCTCGTTCCTCTCCCTCTCGTTCCTCTCCCTCTCGTTCCTCTCCCTCTCGTTCCTCTCCCTCTCGTTCCTCTCCCTCTCGGTCCTCTTTCATGTGCGGTCGTGTAGGGTGAGAGGGGGGGGGGGGCGAAAGGGTACAAATGAAGGGGAAGGGGGAAAGAGGGGGGAGAGGAGGACTAAGGGGATGAA
>NC_051404.1:3118340-3118470 GCF_015228065.2 Penaeus monodon | reverse complement strand
TTTCTCCCACGTGGGTTGGAAAGGCTATGTATTCTGGCAAGCTCTTCTTTAATGCGATACTGCATGTTGAAGGCTGACTTATTAATATCATTACTTCACCTAGTAACAAGGAACACTTACCCCACCCACA
>NC_051404.1:3118109-3118192 GCF_015228065.2 Penaeus monodon | reverse complement strand
TGTGTCTTTCTCTGTCTATTCCTTCCACCATCCGAATGTTTCCCCTTGTCTTCCCGCGACCAGAAATCGGCCTGATTGGAGGG
>NC_051404.1:3117738-3117892 GCF_015228065.2 Penaeus monodon | reverse complement strand
GAAAAAAAAACTTTAATGAGAGGAGGTAGACACGGAGGATTTGCATTTCCTTTATTCAATTTATTCAATATTCCCCATCGCGCTCCCGTGCCAGCCTGTCCTTTCTGGTTGTGGCGACAGAAAGGTAGACAAATGTTTCGCAAATCTACAAAAC
>NC_051404.1:3117615-3117690 GCF_015228065.2 Penaeus monodon | reverse complement strand
TCAAATATAGATCAAAGTTGCGCAAAAAATATAACGCCTTGAATATATTACCTTTTGATCATGAATAAATTTATG
>NC_051404.1:3117385-3117591 GCF_015228065.2 Penaeus monodon | reverse complement strand
CATGCCATTCCTCTGACGAAGAGAAAATTGAAGTGTCAACTAAGGCAATTTCATCAACACGAAAATCTTGCGTGAAATACTGCGAATATGCCATACTGAGATCAAAAGCTCTTCCTCCATATTCTCTGAATTTTGTTATCTCTCTCTCTCTCTTCCTCCACTTCTCTTCTCTTGTCTCTTTCTCGCTCCCCCGCTTTCTTTCCTTT
>NC_051404.1:3117112-3117282 GCF_015228065.2 Penaeus monodon | reverse complement strand
GCGACAAGGCTCCTCGGGCAGTGGCGAGGGCGGGCAGCGGAGGGCCAACCAGCCTGGTCCTCATCATCATGTGGCAGTCGATGCAGATTCCCTCATCATCACCAGTTCTTGGCTAACGGTAAAACGGACTATGAGGAGTTCTGTGAATCGTTCAGATGATGCTCGGGATA
>NC_051404.1:3116413-3116720 GCF_015228065.2 Penaeus monodon | reverse complement strand
AAAATATCAATCATTTCATCGACCAACTGATCTTTTTTCTTTTACTACTTAAAAAAAACAATCGAACTCTATACCCTCTTCCTCCCCTCATTCCCCCCCTCGATTCCCACACACGAAGGGCGTCCAATATGCACAGCATAATCCCACCGCGGATTCTTCACTTTCCCCGCTGCTTACCACAAAGTCCCTTAACAAAGGTCGGAACTTTTGTGCACGAGAAGAACGAAAACAAATCCTTCTTTAACTTGGCTTACGCACGGGTCTTATCCGATCTCTTATAAAGGATCAGAAAAGATTTCAACAATAC
>NC_051404.1:3116263-3116338 GCF_015228065.2 Penaeus monodon | reverse complement strand
GTCACGACAAACCCCCTTTTAAGGAAACACGAATCACTCGAGGTTCCTGAAGTCGTGTGTGCGTGAGAGAGTGTA
>NC_051404.1:3115992-3116091 GCF_015228065.2 Penaeus monodon | reverse complement strand
GTGGGGGAGAAGAGAATTAGCAAGTTCGACCGTCCCGGATATCAAACGAGCCGTTTTACTTTGGACTTTGCAGTTCTCGACGTCGCTCTAACACTCACA
>NC_051404.1:3115752-3115957 GCF_015228065.2 Penaeus monodon | reverse complement strand
AAAACCAGTCATCACCACCTTATGCCATAATCCTCTTATAAACTTTATTTTTCACATAATCTCCAAAAAATGCGGGAAGCGCCTCAGACACCAGGATAGCCATCTGTTAAACGCCTTCTGACCTTTTGCGTAACTACGAACTTTTAGCAGGTCGAGGATGGCGCTTGTGTCGAGGTTACCTTTGGACAGACAAGCGGGATACGAC
>NC_051404.1:3115176-3115399 GCF_015228065.2 Penaeus monodon | reverse complement strand
CTGACGATTCAAGATAAGGACTAAGATGCTGCTGATGAAGATAATGATGGCGCCACGGCCTTGCCGATATGAGCACACGTCTGCCACTTAGTGAATATGAGTACCTCCAGAGAAAAAGATCCTCCCTTGAGCCACAGAGAGGCAGCGCTTCCCTGGACGCGATGGACTGCAACACGACACGGACACAACCGAGAACTTTCTTGACTTCTTGATCGCACGAAAA
>NC_051404.1:3114867-3115019 GCF_015228065.2 Penaeus monodon | reverse complement strand
GCTTGGTGTTTTCAAAATCGTTTGGTGAAACATTTTTTCTTCTAAAAAAAAAAAGAAGTTTTCCTTCGCCAACTGTCAGACCGATTTAAAAACTTCGCGCGCAAAGGCTTTCAAAATCCGCTAAATTAACAGACCTTCCTCATTTTCGTTCT
>NC_051404.1:3113993-3114312 GCF_015228065.2 Penaeus monodon | reverse complement strand
AGAAACAGCCTCAAAAGTAAGTTAGCAACAGCAACAGCAACCAAAAGCGTTTCCTCCGAGCGGGGGCCACCACGGCAGGCGGGTCACCATACTGCATCACCATAATGCTCCGACTTTCCCATAACCCCGCGGGCGCGCCGCTCCCTCCCCGAGGGCGCCCGCCTCAATTCCCCGCTATCTCGCGAGCCCCTCCCGCTGAGCGCCAGGCTTATCTTGTCCGGGGGTTTAAAGAATATGGAACAAGTAATAATAATGTTCATTCCAGAACCAGTATTTCTGATGGTAAATGTTTTGGTAGGGCTAGGTAGTTACCCCCCTA
>NC_051404.1:3113423-3113611 GCF_015228065.2 Penaeus monodon | reverse complement strand
GAAGCAATTAGTAATCTGAGTCATTTGTGAATATTCAGGGATGAGAAAAATAAAACAGCTTGGGAGGAAATAAAGGTAATATCATTGACAAAAATCCAGCTCAGGTCAGCGAGAGGCTTAAGCTTTTAATTGCGATGTTTGCCCGGTGTACGACCCCCCCTCCCCCCCTCTTTCTTTCTTTCTTTCTT
>NC_051404.1:3113002-3113207 GCF_015228065.2 Penaeus monodon | reverse complement strand
CCGTCTGTGAGTGTATTTGGTGTGTGTGATAGTTCGTTGGCGTGTGCCGAAGAACGTAATTATTAAATGTAAAATTTAACTCACCACGAGATTCAGTATTCATCAACTTCAACAGACCTGCAAAAAAGAAAGAAAAAAAGCAAGTGAACAATTATGTATATATAATGAATAGCACATATTATAAAACGTAAATCACTAAACTAGC
>NC_051404.1:3112707-3112854 GCF_015228065.2 Penaeus monodon | reverse complement strand
TGCCTACAACTCCGTGAGCTTAACAAACACAATGAATTCTCCCCCGACGCCTGTAATCGCATCTTGTCTTTTTTTTCTTGCAATGCGATCTTCCTCCACGCCGCCGCCGGAGGAGCCGCCACGCGACATGAATGGCAAAACGGACGT
>NC_051404.1:3112446-3112681 GCF_015228065.2 Penaeus monodon | reverse complement strand
CGCGAACATGAGGCCGCGCGCATGACTCCGAACGGCTCCCACGCAGGGCAAGAGCAGTCATGCGCGGGCGAGGCAAGGGAAGGACAGCATCTGAATGGGAAGCAGAAAAGACAGGCCGAGGCGGCCGGTGCCATCACGGGTCGGTCCGCACAACAGGTGACGCTCGGCTCCTCCCAAAACGCGGCCGCAACACCTGCTCTTCACACCTGTCTTTCGGCCGCCGCTATCTCGGCCA
>NC_051404.1:3112204-3112287 GCF_015228065.2 Penaeus monodon | reverse complement strand
TGCGCTCGCGAGGACTTCTCCTTCACCGCAACCAATGCCACTGTCGGCGAAGAAGTAAGTTAGAACAGGTATTTGTGGAGATA
>NC_051404.1:3111678-3111810 GCF_015228065.2 Penaeus monodon | reverse complement strand
ACCTTGTTACGTAGAAACTGACCTTACTCGCATTTGTTATAGCAGCTCAACAGATGCTGCCTCACGTGTATTTCGAGCGCAACAGAACGGGGTTAAGTATACAACACACATGTGGAAGGGAGGGGGGAGGTC
>NC_051404.1:3110045-3111645 GCF_015228065.2 Penaeus monodon | reverse complement strand
AGGGGAAGGAGAGGAGGGTGGATAAGGGGGAGAGGTGACGGGGAGGAGGTAGGATACGGGGGATAAAGGAGACGAGCGGGAAGGAGGATAAGGTGGGAAAGGAAGGGGGGAGAATGGAGGATAAGGGAGAGAGAGAGAAAACAGGTAAGAAATAATAATAGAGAAGGAGACCGATGAAGACTTGAGAGGCAAAGAGGGAGGTGATAAACGGAGAAAGAGAACGGGAGAGATGAAGTGGGGAAATGGGAGTGAGAGAATAGGATGGAGGGAGATAAAAGGTGGAAAAAAGCAGAAAATAAACGTAGAAATTATGAGCGAAAAAAAAATTACCCAACGTAATTCCAGCTCATTTTCAGTATCATTTCCCGCACCTCGAGATATAATGTTAATTGGGGACGCGAAATACCCTGAATTAACAAAATATATGTAGATCATAACCTCGAGGTTTCCGGGCACATGACGCACCACTGCCCTGCGCGCATGACTGCCTCCGGTGCATCGCCGAGTGTTCGCCAGGCACGTGCACGCTCGCAGTCCCTCGATGCACACGGCGCTTGACTCACTTCGCAGTCGCCCTCGCTATCCGTCACCTTTATTCCTTTTCTCACTCTCTGTCCTACACCAAAACGTTTTTTTTTTAAGGCTTGAGTCATCTTTCTCCCTCCTCTTCTGTGTATATATTTTTTCTTTCCATCTTCATGTTATTTACAATTTTTAACAATGTTCTCCTTTCATCAACGAATTTTGAGTCTGGATTCTTAGAGTCTAGCGGGGGCGCCTGGGCGGCACTGCCTCCTCCTGTCTTAAAATTCATTCTTTGAATAACTGTAAGTTAAACCTTCAATAAAGTATTCAGCGTTCGAGTCCTTGAATGAAGCAAGCACACATCGAGTCCTTGAATACAATGAGTCGAGAGAGCCTTCGTGACTTCGCGACCTTGAGACTTCGCGCCCATCAGACTTCAACATGAAGCGGGACTCATTCGCTTCAATGTCCTCCTACCACCCCCCTACTCCCCCTTCTCCCCTCCCCCCGAACTCCCGTCCCATAAACATCCTTCCCCCCAACTTCCCCTTCTGCCCCCACCCTTCCTCCCTCCCTCCTCTCCCTAATCCTTCTTATGAACACACTTTCCCCAACCCCTCTCCCTCTCCCCTCTCCCCTGAAAAACCCTCGCTAACCCCTCTCCTCATGACCCCCCCCCCTCCTTCCCCTTAACCTCTCAGAGTCCTACGTTGAAGTCGGAGGTAATGACGAACTGCTTTGTCTCCGGAACACCCTTGCCACTTCCTCCTCCCCCCCTTTCTCCTCCCTCACATCCTTCCCTCATTCGTGTCTCCCCTCCCTCACCACTCATCTCGTGAAAATCCCTCTCCTCCTTTCCCCTCCCCTCCTCCCTTGCAACCATACAGATAAGGCAATATGAGATAATGAGGAACATCCAGCCTTATCTTCGTGCAAGGCAAGAAAAGTTCGCGTGCAAATCCTCTTAGCATTGGGAGCCTGAAGGAGTTTGGCGAGAAATTGCTTCCTCTTGCCTTACTTGCAAATATTTTAACCTTCATCGCTCTGTCAGTCCCGAATATCTCTGTCATACGGC
>NC_051404.1:3109775-3109848 GCF_015228065.2 Penaeus monodon | reverse complement strand
AATAGATAGAGGATCAACTCGTCTCAATGTTCTATGTTCCCGGGGATGATGGGGCACTATGATCACAACGACA
>NC_051404.1:3109007-3109158 GCF_015228065.2 Penaeus monodon | reverse complement strand
CTCCGCAAAGGAAAGAAGGGGAAATGAATAAAAGGAAAAGAAAAGGGGGAGAGGGGAATAAATAAGAAAATAAATGAAGGAAGGAAGATAGCCACGAGAAAATAAATACGCGTGTAGGTAAGGAAGCACGGAGTAAATAATGTTATATGGT
>NC_051404.1:3107846-3108728 GCF_015228065.2 Penaeus monodon | reverse complement strand
TTTGACGTCAGCAATACCATCAATAACAACATCAATCACTAGAACAAGAATGGGAATCTCCCAAGGAGAACCCACAGACACGTTGCAATAACAAGGAATTCAATCCCCCCCCCTTCTGTCCGAGAGGAGATGCGACCTTACCCTCACAACGGAGAGACGAAAAGCATGTTTCTCTCAAGGAATCCTTCTCCCCCCCCCTCCCCCTTTGGCTCAAGCGCTGTATTTCACACGACTTCTGGAACTCAATCAGAAATTCCTTCGATCTCAAAATTGTACCACAGGACGCCCATTCCCCGGCGATGTTCAGCGTGGCATTGTTCACCTGCGCCGCCGCGTGTTCACCTGACTTGCCACACACCTGGATTTGTGAGTAATAAGTTCAATGTCCTGATGGAAATATCTAATAAGATGCAACTATAGCCCTTAACGGCAGACGGCATAGTGTCGAATTTCCCTCTTCGCAACCTCGCCGTTACTATACACAGGTGTTTGCGACACAAGTATTATGTCTTTGCCAAGAATATCTAATAACACAACTGTTATGGCCCTTTGTGGGGCTGTGGCGCTGCTGCACAAACAGACGAAGGCACAGACTCTGAGTCACACAATCTCAGGTTATGAAGAGACGCACAAGCGAACGCTAATGATCACCTAGGAACCGACGGCAGAGGAGCCTTAATTGAGAGCAGGTAAGTAGGAGCTGATTAAACGCGAGACAAATTACTATTAATTGACTTACAAGGTTAGTTACCGACGCTAATAAGAATGATGCACAAAGCAGACCTCGTGTGAGTCAGACGCACTTCGCTCACTCCATTCCACGAAACGCTTCGCCTTTCCTGACTGTTACACGATCATCCCTAAGCTGTAAAACCATTGAGA
>NC_051404.1:3107314-3107775 GCF_015228065.2 Penaeus monodon | reverse complement strand
TATAAAATGAAAATATATGTTAAGACATGCACGCATCCTTATTCCAATATCGTAACATGACGTTCACTGCGGAATATCAGGCACCAGTCAATGACATATTTATTCCGAGACTTGATTCAAAAACATACAAAAAAAAAGGATTTAAATCATGATATTATCGTAACATTATCACCGAGTACTATCTACGATCCCGTCTTCGACCTTATCCTCTCAAATACAAAAATATCTCGTATTATCGCACCTGACAAATACGCTCTCGTAGCTAAGAGATAAAACACTTCACCACATCCGGACTCGGTCAACGGTGAAGCAGTGCCTGAATATTTCATCGCGCGTGCAGGCATACGGACAGGCACACACCTAGTCATTTCCTTTCCTTAATTATCTGCTTTATCTAAAAAAAAAAGATAATGTTGGTATTATCCTGCCAAGGAAAATGCGAACTCATAATTCCTATGGAG
>NC_051404.1:3106865-3106981 GCF_015228065.2 Penaeus monodon | reverse complement strand
GCCACACCAAGCAGGACAGCGCGCAGGGGGGTAATCAGAATCCTAAGAAGGGCATCATTCGAAATCTTAAAGAGAACATAAAACTTCGCGAGTATGAAAATAAAGCGGGTCGAACG
>NC_051404.1:3106458-3106674 GCF_015228065.2 Penaeus monodon | reverse complement strand
AAAGAGAAGAATTGGAGAGGGAGAAGAAAAAAGAAAAGGAAGGAGGAAGAGGAGAAGGAGGAGGGAAATGAAGAGGAGGTTAGAGAAAGAAGAAATTAAATAATAACAGGAGATATAAAAGAGCAGAAAAAAAAATATTGAGAACAAACCGCAAAGGCCAAAAAGGAAAAGAAAGCGAGAGAGGAAGAGGAGAAGAAAGAAGATGAAGGCGAGAGA
>NC_051404.1:3106331-3106415 GCF_015228065.2 Penaeus monodon | reverse complement strand
TGCGGCCACCTGAGTAAGACGCGTCGCCAAAGGAGTCTTCTTTCGAGGCCAATAACAGTCCGCAGACGAGGACGCCAAAGTATG
>NC_051404.1:3105978-3106153 GCF_015228065.2 Penaeus monodon | reverse complement strand
AGGATGGAATATGTGGATGTTTTATATGATTGTGTGTGATGTTGTTATGTGTAGGTCTATGTGGTGCATACGTGTAAATATGCTAACAGATTTCCAACAGAAAGACAGTATAGTCTTAGTATTCATGGAAAAATATATAATTTAGATAAATGAAAAAAAGGAAAGAAAATGTAAA
>NC_051404.1:3105643-3105830 GCF_015228065.2 Penaeus monodon | reverse complement strand
TTCCCATGCCAACAAATAACCTTCCGAGTCATTCTAGTTCTCTCTTAGGTGTTCTTTTCCCAAAATTCTCTTCGAGAATAATGAGAGAGAAGCAAGAAAAACACACGTATATACACTATGCATACAACTCAGAGCCGATTCCCTCCAGAACAAACAGAAACCTCACTTTACTGACAAAGCGTCGCGG
>NC_051404.1:3105197-3105368 GCF_015228065.2 Penaeus monodon | reverse complement strand
TCGTTATCATCTCCTTTACCCCTTTCTTCCTTCCATCCCCTTCCTATCTCTGCCCCTTCTGTCCCCTCTCCCCTCATCCTTACCATCTCTCCTTCCTCCCTTCCCCTCCCCTCCCCAACATGCAATACCTGGGGCTTCCTGTCCCCCGTTGGCAACGTATTGTTCACCTAT
>NC_051404.1:3104925-3105114 GCF_015228065.2 Penaeus monodon | reverse complement strand
ACAAAAGGTTCCTCGTGTGGGCGCGAAATGCAAATCAAATTGAGACCTTCGATTCAACACTTGAAGCCGAAAACGTTTTCCTCGTCTGCTTGTTTACGGCCGCCCAAGGAATCACTAGCAGTGGCGATGGCGAAGGGAGGGGGGGGGGGCAGCAGCTCTATATAGGGTTGTGTCCTCAACTGTGCGCGT
>NC_051404.1:3104294-3104360 GCF_015228065.2 Penaeus monodon | reverse complement strand
CTACAATAATAAGTGCAACAGCAACAAGACAATACAGAACATACCTTGACGTTATACAGAAGCGAC
>NC_051404.1:3104172-3104239 GCF_015228065.2 Penaeus monodon | reverse complement strand
CTATTTTACGATCATCTTAAAACGAAAATCCAAAAACTCAGTCATTTCCGCATGAACTTTGAAATCA
>NC_051404.1:3103671-3103945 GCF_015228065.2 Penaeus monodon | reverse complement strand
TTCAATAGTAGTAAAAGGAAAAACAACAACAGAAATCACGCTATAAATATATAATAAGAAACGATAATTAAAAATAAAACAAGTCAACAAAAATAATGATAATGAAGCAGTAAACAAATAACGGTGATAAAAAAACACACACAAAAAAATCAATAAACAACAAAAACATTTTTAAAAACAAAACAGAGACACATTTACACCAACAACAAAAACACAAACATCGACAAGCGGATTTCTCTCGCTTGGCGTAATCCTGCTTTTTCAAGGGATTTCT
>NC_051404.1:3103447-3103587 GCF_015228065.2 Penaeus monodon | reverse complement strand
AAAGGGTTTTTCCATTTTTTTCCTTGGCGGATGATCATCATGAATATGGCTTTAAGTCTGAACTTAGGCGAGTCCAAAATCAACACGCGAGGCAAACACGTGGGAGGAAGGGGCGACGGGGGGGGGAAGTCAAGGGGAGG
>NC_051404.1:3102825-3103156 GCF_015228065.2 Penaeus monodon | reverse complement strand
CGGGGAATAAGCGGGAGAGGGATACCTTAATTAGTAACTCGTTAGTTAATACAGAAAAAAAAAATTGCCATTTTTAGGTGAGTGCCAGCAGGTGCATTTAATAATCCTAGATATTGTTGACATTTGATGATCAATCGGCATTTTTAATAGGCTTTTCGTATGTGGAAAGAGTGAAATACACAAGCTTACTGACAGACATTTCGTAACTGAAAAAAGAGAAATACATGGGCTTAATGAAAGAAATACAGTCAGTATATCTAAAAAATACGCTGCTAAAAAAAGATATATCTAAACTACACCTAATTTGTATGACAACATCATCCCTTATCAG
>NC_051404.1:3102592-3102677 GCF_015228065.2 Penaeus monodon | reverse complement strand
CGCTATCACCACACAAGGTCCTTCACGCGGCCGACGTATCAATGCCTCTCCAGAAGTCGAGTCTCGGTCTTCAATTCAGGCGATT
>NC_051404.1:3102319-3102538 GCF_015228065.2 Penaeus monodon | reverse complement strand
CTGGTCCGGTCTCTTCAAAGTCCTCGCTAGACGGCAGCATAATACAGCCGCCCACAAGTGCCACAGTGCCACACGCGTTGGCTTCGCGGAGATTCACGCGGGCGGTTGGGGAATGTCGCAAAGAGAGTCAGACAAGTCTCTATTTTGCTTTTTAATAACGTCTAATGTGGGTAGCATTCGAGTACGGTTTTATATAACCTTTCATATTAATTTCGAAGA
>NC_051404.1:3101726-3102062 GCF_015228065.2 Penaeus monodon | reverse complement strand
GAGTGTGTTTTAAGTATTCTCGCGCTAATGGTCTCTAGCTATAAAACACTCCATTTACAGCTCATATCTGGTGTCTATAAAACGCCTAAGGTACCGTGTTTTGTAAACAAACCTCCCCCCCTCGTTCCTTCTCTTCCCACTCCACTCTATCCGCTCGCGATGTACACTGAAATTAGTCAAAAAATGGTTAACGACTTCTCATTATTTTTATCACGAATGTCGAGTGTTGTGGATCATTCTTTTATATATTTATGATTTCCTTTATTAGATATGTGAAGGAATGTCATCGTAGTATATGTAAATATATTTTTCTTATTAATCTAATTCCATACAAAG
>NC_051404.1:3100916-3101599 GCF_015228065.2 Penaeus monodon | reverse complement strand
CGCGTTGCTTCTATCCTGGCTTCTTTATCTGATAACGTGGAATTGGCACTAATCAGTAAAAGATAAGCAGCCTCGCAATTGTATATAGATATGACTGAATAATTCTATGAATCATCGTTTGTTTACATCTATATAATCTACTAAATGAGAAGAAGCGCAATAAATGAGAAAGAAAACTCACATGACGCCAAAACCGAGAAGCGACTGAGATCCTCTGTGCAACTTCGCTCGTGCTCCGGGCGGACATCCATCCGGCGCGAGGAGCCTTTTACCTTCCCAAGCAGTGCCGGGAACTCGACACCCGTCCGCCTCCGGCCCTCGTCCCTCGCCGAGACGAACCTTCGTCCTCATCCTCGCATATCCCGCCTCAGGGCGCCTCGCTCACGCCACCGAGCCTCCTGCAGTAGGATAGCTCGTTCGCTTTTTACTCGTCGAGGCCGCGGCGAGTCATGAAGGCAGCGCTAGGAACAGGGTCGTTGGCCTCGCTGCTTGACGGGGGCTCCCTCCCGCGGGATGCTGTTGGCACGATAACCGCTCCCAGAAAGGGCTGCGCGGGGGCTGATTATAATTCTCGCTATCTTATTGCCACGTCATACGATTTATCCGTCTGCCGAACCTGCTCTGACAGCTATAATTAGGCGTACATGCCGCCTCTCTCCCCCCCCCCCTTTCTCTCTACCCAT
>NC_051404.1:3100630-3100844 GCF_015228065.2 Penaeus monodon | reverse complement strand
ATTCCATTTATTTATCTTATCGGTAAACAAATTATTGGGGAGTAGAATCTGGCATAAGATACAAATACTTAAAAACAAGATAATAACAAATACTGCGTGATAACAATACCATCGCTATCGCAATCGTTATCATTATTGGTGCCGTTTAATATGACAATCATACATCGACCTATCACCAATGATAATAACAGTATCGGTTTTACGATCTTTATCG
>NC_051404.1:3100267-3100359 GCF_015228065.2 Penaeus monodon | reverse complement strand
AAGCGGTCTCCGGCCCCTTCGCCGCCCACCGCTCGACCAGGTTTTCCCTTCAGCCTCCAGCAGCCACGCCCACGCAACGACTCTTTGCACTT
>NC_051404.1:3098795-3099778 GCF_015228065.2 Penaeus monodon | reverse complement strand
GGAAACAAAAGAACGAATCTCGCAAACTTGTCACCTGGAGAGTGACAAATGCAGGGCGCGGGCAGCCGGCCGGAAGGCGCTGCAGGCGCAACGGAAAGGAGCGAGGGCAGATGCGGGGGGTGGGGGGACGGGCAGCAGAGGAGGGGGCTGGGGTGTCATGGACCCCACCTCTTGCCCAGACGGATTCCCAAACCGCGAGATGATCAGGAGTTTCCATTAACAGGTTCTGATACCGTTACAAATAGCACCCGGAGGCCTCTCGGCGGCTCCTCCTGACCGCTGCGGCGCACCTCGAAGGCAACCTGACCGCTGCGGCGCACCTCGAAGGCAACCTGACCGCAAGGAATACCTGGCAGCAACGACGGGCGGCGCTCACGCTCCTACGCCCCTTCGTCCCTCCCTGAACTAGCCTCTTTACCTGTGCCCCCGCTCGAAACGCGCCAAGAGCCTCGTTAGCGGGAGAAGTACCTGAACGAGCCACTCGGATCCATTCTCATAAGCTCCCTTCACCCTTCTCCAGCCGCCTTACTCAGCCCCATCACGGCACCCTTGGAACCGCAGCAACAAAGGGGAATTATCCCGCATGCGCACCTGCCGTTCACCGCGACAGGTAACAAGGAGGGACGTTCCCTTTGCCCTCCATACCCTCCCCCTCACCCCCACTGTCGACCCCCAAACGAGCTGCTTGCTGCGCGTCTCGGACCCTCGCGTTGAAAGCCGAATCCCGCTCTTAGACGCAGCGCCTTCTTTCATTCTCTTTCCCTTTTCTTTCCTTCTCCTCTTCCATTTTCTTTCATTCTTTCCTTCTCTCCCTGGTCTCGACCGCGGCGGCCAGGCCAGTGCCTGCTGAGGAAGGACTGCTCTGGCACTGGTCTCGCGTCTCTCTCTGCTCGTTGACATAAAAAGAAATAATTGCGCTGAGGAGGAGCGGTCGGGAGGGGCACGAGGGCCGCGGCACTCTTAGTGCCATATATGCCTGCGCG
>NC_051404.1:3097773-3097897 GCF_015228065.2 Penaeus monodon | reverse complement strand
TGAGCTCGGCATCCCGCCTGGAAGAGGCTGTCATCTTCACCTTCGACTCACAGCAAACTTTGCCCGATAACACCAACTTCCCCCAATTACCTTCGTCTTCTTGGTTTATAAGTCCGTAGCCTTG
>NC_051404.1:3097043-3097340 GCF_015228065.2 Penaeus monodon | reverse complement strand
CTACACCAGGATAATAGCAAGAGGAGCTGGTAATTTGCACAAACGGCCAAGCATGACTTTATTTCACGGTGTGTGGAGGAGGAGGTCACACTCGCAAGTCTTGTGAGACGCCCCCCCTCCCCTCCTCCAGCTCGTTCCTTAAAGGTCTGTAACAGTTCTAATTTATAGGGGCTTCTGGGTAGGCCTATGCACGACTTAGACATTCCTTAAATTAATATTTATGGCCAGACATCTGTCTGCTAACACATATCTCTGCCACACGCGCGTGCTCATGGCCACACATGCGTGTAGTGTGCA
>NC_051404.1:3096416-3096705 GCF_015228065.2 Penaeus monodon | reverse complement strand
CTAATCCAATAGAAAGATACTATGACTGAGCTCGTTTAATGGGCCGATAAGCGGGCTGGGTAGCCTGGCACTCCACGTGGGCACAGTGCCTCATCCAAGCTTCCCCCCCCCTCTTTACCCATAGTTTTCCCCCACTCGACACCACGTGGCACCCAAGAACGGGAGGAGACAGTGCCACAGGACCATAAAACTCCGTTCATAAACCCGGCAAGACAACCAAAAGGGAAAGTGTTGTTAAAAGGCCATTTTGAACACTGCAGACAGACAGAGGAGAGCGCAGGAGAGTTAA
>NC_051404.1:3095964-3096052 GCF_015228065.2 Penaeus monodon | reverse complement strand
GGCTTAACCCCCCCCCCTTCACCCTGAGCGCCAGAACAGCGCCAGTCGGTGCCACAACACAAACAGCATTACCGAAGGCGCCGACGAC
>NC_051404.1:3095597-3095930 GCF_015228065.2 Penaeus monodon | reverse complement strand
AATGCCTCGAGCAATTTAGATTTACATAATCCCTGGCTGGGCTTAGAGGCGTATCCCCCTCGATCCCTCTCCCCTCCCCTCTTTCCCCATCCCCTCCCCCCCTCCTCCCCTCTTGCCCTATTTCCTCCTCCCCCCCTCTAGCCCCATCCCCTCCTCCTCCCCCCCTCTTGCCCCCCCTCCCCCCTCTCCCCCATCCCCTCTACGACACCCCCTCCCACACCTCCCCCATCCCCTCTACGACACCCCCCTCCCCCTACTACGAATGATCGGTATCGCGCGACTGGTTGGGGACAAGTCCTTGCATCCTCACACTCGCGCCGCGGGATTAGCGGC
>NC_051404.1:3095104-3095182 GCF_015228065.2 Penaeus monodon | reverse complement strand
AATTATAATCAATCAAATTCCACCCACATCGCCCCAGTCCCTCAGCGTAGCTCTAGCGACACATAATCACAATCTCCG
>NC_051404.1:3094984-3095071 GCF_015228065.2 Penaeus monodon | reverse complement strand
CCCTCCTCCGTCTTTGGAACGGCATCGGGAACTTTCCTTATAGGAGGGAGGTATCATTATTTGATTGGTTCCCGCAAGACCGCTGCC
>NC_051404.1:3094564-3094868 GCF_015228065.2 Penaeus monodon | reverse complement strand
CCATGCCCCCACAGCCACAACTTTGTCTCCGTCCGATCAACGGCGATGCATCACGGACATCTACGTAGGAACTCGGGCGATTTGGCGAGCGGCCAGAGGCGAGGCGACCCTCCCGCGCCTTCCCTTCCGTCGTTAATGGCAACTTTGAGTAAACGCTGATTAAATGCGTGGGTTCGTTGCCCGCCGTAATAAGACAATCCAATCTTCATATATTTATATCTGTCTCTCGGAGGCGTCGATAAAAACGGGGGTGGGTTTGGGGAGCCGAGCGAGGCCAGCAGAAAGGGAAGACGCTCGGGGTTTC
>NC_051404.1:3094087-3094159 GCF_015228065.2 Penaeus monodon | reverse complement strand
AAAAATCGATTCCCTCTTCCTTCTCGTCTTCCCCTTCCGCACTCTTTATTCCTGATCCCATTCAAACGACAC
>NC_051404.1:3093532-3093925 GCF_015228065.2 Penaeus monodon | reverse complement strand
GCAATTTGTGACGCACCATCTACCGAGACCGCCTGCAACGCAATCAACATCCTTGACCTGATTGACCCGCTGACTTAAGTGATTTATGATCTCCCATGTTCATTTTATCAACGTTATCAACGCTGATCATATTATTTCTGTTCATATTTACCCTTGTCCTTTGCCTGGGGCCCAGCTAATTAATGTTTGGAAAGAGGTGGGGACCATCTATGCGGCTTGCGTACGTAAGTGTAGGTTTTCTAGACATTGTTTTTATCCTTATCTTTAAATTTACATCAACGAGAAGAGCAGATTTCGTTGTCAATTCTAGACCGGGATCCAGCATGAGGATAACATCGCCTTGCACCTTGCACAGCCTCTATCTCTGCACGATGGCCTTCGTCAGGACAACAG
>NC_051404.1:3092600-3092757 GCF_015228065.2 Penaeus monodon | reverse complement strand
CAATACACCCCCACCCACCCCAACATAACCATAATCCACATACTGCAATCCACTTCCTGCTCTGTATATCCTTCGACCTCCCCCCCTCCCCCCCTGGCCGCCCCCTACACTCCACCTGTCACATGTCTGTACTTACTCTATGAAGCCTAGCGTGTCA
>NC_051404.1:3091079-3091773 GCF_015228065.2 Penaeus monodon | reverse complement strand
TGAGGGGAGGAAGAGCGTGCACGTACAAACATGCACTCGCTCACGTGCCCGAAAACGTTACTCACACGCCCCCCCCCCCCCATTCTCTCCCGCGCGCCTCCACCATCAATCTCACCTGCAAAGAAACAAAAATGCAAATCTTGAAATCAATACCAAAGAAACCGACGCAACACAACAACAACCTAAATAATGCAACGCAAGAGGGAAAAAGGCCAGGATGGGGGGGGGGAGAGATGGGGGGGGAAGAGCCTTGGTAGTCAGGGTGGGGAGGGAGGGCGGGGAGGGAGGGGGAGGAGGGCCCAGGTAGTGGAACTTGGGAGGGATGGAGGGGGAGGAGGAGGGCCCAGGTGGGGGGAGGGGAGGGGGTGGAGGGCCAAGGTAGTTGCAGTACGAGGAGGGGAGGAGGGGAGGGGGGTGATGTGGGCCCAGATACTTGCAGGAGCAGGGTGCGGGAGGGGGGGGGGGGAAGAAGAGGAGGCCCCAGGTAGTAGCAGGAGGAGGGACGGGGGTAGCAGTGGGGGTGGGGGGATATGACGTCACGCGTCACACGGGGAAAAGGGCGTGCTGCTGCGGTCGCGTAACGTCGTGGTAACGGTGCTCAGTCCCTTTATTTCTAACCTCACCGTTACGCTCGCGGACGGCGCTGTCGCCGTGTTTATCATTGCACAACCGCTGGCAGTAACCTGTGACGGGC
>NC_051404.1:3090418-3090921 GCF_015228065.2 Penaeus monodon | reverse complement strand
CACACGAAGGGGTTGACCCACGCGGTGTAGGCATACTCGCACCAACAACTTTCACCCCATCAAAGGTACTCGTTGACGTCACTCATGATTCTACCTCCCCATTCATCTTCTTTCCTTTCGCACTTTCCTTCTTTCTCTCACTCCGCCAAGACAGACAAGAGGTAAACACAGAGTATCCAGAGACAAAGTAAATCCTCCGATACTCTGTAACGAGTTCCCACTGCGGTCCACAACCTGTTTCTTTGTAGGACAGTCGACAGGCGGCCGAAAGTGCTTGCTTTTAGCTAATTTAAGAAAGAAGTCGTTGTCGGGATGATCTTGGCCACGCAGCTGGTGCCTTTCTTAGTGGCACTTTCCTCGGTTCTTGCGTCGAACTTTGTTCCTGGTCTTATGGGCCTTGTAAGACCGGTGTTCAACAGATGTGTGTGTTCAGTAAGGTTAACAGGTTGCGTTAGCCGTCGACAAGTGAAAGAGGGGTATATAATTAGCTTTATTTTATATAT
>NC_051404.1:3089596-3090373 GCF_015228065.2 Penaeus monodon | reverse complement strand
CCCCGGATGATGGAAAGCTAAGTTACCTCATGTCCCCACAGACCACACATGTTAAGTTAATAATCCACACGCACACAAGGCCAGAGCTATGGGGGGAGAGAGAGAGCCGGTCTGCGGTGATGTTCTGGTCGGCTGAACTACTGCCAGGCCTTGTTTCCTCACCATATTTGAAAACGCTCTATCACAATGGTTCACAGCCGTTTTAACACAACGCCCCTTTCTTCTCTAGAAATCTTTACGCCTCCCTTATACAGCTGTACAGAAAAAAATCCATAAATTATACTGTTATATTACGTTTCTATTTTACAAATCTGACTACTTCTTGCATCCTAACATAGGTGTAAAAAACAACCAGCTCAGGCTGCGTATACAACATTTCTCTGTGAAATCCCGTACACAACCTTTTCTGAAAGGACTGACGTGTCTCAATTCCCCGTCGGTGTTTGTATGTGCTCGCTGCTGTCAGAATGGAGACGGGAAAGTTACGTTCATGATAAAGTTACGTTCATGACAAACAGGCAAGAGAACGGCCATATCTGCACGACCTGAATTAACTCTGATTCATTTTCTTATATTAACAAGTTCAGCGAGAACAGCAAAGACGTTTAATCGGCTTCTGGAAATTTTACACAAAGGCCTCTATAAATACACATGGGAGGAGTTGCTGGCCGTCAACAAAATTATTAATACATTGGCAAGCACATTCGACGGCTTTCCTTTGCTAGGAATCCCATTCACACAACGAAGGCGGAAGATGCGAGTCAGGCGACGTAACCC
>NC_051404.1:3089186-3089377 GCF_015228065.2 Penaeus monodon | reverse complement strand
TATCTTTAAAAACTGGACAAGAGATGAGGCTGGGCCAAGGTAGGCCCTCACCTATTTTTTCTTCGTTATTTCTAGACCTCGACTCATAATGAGGCGTTAATGAGAAGGGGAGTTGGAAACGATATTATTTTGGTCTGTTTTCTTTCCTCGTTTTATTTTCGACATGCGCCCGGGTATAGGTAGCTGCTCTC
>NC_051404.1:3088599-3088702 GCF_015228065.2 Penaeus monodon | reverse complement strand
TGTGGTTCTCTCTTTCCCACATCCTTTCTCTAACCTGCTTCGTTCTGTACAAGTGTAAACTCTTGCTCAATGAAGTTGTCGTATCAAGTCAAAGTATTTTAGT
>NC_051404.1:3088236-3088417 GCF_015228065.2 Penaeus monodon | reverse complement strand
AACCCCCCACTATGGGCACGGGAAGCGGGCGACGACACCCACACAGCACCCCCCCCCCCCGGGAAATGCTGTCAAGCGAAGGGGAGGAAGGAAACGGCTTGGGTGACAGAGCTTGAGGTTGTCGATTTTTTTTCTTCTCTCTCTGGCCTGATGGTTTTAGTGTGGTGAGCATTGTGTTTCT
>NC_051404.1:3087606-3088055 GCF_015228065.2 Penaeus monodon | reverse complement strand
GGTGGAGAGACTCGGAGCCGGCGTCGGGCGGGCCGGAGCGACGGGCGGCGGCTGCTGGCCCGAGCCACCTTGGGGAGTCACCTTCGCCCCGCCGGAGGAAGCGATGTCGCCCGCGGATGACAAGCGGGCGCGCGAGGGTCAGACGCCAAGGATCCCCGCGAGCCTCAAGGTCACGACGGCAGATGGCGGGGCGGGCGCATACGGCACAAGCGGCAGCGGCGGCGCCATACTGGCCTCGCTTCCACACCTGGCCTGTGTCAGGGTCATTTACCTCGCCCTCACAACACTTGTTATGAGGGCTGATTCTCGGTACAGCCCTGACACGTGTGCGTACGTTTGCAAATACACTCCCAAGACATGTGTCCGTTCGCGCACAATCACACACCAACAAGAAACACAACGCCGTATACAGTACAACAAAAGACGATACTCATTATCATTTTTTAAAA
>NC_051404.1:3087370-3087569 GCF_015228065.2 Penaeus monodon | reverse complement strand
ACTATATGATTAACCGATCTCCCGCAGTGTATACGTATCAGTACCAACCCTGCGTGATAAAGAAACCCACCCAAGGAAAATACACTACGTTCACACACACATAACACGGAGACACATCCATACAATGAACACCCACAAATTACGACCATAGGAGGACGATACCTTTCATACGCCACCGCCCCCCCCCCTTTTCTATGGG
>NC_051404.1:3086991-3087317 GCF_015228065.2 Penaeus monodon | reverse complement strand
TCGATGGCGCCTACGCAAGTTAGGGAATTTACGCAACTTGAGTCTACGTGTACACCCTCCCCCCCACCCCCCCTCTCCCATCTCCGTGACCTCCCAAACTGTCTATTGTCTGCCCGAACAATGCTCGATTTCTCACGATTTCGTCAAAAAAGGGTCTGTCTTCCTTAGGGGAGCGATGAGCGACATGTCTTATTTTCTCATGGGTAATATCGTTCACGGTGAGATACAAGAAAAAAAAATAATAATACAGTAAAGATTTTGAACTGAAAATACAGTAAAATAGGAATTATTGTCTTGTAGCATAAGGAAAATTTCCAATTCTTCCC
>NC_051404.1:3085992-3086085 GCF_015228065.2 Penaeus monodon | reverse complement strand
GCCAAAAGACTTCAAAATGTGCCCTTACGCCTAAGCTGCCTCAACCTAAAACAGACCCGTACAGTTTGCGCACTGATATTACAGACCCCGTGA
>NC_051404.1:3085843-3085958 GCF_015228065.2 Penaeus monodon | reverse complement strand
TGAAAGAATCTAGGTCGGCCCGCAACCTCTTATCAATAACATTTCGGTCCGGCCTCGCAAGCAGAGCAGAGCCACCCCCCCTCCCTTCCCCTCCCCAGTCCGGCACTCGTGTCAG
>NC_051404.1:3085210-3085729 GCF_015228065.2 Penaeus monodon | reverse complement strand
GGAACAACAATTCCACTTGACAGAATAACTCGCTCAACATAAAATGGGTTTATGGAAACATATTCCCATGAAACATATTAGTGTACTAGCGTATTTTTCTGCCATTTAATCAACACAGCAGAACGGTTTATTTTCCATAAATCCAAATATTCGAAGTCCCCCCCCTCCCTCTACTCCTATCGCCCCCTCCCCCATTCCCCCTGAGTCCTTCCCCCACCCTCTCAACTTCCCTCCCCCTATCCCCTCATCCTCCCTCCTTTCCCCTAAGCTCATTTTCTCCCTTCCTTCTCCCCTCCCACCCTCACTTCTCCCCTTCCCTCCCCCCTCCTTCCCCCCAACTTCACTTCTCCCCTTCCCTCCCCCTTCTTCCCCCCAACTTCACTTCTCCCTCCCCTTCCCTCTCCCTACCTCCCCAGCCTCCTCCCCACCCCGACGGAAGGGCGGAGGGAGGGGGACGTCTCCCGCGCGACCGCCCGCTGCCTCGCGTCCCAATCAACAACGGCGTGTCATTGCAAGCGG
>NC_051404.1:3084541-3084938 GCF_015228065.2 Penaeus monodon | reverse complement strand
ATCCCCGAGATCCTTCCGCCGCAGAGGAGCCACAACACCGCAATCCCCGCGGCTCTCTCGCCGTCACGATCGCTCTCGCCCGGCGAAGGGAGGGGGGGAGGGCGTTGGAGATGTGTAGGGGGAAGGGCGTTGGAGATGTATGTGTGTAAGAGGGAGAGGCCGTTGGAGATGTGGGTAGGGGGGAAAGGGGCGTTGGAGATGTATGAAGGGGGGGAAGGGGTGTTGGAGGTATATGTAGGGGGGGAGGGGCGTTGGAGATGTGTAGGAGATGTATGTGTGTGTGTGGGGGGAAAGGGTGCTGGAGATGTTTATAAGGGGGAAAGGTGTGTTGGAGATGTGTAGGGGGAAGGGGTGTTGGAGATATGTGTGGACGGGAAGCGGTGTTGGAGAGATGTGT
>NC_051404.1:3084302-3084405 GCF_015228065.2 Penaeus monodon | reverse complement strand
AATATGATGCAGGAGGAAAAAAAAAAAAAAGGAAAATGAAAAGTGCAAGTCACGGGGACGGGAAGAGGAGAGGAAGAGAAGAGATAGAAACATCGCAGACAGG
>NC_051404.1:3084099-3084269 GCF_015228065.2 Penaeus monodon | reverse complement strand
CAAGGCAAGGCAAGAAAACAGAAGCAAAAGAGCAATAGGCAATTTCCTCTCCCCTCGTTTATTCTCTTATCTGTCCTATCCTCCTTCTGCCTATGCCACGCGAGGGGATCAAGGAGATAGGCCTAAGGGGCAAAGGGGGGGGGGTTAAGCTAGGGAGAGATTACAAAGCC
>NC_051404.1:3083837-3084059 GCF_015228065.2 Penaeus monodon | reverse complement strand
AAGAGACACGATGGAAGGAATATTTAGGTAGAAGGGGAAAGAGAGAAAGAGGGGGGGGGGAATAAGCAAGATGGGGGAATTAGGATAAGGGTGGAAGGAAATAATCAAAAGGAAGGGGAATTAACAAGTACGGAAAGGCTATTCATTTTCATAGCAAATTGCTATGGAAGCGAAATAAAACAAATAAGACGAATAACTACAGAAACGCAATTAATAGAATCG
>NC_051404.1:3083326-3083517 GCF_015228065.2 Penaeus monodon | reverse complement strand
AGGACCCGAGCGAAGGGAATCGATGACTCATGTGCTCCAGCGCCACGAAGGCTTCGCCCCGAGAGCCTCGGCATAAACAAAGTCTCATTCCCGAGGTGTCGGTGAGGTCGGGGGGCGGGGGGGGGGCATAGTGGAGGTCGGGAAAGTCGGAATGAAGCTTTATGGCAAATTCCCGAGGTGTCGGTGAGGTC
>NC_051404.1:3082883-3083302 GCF_015228065.2 Penaeus monodon | reverse complement strand
CATAGTGGAGGTCGGGAAAGTCGGAATGAAGCTTTATGGCAAATTCCCGAGGTGTCGGTGCGGTCGGGGGGCGGGGGGCGGGGGGGCATAGAGGAGGTCGGGAAAGTCGGAATGGTGCTTTATGGCAAGAAATACCAGGAGAGTCGGATAGCTAATCGTTATCCCGAACGAAAATGAAATCATATATTTGGTAAGCATTGAGGTCACACTTGCAAGTGCTGCTACTAATGGCAACGTAATTATGTAAACATTAGTAATACAACAACGAAAGAATAACAATAATAATACGATTAATAATGAACAATAATCGCAGTAATACACAATTATGTCATAACCTATTCATAACTCTAAATAAAAAAAACAGTACATGAAATAATAAGCAAGCTACTCCTACCATCAAAATAATACCCCCCCCCCAC
>NC_051404.1:3082382-3082556 GCF_015228065.2 Penaeus monodon | reverse complement strand
GGCGAACGCACATGCAATTGCTTTTCCCTTCGCTGCTTGCGGCCCGTGGCGTCTAATCTCCTATTTCCTTGCGAGACAAATGGCTTCCATTATCGCGTTCTAATTAATGCGACGAGGACAACCAGCAGCTGCTAAAATCAACTCATTAATAAGGTGTTAATGCTGGCGGCACGA
>NC_051404.1:3081937-3082020 GCF_015228065.2 Penaeus monodon | reverse complement strand
GTTAGGGTTTAAAGGGTTAAATGACAAAAAGTTGAGTTTTAAAGGGGAGGAGACAAGGGGCGAAGAGTAAATAGGAGAGGGTA
>NC_051404.1:3081116-3081879 GCF_015228065.2 Penaeus monodon | reverse complement strand
GCAAGGAAGAAGCTTCGGTACAGAAACAAGCGAAGATCGAGAGAAAAGAATAACGCAAAGACAAACAATTAGAAAAATCCACATCTACACGACAAAGCGCAGAGTCTGAATAAAGAGGAAAATGGGCAGACGGAAGGGGGGAAAATTGGGGGGGGGGGAGTTGAGTATGCGGAGGCGAGGTTGAATAATAGGATTAAGAGGGAACGGTTATTCATGTTTTCAGGATGTGACGTCATTTGGCCCTGGCACTGATCACCCTCCAAGCTTCCACCTTTACCCTCGTGCTTATTTGCCTTTGACCAAATCTACCGTATTCGCTTTTCATTTGCAACATCTTTTTTTTTTCTTTGTCTTCTTTTCACTCCTCCAAATCTACCGTATTCGCTTTTCATTTGCAATATATATTTTTTCTTCTTTGTCTTCTTTTCACTCCCCCAAATCTACCGTATTCGCTTTTCATTTGCAATACTTCTTTTTTCTTTGTCTTCTTTCTACTCCCGCCTTCCTCCATCTCTCATGCATTATACGGTGAGCTAGCAATCGTTTTCGCCTCCATTTTCTTGTTTTCTTCGTGTTCTTTGTCCTCAACCTCAAGTTCCTATCTATATATTATGTCATGCATTCTATCCTCTTGCTCGTTTAATCTATATTAGCAAGGCAATATAATGCAGAAAAAAACAAGGAAAAATTGTTTTCGCTTCCTCTTATTTCATGACATTAAAACTAATTACGTCATTTTCAGTCTTCGTGACCTCCTCCCACC
>NC_051404.1:3079908-3080994 GCF_015228065.2 Penaeus monodon | reverse complement strand
AATAACCTATTTCCTTCCCTACCCCAATCCCTCTCTCATGCAACATGTAAAAGGTCTTTTTGCAAGTACGTTTTCCCGCCTCTTGTGCAGCGTTTACTCTCTCGCTTCCTGCCCATAACTGATCTCAGTTTATTTTTTCTCTCTCTTATACTCCACAGGAAAGACACGCTAAATGGAGAGAAAGAGAGGAATAGCGAAAACGACTGTAGGGGGGAGGAGAGGGGAGGGGGGGCCTGCACGAAGACAGCACGAGAGTTCGTTATTTAACGGTCGCAGTAATGGCGTTTTCGCTTGCTTGCCGTGGCGGCGATGGCAGTCGTGTAACTGCACCGGTGGCTGGAGCAGAAGTGGAGGTGTGTGGCGCGGAGGTCGATGTGGAGGCGGGGATCCAGGAGGCGGCTGTGGTATAGCCAGTGGCAGCGTGCGAAGAGTAATGAAAAGCGTGTCTCAAAATTCAACGAATGAAATAGTTACAAGGATTCGCAGACTCTGAGAAGGCATGGAGAAAAATCAATAACCAAAGAGAACAGATCCTCTATATATATCCATTTCCTCTAAAGAAAGTCTGCCTAGGATAACCTTTATCTTGGCCGTTTGCGAGAACATCCTACCCCTGGCAAACCTAAGACAAAATGTTAAGAGTCACGAGATGTAGGTCACATCCCCCAAATTTCGTCCTTGAAGGCTGCCAAATACAGAAATAAACCCATCATCATTTTCAAAAAGCAAAATGGCAATATACCAATGCATCTTAAAAAAAAATAGAACAAATAAAAACTACAGTAATAGCGAAGCGAAACAATAGAAAGAACAGAGAAGCGCACAGACCCCGTGCATAGCAAAGAAGCACAGAATGCAGCTATGAGAATCTAGGTCAGTCGGGCTGTGTTGAACCTGCAACACGAGGGATGGAAGGGTGAGGGGAGGGGGGAGGGGGGAGGTGTTCCATAAATTCCGAGTCTGGCGATCCTGGAAGCATTTGAAGGATCCTGCGCCCTCCTGATCCCGAGGGGCAGGAGGCCGACGGAGTGTGCCCGTTTCTCTGGCGTTTGAGGAAGCACGGACGGGGCCGGAGAGGGAGAATTA
>NC_051404.1:3079485-3079764 GCF_015228065.2 Penaeus monodon | reverse complement strand
ACCATCTAATCGATTTCCTTAATGTTTTGCCCAGTGTCGATGAACTCGAGCATATATATATATATCTTTTTTTCTCGAAGAAGCCTTTTTAAATTTTACAGTAGTTTCTAGTCAAAACGTACAGAATTTTAAATGCTACAGATTTACAAGGCTTTTCTGCTTCTCTAGCACATGACAGGTTTTGATCCATCAGTACATGGCGTGTTCGTCTTTAACACACACAGGAATCCATACATACCTATACATACATAAGGAAAAAAGAAAAGAAAAAAATATGTA
>NC_051404.1:3079266-3079412 GCF_015228065.2 Penaeus monodon | reverse complement strand
ATGTATCCATCAATAACAAAGAAACAAAAACATCGAAACCAACGTCAATAATCCCATATCCATTTAACAAATACAGTCTCCAGGATTCCTACCCCCCCCCCCGCCCAACAATCCCCCTCCCCTATCCTGACCTCCCATGCGTCTCC
>NC_051404.1:3078976-3079074 GCF_015228065.2 Penaeus monodon | reverse complement strand
CCAACTGAGGCAGTCCCACCCAACTCTGCCAACAAAGAGAGCGCCCCCCAAACATGAGCCAATCCTGTCACGGCCGCCAAGAACCCCCTCCCCCCATC
>NC_051404.1:3078851-3078930 GCF_015228065.2 Penaeus monodon | reverse complement strand
GACCCACATACGCCCGTGGTCATGCCCGCCCCCGGAGTCACGTCTGGCCAACATCGATCTGTTTCTTTGGGCGTTGCAT
>NC_051404.1:3078665-3078794 GCF_015228065.2 Penaeus monodon | reverse complement strand
GTTGCATGTTGTCCACGCAAGGCCAAGGATCGAGGGGCGGAGGAGAGGGGGGGGGGCGGAGGGGAAGGGGGCGGAGGGCGCGGTGCATGCGAGCGGGGAACGAGGGGAGAAATCTCAGGAATCCTGTTG
>NC_051404.1:3078144-3078579 GCF_015228065.2 Penaeus monodon | reverse complement strand
ATCTGACTGACTGACTCTCTTCCCTCTCTGTCTTCTAACGACCCTCTAACCAGCATGTCATTCCCTTTTCCCTTCAATTCACAGACACCTACATCACCAGAAGCAGCAAACTCTCGTCTCTTGCACTATCCGCATCCGCATCCTCGCACCCTCGCCCTTTGCACCATCCGCATCCGCATCCTCGCACCCTCGCCCTTTGCACCATCCGCATCCGCATCCTCGCACCCTCACCCTCTACACCATCCGCATCCGCTCACACCCGCTCGCTCGCCCGCCCCCCCCTCATCGCGGGCGGGGAGACACGCGATCCATAACGTTAGGCGTTGTGCTGGATCAATGGCTAATCTCACGCAGTCAGTCAAAAGCAACGACAAGAGCCAATAAAGCTTTTAAATTTAAATGCACACTTGCCGTGAGAAGCAAGTTGAATGTGTA
>NC_051404.1:3077768-3077895 GCF_015228065.2 Penaeus monodon | reverse complement strand
TACAAAGGCGGCCAGAGAAAAAGACGAGAGCCTCTGAACAGCAAGTCTTTATGTGGACTTTTCCATATGTGCGAATCAGAAACGAGGTAAATCTTTATATTTCTACATAAAACAGCAAAACAGTTTG
>NC_051404.1:3077484-3077548 GCF_015228065.2 Penaeus monodon | reverse complement strand
TAATTTTACATTACCTCATTCTCGAAAGCTGAACCCGGTATCTTACCTGGAAATAAAGAAAATA
>NC_051404.1:3077160-3077231 GCF_015228065.2 Penaeus monodon | reverse complement strand
AACTAACGACCAACACAGCTGACTAAACTGATCAACCAGACTTACAAAACTGACAAAGATTCTCAACGCGA
>NC_051404.1:3076962-3077124 GCF_015228065.2 Penaeus monodon | reverse complement strand
CAGCTGGCCAAACACGTGAACCGAAGTACACTTGTATGGCGGTCACGACACCTTGTTCCCGCAGCTGATGCCTTGTCAGCTCAAGGCCTACATGGACTACAATCGGGTCCATGTAGCGGAGTAGCGGAGTTTATACGAGGATGAGTGAAAGAGGGAGGGAGG
>NC_051404.1:3076327-3076520 GCF_015228065.2 Penaeus monodon | reverse complement strand
AAGGCCAGGAGGCGAAAGGCTGTGAAAGGGGGCTCTCGAAAGACCGGAAGGTAAGTTAAAGGTGAAAACACAGCAAGAGATAATCATAAAAGAGCCCTAACAGACCACTAAAACCCGATTATAAAATACGATGGCCGACTTGACTAATCTCGCGAGACGTCGTAAATAAGACATTTCCGGGTGTCTACCGTTT
>NC_051404.1:3075901-3076284 GCF_015228065.2 Penaeus monodon | reverse complement strand
TATTTATCACGACTGCCTCACACGCCGTCTGCTCAAGGGCCAAAGCGGCACGAGTTCAAGCCTTCCAAGAGGGGAATTCCCTCCCCTTTACCTCCCCATTCAGCGCGACGTCGCTCATCTACTCCAGCTCGCGACCCGCTATGAAGAGAGAGCCGCAGAGATGCATCAGAATTCCCCTTTGCCTGCTGAAGGTCGCACTTCTCGGAGACAAAGAGCCTTAACACAATTACCGCGTCGTACCGCATCCCCCGCGCCGTCGCCAACAGCTGCCGCAGATCGCGCGTGTCCTGCACACCTGTGGCGCCGCACACTTGCGCTCCTCCGTCCGCCAACCGTCCTCGGGGAGGCTCTTGTCCCTAGGCGCGTTTTAGCTGCCTCTCCTC
>NC_051404.1:3075110-3075332 GCF_015228065.2 Penaeus monodon | reverse complement strand
CACACACACTTCCCGGTCTCTGGCTCGAGCGGGGCGCCAGGCATCCTCAAGTGCCCATATCGCCTTTACTGCCGCCGTGCCATACCCACAGGAGAAAGAATGGCCGAACTTTCCTTTGTAAATAGGCTGTTCATTTTTTCTCTCCGCGGACCGACTTCCCAGGGCGTGGCGCCGCAGCGTCCGCTATGGAGGCCCATGCCCAGGGTATGTACAGGATGAGCC
>NC_051404.1:3074883-3075091 GCF_015228065.2 Penaeus monodon | reverse complement strand
CAGGTCGAGGTGAAGGACCTGTCACGACGAGGCTCCGCGCGGATGCCCTCCACCTCCACGCTGCCTCTACGACGCGTCCACAATGCGGATATACATCTATGGAATCTGGCGTGTGTGTGCATATCGGCTCCCTCTTTTTGGTGTGTTTGTTTCCCCTAATCTTTCTCTCCTTCTCCTAATTTTTCTTTACACACACACACGCGTTCAA
>NC_051404.1:3074640-3074780 GCF_015228065.2 Penaeus monodon | reverse complement strand
AAGCGAAGCCGCGCCAGCCAGACACACAGCCAGAGGAAGGGCGGGGCTCCCAGCGCCGACAGACTGACAATGGCCTACATCCACATAGCTGAAAACAAGCTTACAATCTGTTCTACCTCCACCGGCCACCCGCATAATCC
>NC_051404.1:3074287-3074607 GCF_015228065.2 Penaeus monodon | reverse complement strand
ACCCACGCTCTTCATTAACACCACTCGCCACAAACTCGAAAAAAAGAAAAAAAAAATCTCTCGCGTCTCTAAAGGTAAGTGACTCGGGTAGCATGACGATGCCAGCTGATCAGCGAATTGCAACATTCAATCGAACTGATCCGAAGCAAGACCAGTTGACACGAACTGCTCACAGCCGAGGCGGATTGAACTGGCCGATCCATAAAGAAAGCCTCAGTACGGCGGGCGATCCATAAGCAGGACGGACGGGACTGGCCGATCCAAAGACGTGGTTGAACGAGCGAATCAGAATGCTAAGGGACGGAGTTCATAGACAGATT
>NC_051404.1:3073523-3074070 GCF_015228065.2 Penaeus monodon | reverse complement strand
AACGAACCCATTAGACAAAAGCATTTCTCAAAATCAAAAAAACTCAGTACCTGTCACGCCAATAACAAAAACCCTGGCATTACAGAAAGACCAAAAACCGGGTGAACCTTCTCGCCTTGTTAACCTGGCAACGGTTCGTCGTCCTCTGCAGACCGGGAGATCTTTTGTCCCCACGGAGGACCAGCCGAAGGAAGTCGGCGGAACCTTTGTTCATTTCGCCCAAGTACCGACTGGATTTTTTTTTGCTCTTAGTGAAGGAAATCATAGGTCTCGTAATGGACGAATGTGGGGACAAGAGGAGGAAGAAGAGAGAGGGGGGGAGGAAGGAAGAAGAAGAGAGAGGGGGGGGAGGAAGGAGGACAAAGAGAGAAGGGAAAGGAGAGGAAGGAGGACAAAGAGGAGAGGAGGAACAAGCGCAAGGAGAAAGGAGAAAGAGGAGGAGGACAAGTGGAGAATAAGGGAGGAAAAAGGAAAGGGAAGAGATAATACTGTTATAGTACAAGATGGATGACAAAGAAGTGATAATGGCAAAGTGAAAAGCAGGCAG
>NC_051404.1:3072842-3073441 GCF_015228065.2 Penaeus monodon | reverse complement strand
TACATACATACATGAATAAAAAAAATATAGATATAAGATGCATGTACCCAAAGATAATCATACTCCAACACAATTACGGGAGGGATCGTTACTTAAAAAAAAGACGAAAATTAATGAGGTGAATATTAATGGCCGTACCTATTCCGGGGATTTTTTCACAACGCTTCCCGTACCTTAACTTACAGGTAAAACTCCCTTCTTCCCCCTTTCCCTTCGCCCCCCCCCCACACTCTCCCCTCTTCTCCCTCACTCACTAATCCCTTTAAATGCACTCTCCCCCTTTCTCCTCCCTCTTTCCCCCCTCCCCTCCTTCTCCCTCATTAATTTCCTTTAAATGCACTCTCCTCCTTTCTCCTCCCTCTCCCCCCTTCCCCTCTTTCTCCCTCACTAATCCCTTTAAATGCACTCTCCCCCTTTCTCCTCCTTCCCTCCCTCCCCCCCCCCCCGCGTCGCTTCCCCTTCCCCATGACACCTCGTTCGGTAAGATGCTCAGTTTGCACGTTGCACCTTGCAATTTGCCCAGAACTTGATGTTATCAGGCGCTCTGTGGGCGAATTGCTCAACTCTTCTCATTAATGGAAGATGTGGGCTGATGATGG
>NC_051404.1:3072059-3072382 GCF_015228065.2 Penaeus monodon | reverse complement strand
CAGACCGACAGACGCGCTGACACCCCTCGGTCCTCCTCGCCGATCACTCGTCAGCGGTGTCAGCCCCGGCGCGGCCCGATCATCCCCGGGGACGCATTTGGCTGCCGCGCCTCGTCCTGCCCGCCCCGCCGCCCGCCTTGAAAGGACCCCGAGATCCCATCCAGAAAACGCATCGCCGTGAAGGATACGCGCTCAGAATCGCTCTAAAAAGTTGTTTATCAATATTTTTTTTCCCCCTCGAGGCTAAGACTTCACCGGGTAAGCGAAATCTCTCCACGAAGGCAATGTTTCGCGGACTTTTTGGACGCGGCCCTGTGCGTGAC
>NC_051404.1:3071961-3072027 GCF_015228065.2 Penaeus monodon | reverse complement strand
CAGTTCCAGCCTTTAAGTGACGCTTCACATTCGCTGAAGGTATTGTAGTTATATTTGCAGCAGTCT
>NC_051404.1:3071346-3071578 GCF_015228065.2 Penaeus monodon | reverse complement strand
GAATGTATACCATCCGGAGACCAAACCACAGAACAGCAAATCTTCTCCAAAGGATACATATTCAAAACGATACCAGATGTTATCAAGAAGTAATATCTTAAGTTTCCGAACGCTCGTCTCCTGAGAATGCCAATGAAGACACGTTCAGTTTCGACGCCATGGAGGACCGACCTTTTCTGTTGGGATTTCCTCCTCACTTCATCAGGTGGTTAGGCGAAACAGTGAGGGGAAA
>NC_051404.1:3070810-3071064 GCF_015228065.2 Penaeus monodon | reverse complement strand
GCAAAGAAAATAAACAAAACCAAATGAAACGACGAAGGATAACAAATAAACCTAACCAAAAAAGGGCACAAAAAAAACACAATCTAACAAAAACCTCAAAAATAGACAAAACAAAAAGACGAAGGACAAAAAACTAAGAGGAATAAAAAAAAAGGTTTAGATATGTAAGCGTTAAATCAAAAGAGAAAACACACACGCAAACAAAAACATAAACAGACTTAAAAGGGCGCAGAAAAAAACAAAAAACAAAAAAT
>NC_051404.1:3070207-3070435 GCF_015228065.2 Penaeus monodon | reverse complement strand
AACCAACCAAAAGCAGTAAAATAGAATACGACGAAATCCCCGAACGAGGCTGCACGCGAATACGAGAGCGAATTGCCGCAGGAGACTTTCCTCACAAATGCATCTCCAGAGTCTTTCTAAGGATCCGTGTCCTTCAGACGACCCTGGAATCGCCTAATTTCGTCTCCTTTCACTTCTGGTCATTTTACGAGTCGGTTTGGTTGTCTCTTTCTTGCTTGTTCCGTCTCC
>NC_051404.1:3069942-3070033 GCF_015228065.2 Penaeus monodon | reverse complement strand
GCGGGAAACTTTCCATATTTTTTCCACGTTTTTTTTATCCCTCCTTTTCACCCTTCTCTCTCCCTTATCCCCTATATTTATCTCGTTTTCA
>NC_051404.1:3069786-3069890 GCF_015228065.2 Penaeus monodon | reverse complement strand
CTCAACCCCCCACCCATTTCCAAAACCACTATCGTTTTTATCCCCCCCCCCTTCCACACTTTTCCAAAAAAAAAAACACTAACGCTTTTTTTTTTATTATTACT
>NC_051404.1:3069684-3069751 GCF_015228065.2 Penaeus monodon | reverse complement strand
GATGAATGCACTCTTTCCATAATGACTCGTTTTTTCACTCCCTTTCTTTTTTAGAGGGCGATGGCGA
>NC_051404.1:3069436-3069613 GCF_015228065.2 Penaeus monodon | reverse complement strand
ATCAAGAACGACCTCCGGCGCCGCCATCAAGCCCGTCACCAAAGTGTAATTAGAAGCGTTTCGACCTGACCAATCAAAGGCTTCCCGTTTATTAATCGCGACTCGGAATAAATGCAAAGCTGATGATATCCCCGTCGGGCGAATCTACAGGTCAACAAACTCGAGATTTTGAGTGTT
>NC_051404.1:3068691-3069064 GCF_015228065.2 Penaeus monodon | reverse complement strand
CAACGACTTGGGTTATAAGTTGAACACCGTTTCTTCATATCAAACGACTCAATGTTGTTTATATTGTTTATAATCTGACGAAGAAGATTAATTCTCTCGGGCCAAGCAGCGTCGAAGTTCGCGACTACCGCGACTGACACAACAATGTACAAGAAGCTTAACAATACCAGCGCTTTATTAGTCCAAGTAACCGAGTGCTGGAAGCTGCCGGTCCTCGTGACCTCGTGCTGGATGTTGGCAGCCCTGCTAACCCAGTGTTGACAGTGGCTGGTTCTGGCGACCGAAAGCGAGCACGTGGAGGCCCTACGGAGAATTCCTGGCGGGCGAATGGCCGAGGGAGGTTGGCGAATGCTAAGAGGCTGTATTAGATAGG
>NC_051404.1:3068072-3068357 GCF_015228065.2 Penaeus monodon | reverse complement strand
AATTCTCTGAAGTCCGGTGTCTTTTTTTTATCCCTGCCTTTATCATTGTCTTCCCATTATCCGCTCTAATATACCCATTCTGAAAATCATCTCGAGATTATCCGCCCCGCCGCCCTCACACTGACACTCACCTCTTTCCCAGCGAGTCAAAATACGAGATGATATCAAGAACACAAAACGACTTTCATTACATAAGCGTAAACAATTGAAACGAATTCTCAACAACACCCTTGAAATCGTACGGGCAAATATTGCGTTTAATAACTATAAATAACGTTCCTTCGC
>NC_051404.1:3067310-3068015 GCF_015228065.2 Penaeus monodon | reverse complement strand
CACTAATGAAATGTATACAAACTACATGTAAATCACTCATAGCTGATGAAAACCTTTGAAAAACTCCAAATGGAAATGAAATTAGCATATTGCAAAAGACTCCACGACCTCCAATTCACCTTGTCTCTTTTGCTGCTCTTTTTCTCTTTAGTCTCTCCTTCGTCACTGTTCGCACGTGGAAGAAGAAAGGCAGGGGACTCGTCCGGTGTGCCAGGCTGTCTGTCTGCGCCCCTGTCTGTTGCGCTTCCGTTTGTGACTGTCTGCGCTTCCGTCTGTCTGTATCTGGTTGTCCGTTTGCGCTTTTGTGTGTCTGGTTCTGTCTGTGAATGAATGGTTTACGATTCTGTTTGTGACTGCCTGTGTCTGACTGTCTGTATGTGATACTGTGTCTAAGGTTCTTTTAATGTTTTATTTGTGTCTGGGTTTTCCGTCTGTCCTCGTGTATCTGTCTTTTCTGCCTTGCCTGTGTATGGGTTTCTGTCCGTGGCTCTGTCTGTGACTAGTTTTCTATATATGGTCCTGTCTGTGCCTAGCATTCTGTTAATGACTCTCGCTATAGATCTGTCTGTGTTTGGCTTTCTGTTTATGACAGTCAGTACCTGGCTTTGTGTTTATAGCCCTGAGTATGCCTTACTTTCAGCTTGTGGCCCTGTCTGTGTCTAGCAAGCTGCTAATGGCTCTGTTTATGGCTCCATCTGCGTCTGG
>NC_051404.1:3067070-3067201 GCF_015228065.2 Penaeus monodon | reverse complement strand
ACGAGCCTCATCCCCGACGTTTCTCGCCTTAAATAACGTAATTCCGCAAGCAAGCGTTTCCACTCATCGGCGTCGCTTTACATCACGGCGGGAGCTCAGCATATGACGTCATCGAGGATCTCAAAAGGCAA
>NC_051404.1:3066147-3066830 GCF_015228065.2 Penaeus monodon | reverse complement strand
CAAAAATCAGATGCGCCGGGGAGGAAAGGATGGGGAGGGGGGGTGGGGGTAGGGAAATGGGGGGAGGAGGAAGGGAAGGATCCAAGGCATCGCCTGATACAAAGCGCCCTTCAAGTTGTTCGTCTTCGGGCGTGGGCGTGTAATGAGACGCTGTTTTCCGTCGTGGCGGGCGGTGAGCTGGAGCGAGGAGCAGGCCGCCCCATCTCTAGGCGTGTGTTTCCCAGCGTGGGCGGGGTTATATTATGGGATGCATGACCTCTAAAATATGCCGTGATTCAGCAGGTTGCAAGTGAAGGTTATTATACTCCTCAACCTTCCCAGCCACCAAAAGCACGCAGGACTCCGCCTTCTCCCCCCCTCCCCCCTTTCTTCCTCCCTCCCTCCCTCCTCTTCCTTCTCCCCCTTCCCGCCCCCGTCTCTTACCCTCCTCTATTTCCTTTCCCTTCCCTTCCTCCTTAATTGGCTCCCTTTCTCCTTCTCCCTCTTGGATCCGCTCTCCCTTTTCGCTTTTTCGCTCTTGACAAGTGTTTCATCGCACCCGCTTCTCGTAAGCTTCTCCCCCTGATCTCTTCATCTTAAAATTACCTACACAAGCGTTAATATCTCTTTTCCTCCCATTTAATGCCTTTTTTCCCCTCCCATAAACTATGTAACCCCTACCCCTTCCCGGAAAACAAACACAT
>NC_051404.1:3065649-3065983 GCF_015228065.2 Penaeus monodon | reverse complement strand
CCACTCCAAGGTCTCGCCTCCCCATGGCCTCGAACTGTGTCGAATCCTGTTCCTTTCGCTCCGTCCTCCTCGTATTGCCCCTTTCCTGCGGTCGCCCTGTATCCTATATCCTCCTTTTCTCTCATGAATATCCAGTCCCTTCCTCTTCTCTTTATTCTATTGCGCAGTTTCCTTCATCCCTCCTTTCACGGTCTTTTTGTTCTTCCTCTTTGCCTTTAGCGAAATCGCCGATTCTCATTTCGCGATTCCGACTCCCTTTTACTCCGCGTCCCATGCTAATTGAATGGTGTGCACCCTCAACGCCCGCTCATTCTCCTCTGGTTCCATTTCCGTT
>NC_051404.1:3064857-3065582 GCF_015228065.2 Penaeus monodon | reverse complement strand
TTCTATCTAACAACCTGTTTGTCTTTCTATGTCTGGCTGTTTGTTTGTCCATCTTACTCTCCCCGCTTGTTTTGTCTGTTTGCTTGTCTCTCTGTTTTCACTTGCCATTCAGTCCATTAGTATGTATCTCTTCGTCTGTCTGCCCCCCTCTTTCCCCTCTTTATCAAGCCTTTCTTTTTTCAAAATTCTGTTTTCCATCTCGATTTTCAATAAACCTTCCTTTATCAGACCAAAGAATAAAAAAAAGGTAAAATCATAGCCACGCCCATCTGTAAGGTTAATCACAGCCACACCTCATGATAGCATGCGCACACACAACCCAAGTCCCGACCGCAAGTCACACTAAAATCACATTACACAGAGTACGCGATCCTCCCTCCCCCCAACCACCACCACACACACTCATGGACCCCCAACCCCATCCTCACCCCCCGCCAACAGAGAACATCATCCTCAGCGCGAACAGAACGTCCCTGGAATTACAGTTTCACACGACAGAGTACAAGCCACGCCCGTCTGTCATCGGAGGAATAACCAAAGCCTTCTGTGCTATCGTAAAAGAGGAGGGCTGTCAGACAGGTGGCGATAAGTGTCAGGCGCAGAGAGGGGGAAAGGAGGGGGGGGTAGGGGCGAATGGGGAAGGGGGGAAAGGGAGACGGGGAGGCGGGTGAAGAGAAGTGGAAGGAAATGGTGAATGAGAGTGAGTGAGAGAGGAAATGTGTGAT
>NC_051404.1:3064258-3064814 GCF_015228065.2 Penaeus monodon | reverse complement strand
TGGATGTAGAACTGCAAAGGTAGATTAAGAATAGGGGAGACGAGGAAGAAAGGGAAGGGGTGGAACAGAGAAGAACGAAAAGTGAAGTAAGGGCGAAACACGGGAGAAATATAAAGTTGACCCGGGGAGATGGAGGTTTGGGAGCGGGGCAGTGGTGGAGGGGGGGGGGGTGACGCCGGGAGGTCCCTCTGCTGCCCTAGATATGGCCCGTGATACAGCTGTGTTACACTGCCATGACGCAACCCCTTCGCCGCGCCTGATTACCAGATCCGCCAGTAATGGCACCTCTCCTACCATGGCTCGGCTAATTGCCCTATATCTCTGCCTTGAGCTCTCGTGCATCGAAACCTCATGTCGCCCCGTGGCGCACAGGCGATCAGACGCGAAAGCGAGTGCAGTAAACACTACTCGAGGGTCCTTCAGGTTAAATACAATAAAAAGCTCAAGAGTTCTCCCAACAGCCGCCCGCGATGTTGTGGTAACACTAGCGGGGAGCTCGCCGTCTTGCGTCACCGGATCGGGGATTACTTTCTTTTCCGGGGCGTAGTGGGGCCTT
>NC_051404.1:3064010-3064221 GCF_015228065.2 Penaeus monodon | reverse complement strand
GGCGAGCTTTGCCGAAGGAGAGGTGGAGAGGTCCTCGCTCAGGGCAGAAGGCAAGGGACAACTTAACATCCTGCCGGTGGGCTGAGGGAGAGGGGCGGGAGAGCGTGGTGCGGGAGAGGCAGGGCGATTGGGGAAGATGGCCGGTGAAAATGCGTTACGCGGAGACGGCAACGCGGAGCTTTCACCTCTTCTTTATGGCAGCTCTTAATAA
>NC_051404.1:3063190-3063565 GCF_015228065.2 Penaeus monodon | reverse complement strand
GCAGTTTCCCCCAAAAACCATAACGAGGCGAGCAACCTTGCCCAAAATTTTCGCGAAATCCAAGGGCCCTCCTGCGTTCCCTCCACACACGGTCGATCGTCCGTGGTTGGGGGGCCGTAGTTTCGACCGTGTGTCCCTCACTCCCGGCCGCGTGCGTACGTTCGGGTTCTTCCGGCCTGGCACCCTCCCCCCCCACCCCCACCCCTTTCAACGTCGCTCACACACATGACCGCAGTCGAGGCTGTGTACGTACAGACACACGTGCACACGTTCGTACATATACTCTCCCACGGGCTCTAACAGGTGGCCACCATCACCTGTTGTGTGTGCGCTCTGCGTTCCTATGAAGCATTTCCCAAAAATCCATTTCAAACG
>NC_051404.1:3062850-3063154 GCF_015228065.2 Penaeus monodon | reverse complement strand
CCACTTTAGTCTTTTCTCTGTTTATGCCTTTTTCATCATACAATAGTTTCCAGACTTTGAGCTCTTGCCCATTACAAATATGCTTAACGTTACATTTACACGTCTGCCGATATCACTACTCTGTCATGCATACGCAGACATACTTTCCCCACAAATCTAATAATGAACAAATCAAGGAATAATTGTATACAAAGATTTAACTCAATAAAAACAATAATGAAGAAGTACGGGATAAACATCGACTGTTTCTATCTCCCTTCATTATCATGGTCATTCCCTAACACTCTTCTTTGTGCATTCTTGA
>NC_051404.1:3062278-3062514 GCF_015228065.2 Penaeus monodon | reverse complement strand
TATTTACAAACCAAGCAAGTACTCTCAGAAACGTTTCCTGATATGAAGCACGAAGCTATCGTATCTGCCGCCGAATCAGTCCAATAACTCTTATGGTAATTAAGTGCAAGAGAACTGACTTCTGTTCAGAGCGCGAGGAGATCATGAATATTGTGAGACGGATCGGTGGCAAAGCCTTATAAAGAGACTGCTATTTATTGGGATGTCAACATTAAATACTCACAGGAGACAGACAA
>NC_051404.1:3061456-3061829 GCF_015228065.2 Penaeus monodon | reverse complement strand
GAGAATGAGATAAAAGAGAGATAGAAAGATTGAGTATTTGCAGGCTGTGTACAAAATCCCCCTATTCCCTTCGTTCAAACATGAACAATAACAAACTAAACGTCAGTAAAACGTTTCCACAGACGGCAATATACATTCAAAACCCGGATCGCTCAGAGTGAAATATCCAACAAGGAAATTAAAAACAGACAAAATGAAGCACAAAACAAAATAAATAAAAATAAACAAAAAGGACAAAAAAATATATATATATATCGACGGGGGGGAAATTTCGCGAGCCAGGAATTTTGCACTAAATTTAAAAGCAAGCAGAGCGAGGTCGTGCAAATACTGGAACTTATCACTACAGACCGACGGAGAGGCTTTCGACTGC
>NC_051404.1:3061340-3061423 GCF_015228065.2 Penaeus monodon | reverse complement strand
TCAGGCCAAACACGAAGCACTGGGGAAGGATATTTATTTCTTACACTAATACAGAGCTAATAGAGAAAATAAACAAATGCAGG
>NC_051404.1:3060628-3060805 GCF_015228065.2 Penaeus monodon | reverse complement strand
GAACAAGCAAAGCCACTAACAATCAATGAACAATCTGTAAATACGTAAGTTAAGAGGAATAACACTTGCAATTGCAATTGTTTGTCTGTCAACACTGCAGAAAACCGTTTTGGAAGAGCGGCATAACCCGCTCTTTTTCCCCAACCGGGGTCATACAACAAATTCAAGCACAGACCG
>NC_051404.1:3060411-3060492 GCF_015228065.2 Penaeus monodon | reverse complement strand
GCGCGCGCGCACACTAAGACAAGCAGAAAGGCTCAAAGCCGAAGAGAATATAAAAAAACCACCCCCAAAAAAAAAAAAAAA
>NC_051404.1:3059470-3060311 GCF_015228065.2 Penaeus monodon | reverse complement strand
ATTTTTTGGCGTCCCCCGTGCCAACATGTAATACACGCTCACGCTTTACCCCCAACTGGAGAATGAGTTCACATACAGTTCGACTTTTGTCAGTTTATCAAAACGACAGAAATAGATTGCAGTGACTTGTCTTGCGGCAAAATGGATGCCAGTGAATACGAAACGAAAGAGAAAACCAAACACGCCACCTACGGAGTCCATAGTAAGCTGGCAAGATGAGAGACAAAGGGGATCTTAATATGAAGGACAAGGCAGTTCTGGCGGGGTCAAGATGCAAGGTCAGGGGGTCACATGACACGACTCGCTCCCCAGCCTAGCAACATGGCCGCCGCCCACGCGGGAGAGGCAGATGCTCGCACTAATACAAACAACCAATAAAGCTGCCGTAGCATTCGGGACGGACCAAAACGAGGCAAGCAGAGCGTTCGCACACAAAGTATAGCAGGACATGACTCCACACCATAACACCAGCAAGAAGCTCTCGTGTGTGTTACAGAGAGCGATGACCCCCCTCCACCCCCACCCCTTGCCTCTGCCGGAGGAGCAGTGGGAGGGGAAGGGCGTTCGGGCGCGAGGGGAAGGGGGGAGGGAGGGTGAAGGCGTAGAGGAAATGTAAACAAAGGCGGCAGCGTCTGCAGAGGAGGCGGCCCAATGAATGTAAACAGTATTCTTAAGGCACCGATGTTGTACAGTCATCCTCCTCCATCTTGACCTACAATGGCACTGTCTCCGCCGTAAAGAACGAGGAACGCCAAGGCACTTCTGTGTGCCCTGGGCAGTGTGTATTCGGGGGGAACTATTGCGTCACACGCAATCCCTCTGGCACTTGAGACGGACAGGC
>NC_051404.1:3059156-3059366 GCF_015228065.2 Penaeus monodon | reverse complement strand
TAGGTTAATACATAAAACTCAACTGTGGCATAAGCAGATTCAATATTTTTCGTGTTGACTGAGAGTTTCATTAGCCAAATGACCCGTGATTGATTGCCTGACTGAATAGCTCGTTCAGTAAGTGATGGATGATATCCTGATTAATTCTAACGATCGCTTACGTGTATGCAAACATGTGCTTTAGTTATGGTGTTATTTAATTATTTGTTA
>NC_051404.1:3058641-3059079 GCF_015228065.2 Penaeus monodon | reverse complement strand
TACACCCGCAGGCACGCACGCTGGTGCATTCATGCATGAATGTCATTTTATACGAGACCCTACATTTCTATGTACGTATCTGCACGAATGCTTGACTGTGCACAAGCCTATGGATAAATGTCTATCTTTTGAAATTATCATTAAAAAAAATATACATATATATAGAATTAATCCAAAAACAAGGCAAGGGAACGAAGGAACACTAGGCGGAAGGAGACTTCGATTACGTCACAGGCGCGGTGTTGCTGATGTCAGCCGCATCGGAATGGCCACCTGAAGTACAACTTGTTGCAACGTCTGCATGCCTTGCCACGTGGTGCTAACCCGGGGGAGGGGGGAGGGGGAGAGAGAGAGACAGAAAGACACGCGTAGCAAGAGAAAAACTGAAACTTAAAATAGATGCAATGAAAATAGGAAAGGGGGAAGCTAACAATGCTG
>NC_051404.1:3058518-3058612 GCF_015228065.2 Penaeus monodon | reverse complement strand
TGCGAGAAAAACTCGACGGAGGTAATAGCTTCGTGCAAGAGAACACGGGCACGTGAGAGGCAGGTTGAGCAGGGAAAGAGGGAGGCAAACATCA
>NC_051404.1:3058115-3058313 GCF_015228065.2 Penaeus monodon | reverse complement strand
TCTTGATTTATCGATCTGCATTCTGCGAGCTATAAAAGATTAGTAAGCTGAGATGGGGAGGGAGGGAATTCAAGAGAGGGAAACGAGGTGAAAATTGTTTATCATGAACTTTTATTGCATTTTTATTGTTCTCAAGGTAGTCCAGGCCAGGACGGGGAGGGGGGGGCGGTTGAAGGGAAGACGCGCGCAGAGGAGAGT
>NC_051404.1:3057879-3058070 GCF_015228065.2 Penaeus monodon | reverse complement strand
ATAGGCACCGCATCGGCACACGGGACGCGCCGCCGAGGCCAGGGGTCGCGGTGGGAGGGAGCGGCGGGCAGGTGATTGGTTCCTTTAAACAGGTGGTGGAACAGCCAGCTGCCAGAGAGCACCGTCACCCACAAGCTCTCTCCAAGATCAACCAAGGTCAAACGAGGTTCTGCGCGACCCTTCGGCCTCTT
>NC_051404.1:3057665-3057814 GCF_015228065.2 Penaeus monodon | reverse complement strand
GGACAAGTGAGACCACAAAAATCCCCCAAAGAAATGGACTCTGAGCTGATTTACGCCTTATACAGAGAGCGGCTACTGCCTCGTCGCCAACCCGCCCAACTTATGGCAGCGAGATGTATGTCGTAAAAATACGCCGCAACGTCCTCTCA
>NC_051404.1:3057042-3057404 GCF_015228065.2 Penaeus monodon | reverse complement strand
CCGAACACACCAGCAGCAGCATCATAACCCCAACCAGCCACACGGCAAAACGGCCCAAAACCCGGCGGCTCGCGAGACCTAAATAATACAAGGCCGCCGACCAACCCCGACCAACCCCGACCGGTGGAACATGACGGCGCGACACCCAACCCGTCTGCAACGCCGCGTCCGTCCGTGACATCCGACTCTGTTACGTCAATTCCCACTCTTACGTTTCTGGTCATTACTTAGAACACAATAATGGCGCCCGGCATGAAACGTGTGTGACTGCCGGCGGTAAATTACGTGGCCTCCCGTAACACTTGCTGAAATGGATATCACGCTAATGATATCCATGATCATCATTGTAAAAATATTATCAC
>NC_051404.1:3056063-3056451 GCF_015228065.2 Penaeus monodon | reverse complement strand
TTGAAACCACAACGAAATCCTTTCGCTATGACACTTGGCAACATTTCAAAGGAAATCTTGACGCAAAAAAAAATATATATACGAGAACGTTTCCTGTCGCAAGGTTAAACAAAGAGCCAAAAGGACGCCTCCAGTCTAGTCATTAATCGTTTAATTTTTTTTTTTTTCCTAATTGTAGGAACGTTATTAATATCTGCTACTACGATAATGTATCTAAAGGCAGTAGCACATGACATTTCTTATTCCTGTGTAATAATGAGAGCGTGGATAAATAGAGACACGATAACTGAGGCTGTTTGTGCGATTTGGGGGGGGAATAAGCAAACAGAGCTAACCTAATTACAAACTTGCAAGTTTATGATTCCCTTTAAAATGTCAGGCTTGTACA
>NC_051404.1:3055528-3055927 GCF_015228065.2 Penaeus monodon | reverse complement strand
TTTCGTTATTAAGCCAATATTTCATCCTTCTTTTACTTTTACCCTTTTTTTCTTTCCCTCTACATCAAGATCCTTTCTTCTTCTTCCTTCGTTCTCTAAAGCCTGTTCTGTGACATACACCTTCTCTTTTATTCCTGGCGTCAAAATCCTTCAGAATATATAATTAGTGACAGTACTATTACCTCATTTTCTTCGTTGTAATCACATCAAACTTCGACTGGAGTGACGAGGTGAAATTGCTTTATAAAATTAAGATCCTTAGCATGTGGGAAATAAATATGTTTCAATTACAATAAATATGTTTCAGTTCGTTATGGAGCCTATTTCATTTCATATTACTCTTAACGTCGATTGTGAGTCCCAGTGTAAAATTAAAGCAAACACGATTAAACTCTCATA
>NC_051404.1:3055284-3055368 GCF_015228065.2 Penaeus monodon | reverse complement strand
TAACATGTATGTTTTCCTTGTGGTATTTTCCCTAGCTTTAACTTCTCGTCTTTTTATGTCTCCATTTTCTTGGTCTGACTCTCC
>NC_051404.1:3054327-3055148 GCF_015228065.2 Penaeus monodon | reverse complement strand
AAATCTCATTTTCCATACATACATTTCCTGACAAATGCCTCTGTCTTATTTCCCAATGCTATATTCCCCTTCCATCTTCATCCTCAAAATCTTTCCCCAATCTCTGTGTCTTCCTTCCATCTTCCCTTTACCCTCCGTTTTCCCTCCCTTTTTCCCTCCACCCTCAACCGCCAAATGCGAGCAGCCACTCCCCCATACAATAACAGGCGTACCCAACCTCGAACTCACTCCCGCTATTTATTAAACCCGCTGTAATATGACAGGCCGTTAAACCCACGATCGATACGAGTGTCTTTCTTGGTGCCAAGACGTTATTGGCTCTCGTTAGCAGATTTCTTTTCTTCTTCTTTTTACCTTTTTCTTAAATCTTATTGACCTGTTCATCCCTGTTTCTTGCATGGAGGAGGAAGTGGCAAAGTGAGAGGAACACGATATCAATTTGGCTTCCTTTGCATATATACCTTACTGACCGAAATAAAGGGACATCCTCTAGTGTTTCCTGGTTATGCAATCAGTGTCAAGTACAGAGTGTCCCTGTTTGACGGCGACAAGCCTGCTTAGCCTTTAGAGCCACAGTGTTTAAGGGTGAGATTCCCCCAATGAAGAGGATGCTATACCCGAGTATCATGGTCGGCTTAGCTATCTTTCTACGATCAGTTATATCTTACAAGATGAAAACGATTTTTCCCATTCTAAATCAGGAAAATTATCTGGTACTGCCATGACAGCGTTTAGTGAAGAAGTAAAACCACAAAAATAATTACGATAAACTGAATAGGGACAACTTCGATGGGAAATGTTCTTTTAAATTAGTTTTGATC
>NC_051404.1:3053379-3053864 GCF_015228065.2 Penaeus monodon | reverse complement strand
GCGTTCAAGATGTAAAATCAGTGTCATCGCAAGCCTCAGATTCTGGCAGAAAATCTCATTATATACAACATATGTATACTGTTTACTGTGGCGTTAATGCCACTTTATCGAACTGGTCATCCACGAAATCCTCTACAGCGGCTCCAGTCTGGCTTCCGTGTCCCAAGCTCGCCGGCGGCTATGGAAGAGCACCCACACGCGACACTTTTACTTTCTCTTCTCCGGGACACCAACCCGATACACATAGAAGTAGCAGGGCCTTCGTTCGCTCGTGCGGCGCCCTCTCCATTCCACATGACTGCTGGCGACCGGGGGAAGCCAGTGAATACAAGAGAGTAATAAGCTTTCAAAAGCAGCGGGCACAGTTCAGCATTGCGCATTTTCTGTGACAAAGACGAAGCTGAGAGGTTGCCGGTCAAGAGGTGCCCGAAGCTGTAACAGAATACAGGAAGAGCGACATGTTACCATAAAGCGAGAGGCGTGCG
>NC_051404.1:3051715-3053298 GCF_015228065.2 Penaeus monodon | reverse complement strand
ATGAGCGGCTGTGGGAGTGGGTGAGGGAGGAGGGGGAGCGGATGGCGGGGGCGTCATGAGGTCCGGGGGTGAGGTTCTGTCAGGTCAATACCCTCTATGACTCACACTCTCTCTTTAGAGGTCAACGACCCAATCCACCTGGCGTTTATAAACAAATTTAAATGCCATACACTCCCGCCCCCTTCTACTGTAAGTAATAAAATATACTAGAAAAGCTTCATATCAACTCATGTCTATCCATTGAACAATAACAGCGAAGCGAGGCAAGCGACACTTAGCAACTGCGTGACGCGTACGTGGGATGTAAACAAAGTGGCTGAGCAAGCTATTCCCGCCACTCTGTCGCAGTCGCGCAGGGGCCATTTTCCACCGGCCACCTATTCTATGGTGTAATGCAGGTAGGCCCCGTCCCAACCCCATCAACCCTTGTCCCGGGACGCAAATACGCCCTTAGGCTAAAAGTCTCTGCCAATGGAAGGCCCCAAATACTTCACAAGTTGTGTATGGATTACCTTTAGCAGACAGCCGGCCGTTCGCCCCCTGCCCCATCTTCCCTTATGCCTTGTCAGGAGAGATAAGGAAAACATGGAAATGTTATACTTACCATGAGAATGGAGACTTTGCTAAGGTAAAAAGAAAACAACGCTGCACAAAAGAAAACGGAAATTAGGAAGGAAATACTCAAAGACGTTCGTTGGCCGAAACTGTTAAGAGCGTTCCTCTGATATTGATCCGAAACAATGCTTTATTTATGGTACTCAACATTCCTTATTCGAGAGCAATTACGTCACAAGTAACGCAGCAACTCCATAAAAAATATGCATGACTGCGCATTAGCCTAGCGTATACACGCAAGCACATGTACGAGCGTAAACACAGCACACAAAAGCAAACCGTTAACGCAAAGTCGACAAGGAACTGACCCTCCGTAAGCGAACAACAAAAACGAAACCACGACTTGGACCCCACACGGTGCTGGATCGGTCAAATCACAAATTACCTTATCAAATATCTACCCTGTCTCCACCCCCCTCCCCGCGCATGCACACGGCACACATGCAAAGAATTCGTCCTAGGCACGCACCCGGCATACTATCACACGGGACGCCACGCTGTATCAAATACATGTTAACGCTGGTCTCAAATGAAGCAACAAATAGTATAACTATGGCTGGGAGGAGGAAATGGCACCCAGGGACAGTAAAAAGGGCAGCGGTGCCAAGAAACAGTGCGGAAGAAGGCAATGTGTAGTAATCAGGACAGTGGCACTATGGAGAATGGCACGATTTGCATACATACACAAGCGGTCACTCAGGCAAACATACTGCCTTCGATTAAAGTTTAATGACTAATCCGAATAAAGTAGTTTATACAAATACGTATACCTATTCGAGTGTATGTATCGTGCAGACTTAAGCGTGCCTTAAATATTGATGATTAATTGCCGAATGGATGAAATTATCCTGATCCACTTGCGATATGATATATTAGCATTCCAAATTTTCATATTGGGTAACCAGACTCTGATGCTTGTGCGAAATACCAATAAGGTGGAATTAGGTCAGTCACTCCATTAGTCTTTC
>NC_051404.1:3050894-3051073 GCF_015228065.2 Penaeus monodon | reverse complement strand
CAGTATCAATTCTTTCTAAGAAGAGTATTTGGCTGAAAAGGTGAATTTAAGGGGATATTCTGGTCAGTCTCTGAGATCCTTCACATTTGCACGAACCCAGCCCGTTATTTACAAGGAGTTTACGATTTGCAGTGAATGCATGTCATGAGTATCTTTACTTTGGACATCGAGGATCAACC
>NC_051404.1:3050263-3050589 GCF_015228065.2 Penaeus monodon | reverse complement strand
TCACCACACAGTTTGAAAATCCCTGCAGAACTGGAGACGCCATGCTATCCCTCCATTTTTTTCCTTCTAAATCATCAGCCTCCCCTGGTGATATGGGCAATTATGCTTTTTTATTACCTTTTTATGATATTTGTACTTTCCGTTCTTTTTTTCCCCTTTATGAGTCTTCGCTATACCATTTGAGCTCTGATTAAACCGAGGGGAAACATGAAGCTGCCAATAAGGTACGGGAGTCTGTTTAACTTTTACTGTTAGGGCAATTACAGCTGCGTTTGCTGCGGCATTTTCAACTGTGCAAGTTCTACTCTTCCCGATACCTTTCTTGA
>NC_051404.1:3048186-3050237 GCF_015228065.2 Penaeus monodon | reverse complement strand
GTTTGAATTTGCAGAGACAAAACCACCTGTCTCCTCTTCTGGCACTGTTTCTCTTCATTTCATGCTATTTTTCCTACTCTATCTCTATCCTAACATCACGTCCATCTCTATTTCTCATCGTTCGTAATCTTTTTTTTTTCGTACTCAGCTCTTCTACTCAGCAACATCTTTTTCTCCTCCCTTCATTTTGTCAATGTTCAATGAAATGCAATGATTAATTTACAATCATTAATATGTACTCTGATATTTGGCAGTTAACACAAAAATGCAAGCTGGTTTATAATCATTTATCTTCTGGACGTTACCAATCACGTGGTTCCATCTAGGGAGGACTTTTTAGCCACATTCCAGGGGATTTTTCAACCGCAAAATCTGGAGACCTTTCAACCAAAATTTCTGGGCCCGTTACGTTATTATTACCTCTTTAGCCGTTTTCCTCTTTTAAAAACCTCACAAGCTCCATTTGTGAACAGATATTAACGGAATGTGGTATAACAGCCTAAACTGCGTTAGTATACAGAGTGAAATATGCCGTGAACACCAAACAGAATAGCCAAAATGAAAACAAATTAAAAAAAAAGAGAAAGGAGTGGCACACGGATGGCCAAGCTACGCCTCTCCTTATTAATAGGTTCCTCTGATGGTTCTGAAGGGGGGGGGGAGAGAGAGAGTTCTGAATTCTTTCGCCGTTATGTTTTCCCGTTGTTTGCTATCAAAGGTCAACTCCAGTCCGCAGTTCATTACATGTGGGGTTACAGTGTCCTCTTTTACAGGCTGTGTGGTTACAGTGGGAGGTCTATTTTTCTCTTCCCTTATAATCGCTGGTTACACTGCCCAGTTCTCTGCAGTCTGCGGTCACAGTTTCCCGTTGTTGACAGTAAGCGGTTATAGTGTACCGTTGTTTACCGCCAGCGCGACAGGCACCGGGCGGTGCAGGTGCGTGAGATGTCCCAATTAACCGGCCTGCAGCCCAGACTGCTCCAGCTCTTGGTAAACAACGGATACAGCGACCGTTAAAACAATTGACTTTGCAGTCCTAGGAGTAACCTTGGGCACGTGAAGCACGATTTTGTTAGCGTGGTTATTGCGGTCTTATCATTCATCTTGTTATTATTACTAATGACCATTGCTGGTTTTATTGTCATTATTATAATCGTCGGTTCTACTGATATTACCAAATTACAAAGTATTGCTGATGATACGATTATGATTCTTGTAACAGTTTTCAATGATAAACAATAACCTGTTATTAACAGCATTGCCACTGCTGTCATAATTGCATGACTATTTGTAAAATCCTCATGGTCATAATCATTGCCTATAATATTATTATCAATACTACCTTCATTATTAAGGATGTTTTACTATTACTTGTTCCCATATTCAATACTTCCAAGGTAACACCTTCATATCCAATTCATCATTATTTACAGAGTCAATAACAATCATGCATATTTACACAATTATCCCCACTCTCATTGCAATCATTAATTCAATTAACACCCTCACCTCTGCCACTAATATTATTTTAGCAACCGTCACCATTACGGTCGTGGCTGTATCCATCTTTTCAATGATACAGCTACTAATTACAAGAGGCAATTCTCGCCCACCCCGCTATTACTATCGGCATTCTCATTATTTGCAGTTTCGAAGGTAACGCCGTAAATAAACAGGTACAAGCGAAACAACTGCATTTGCAAATTAAATGAGAGACTGCGCCGTAATCCCTGTTGCCACCCAGGTCCTCCGTCTCACATATGGATATTCAGGCACTTTCACAGGCAGTCGCACTCCGGAGAGACACAGTACAACGTCACTAGGAAGCCCAAATCGAAAATTACCTTCTTTTCATTATAACGAAGTTCTTTGCTATCATATTAGCCTAGGTGACGCACTGCCAGAACGTAATTTCCATTCAGGATGAAATATAACTGTGTAATCCATGATCGTTTAGTTGGATGGCCTAATTCTAAGCGCATGGGCTACGGGGCCACATATCATTTAAACACTGTAAACAAAACGTCATGAAATGTTACATACTGTACACG
>NC_051404.1:3047963-3048095 GCF_015228065.2 Penaeus monodon | reverse complement strand
GATATAATTTGATCATTCCAAGCCAGTTCTGCGCCAGTCACTTTCATTGCTTGTGTCAGAGAAAGTGAATGATTGGAGCAAGTTCTTTCTAATGCGCCAAATATTGTAATGGCTATGCGGATAGCAAGGCGA
>NC_051404.1:3047073-3047649 GCF_015228065.2 Penaeus monodon | reverse complement strand
CAAACCACCGGTCAGTCAATGTTTGATAATATTTCCCAAAAGGTTCTATAATCAGCAAAAGCACTTTACGTCCAAGTCATCCAGAGGACCTTAAGGACGGCAGTCTAGCATCACACGGCTCTAGAAATATCAGCGATTACGTTTCCAAAGCGAAATACCCTTCAATAAGAATTCCTCGAATTTATAGAAGCAAAGAGCATTTGGCCAGAAGAATAAAGGGAAGTAGGGTTAGGCCATTCTCCCTGGAACTAGCCTGGTAACGAGGCCGAGGAATGATGATTTCAATACTCCACTAAAATGTCCATTAGGGAAATCGATTATGTTGGGAAAATGAAATGGATCTCATATGCATATTGAACCTCGATTAGACCTCCCGATAATTATCTTTTCAATGTTATTATCGGCGCCCGCCTTTGATGCGCTTAGAACTCAAAGCCTGACGAAGGTGATATTTACTCATTAGGACGGATGCAATTGCATAAAATAAGATGTCCTTGATAGCAGATCATCTGTGGCCAGGAGTGTGTACGTAGTTGTATATTGGTACATGTCAGAGAGAAAGGGTGAGTTAGTGAC
>NC_051404.1:3046756-3046913 GCF_015228065.2 Penaeus monodon | reverse complement strand
ATACACACCAATCAATCTTCCGCAACGACAGGGTTTCGAATAATATCTACCAAACAGGCGTGTCATTTCTTCCTGTTTCTCCTTATCAATCCAATACACGATTTTGGAAAACCTCGAAGGCAGAGTCGCACACAATCCAGCTCGAAGAGAGACCGAC
>NC_051404.1:3046563-3046705 GCF_015228065.2 Penaeus monodon | reverse complement strand
TTTTGATTATCGAAGGTACCGCTGGTTCTTCACCGCGATTATACCTTCCCACTTCTCTTAGTCTCTCTTTGCGCCCTCTTTGTAAGTGGCTCCCCTATCGTGATCTTTGTCTCCCCTTCTCTTTTATTACCAATTATCGTCT
>NC_051404.1:3045331-3046520 GCF_015228065.2 Penaeus monodon | reverse complement strand
CTTTTTGTTGTGCTCATTACTCAATTCCTCGTGTTCCCTCGTACCAGAAAAAAACATTAAAATATCGTCACCATCACACCAACAGCACCAACACCAAGGAGGGAATTACTCCTCAGGTATTCATTACATATCCCGCTAACCCTCTTTACGCCTCCACCCTCTGCTCTCTCGACCTTACGCATCGGAAAATTAAAAATAATATGAGTTGCTGGGTACGGACGTGGCAGAGAGAGAGAGAGTTCCGACGCTGTAGTCGAGAGGGAAGTAAATGTCCGTCTGCGTTAGGCACCTGTTTTTTTTTCTCATCTTCCTTTCTTGTGGCTCTCAGAACTTCTCCTAATGGCCCCGGTGTGTCTGAAGAGCCCAGGAACACGGGCACGAAAGGAGGGGATAGTTCTACATCCGGGGACACGGCCCACACCCGTTGGCTGTCCCGAGGAGGAGCAACACGAGCAGGTGTTCTGACTGGTTCGTTCTAGCGAGGTCGGGGTCCGGGCCCAGACGGAGGCCCCGGGGGCATCGCGCAGCCAGCTTTACCCCGCTAACATCCCATTTCTCGCAACCCCCGCCCTCTGCAACGAGGTCGCCCTCCAACCCCAACGGCAACACGGCCAAGAAGCCTCGTTCTAGCGCCCTGCGAGCCTCCCGCCCGTCCCGCGCTCGGGGCCGAGGCGGCATGGGGGTATCCTGCGGGGTCACACGCGCACCTACAGTTATTTCCACAGGAATTTCTGCGCCCGAGGTCTTAAGCGGGAGAAATGACTTAGAACCACTTTCTGCCCTCCCATAAAAGAGAGATGTCGCTCTGAGTCAGTGATGCAGAGTGCCAAGCCAGGTGTGGGTGCCACTGCTCCGATGACTCCCTTTGATGATGCCACACTCAATCCACTTCCTCCTTCACTTGCAAACGCAAGGTAGTCTGCGAAGCGATACCGATAAGTAAATGTAATTTGGAGAAAAAAAAATCTAGAATGACACTGAAAATAAAACATTCTAGACAATCATTCTCCTCGCTGGCCACCAACGAGATAAAATACGATAGCTTTGTGTATGTGTACCCGCGTGTGTCTGTACTGCCGAGGCTGGGGAGAGGTCAACTATCTTACTTCCGCGACACCATTTGCAAGATCTTTATTCAACACTATGGAGACTGGGAGAGCGCGGTGATGGTGAAAATTACGACAAAGCC
>NC_051404.1:3044814-3045000 GCF_015228065.2 Penaeus monodon | reverse complement strand
CCCATCACGAGTGAGGGACTTAATACTGTATGGGGGCCGGGGATGGCAGATAGGTACAGCGCTAACAATCACGGGCAGTTATATCTTGCATATCTTTTACCGAGTACAGTGATTCGTTCTCTGCGACGGCTTCCTCCAAGCACAGCAATTAATACACGCAAGCACATGCATTCTAAGTATCCACGT
>NC_051404.1:3044517-3044783 GCF_015228065.2 Penaeus monodon | reverse complement strand
CACACGCTCAGACTCAAACGAAAGGCAGGATGACCACCAATTCACCCCTGTGTCAGGTCAGGTCAGATCAGGCGATTTCCGTTATTGGCAGGTAAGTAACTGTATGTGTGCGTGTTAACGTAACTATTTGCGTAGGAACACGGGTGCATATGCATATATGCTCATTCATATCAAGACGCGTGGAGATCATTTTACAACCTTACCGTAATCATGCCTTCTCTTCAGAACGACCAGGAAATCGGCAAAATACATCGCAAAAGACCTTT
>NC_051404.1:3044283-3044489 GCF_015228065.2 Penaeus monodon | reverse complement strand
TGCACCCTGAGTTCATTAGGCAGCGCTGAAAGAGAACTGAGCCGCATAACCTGCTCTCTCGCCAAACCCAAGCCAATTGAATAAGCCTCGATGATGACGATAATCCACATAAACACGACACATGTTTCCCAAGTGTCGTCTAATTTACTCGGCCGCAGCGTCGACTGATCCTTGACGACTGGGGTTCGATTCAACCGCCAGTCGCC
>NC_051404.1:3044085-3044157 GCF_015228065.2 Penaeus monodon | reverse complement strand
AGGCGAATAAAGACGTTGCCGATTCGGTCAAGTTTCGGACGCGGTTTCGAGTCGGTTTGGCTTTGGCGCGTC
>NC_051404.1:3043431-3043511 GCF_015228065.2 Penaeus monodon | reverse complement strand
TTGTTAAGCTATACGTCATCAATTTAAGGAAATACATTATTGTATACATCAGACATTGCATGCAGTTTGTTTACATATTT
>NC_051404.1:3043261-3043360 GCF_015228065.2 Penaeus monodon | reverse complement strand
AAAACAAAATGAAAAGGACGTAAATTGAAGTAGCGATTCAACACAACCAAATTTTCTTTACTTGGATCTACTACTGAAGTCCGCAGCGAAAGGCTTTGG
>NC_051404.1:3041953-3043230 GCF_015228065.2 Penaeus monodon | reverse complement strand
CCAAATCAAAACGGCCACCGCGCGCACCCGAGTGAGAAGCACCAACTATACCTCCAGCAGCGCCATCTGTAACAATGCTAGTGACACCTAATTTCCTTTTAGATTGTACTTGTGCTCCGGACGGGTGAGGGAGCCCCTCTTGCAACCAATACCCGAAAATAAATCAAGGAAAAAAAACAAAAAAAAAAACACCGAAGAAAAATAGACCCGAGGAACGAAGGAAGAACTGTCATCTGGACTATAAAAAAAATCTCTCTCGAGGAAATACACTAGCGAGATCATGCTGAAAGAACGTCGGAGAACGTAACGAGCCACCTTATAACGAACGACAACAACCGCGTAGGACCCGGAATGCTTGAGCGAGGAAGTCGACATTTTAAGAACTATTACATCCTAAGCAAAAAAGGGAACCCCTAATCACAGAACCAATCAGGAAGCTCGAGATCCCTCATGAAGAGATCCATGCGAGGCCCTTCATGGAGCCATGATCGTTACAACAGGTGCGCGCGCAATACACCATTTTCTCCCCCCACCCTCCCCCTCCCCGTGATCACCCTTCGACGTCCCTGTAGAATTGGCCACCTTGATTCATGACGAGCGAATGATACCCAGTGAAGCGTCGCACCCACGGCCTCGGGTCCTCATAATTTCCTTTTTTAGCGGCCCGTCAGGTCTCATCATTATTATTATTCGTTATATCCTTATCAACGGATTATGGCAACCCGTGCGAGGGGGAAAATAGGAAAGGTCGATGATATTTGAAAAATGGACGAACATCATGTGAAATTCCGCGTCTTAGTCCAATCCCCCAATAGACGTTTCCACTATCCATCGTTCGGGGAATCAGCCTTTCCACTCACGTCCTGGTAACCCAATGATCCCCTGTCTACTTTCCGGTCCGCTGCTCTCACCTCAAAAAACATTAGGCAACTCTCCAATACAATACAAGGCAGCGGGCACAGAGCGCAACGCAGCGATCCTTGCAAACATAAACATCTCGCTAAATAACTTCATCTACCCCAACCGTGTAACGTAACACGCGTCCGTTTTGTCGCACGTAGGCCTACGGAAATCGACACTAAGCGGGTGCTACTTGTATCGCCTTCAGTGGCGTTTACTCAATGTATCTCCGTTTATATTCACGATCCGAGTGCCAGTGCCAACAACCCGCCCTCCTCCAAGCCGTGTGGGTACGCCCTGTGCCACCTTGTACGCGCAACATTGACGTCATCTACAGCAATGAGGCCTCGCGCTGCCCCTTCGGAACAACCTGCGAT
>NC_051404.1:3041791-3041902 GCF_015228065.2 Penaeus monodon | reverse complement strand
CACAATGCCTGTTACTTCTATTATAAAGAGACCAGTTACATTTAATTAACTGTGCTGTTACCTTTCGATCGTGCTGCAGTTATACTCCAGCGGACATCACAGGATATCATC
>NC_051404.1:3041381-3041646 GCF_015228065.2 Penaeus monodon | reverse complement strand
AAAGTCACACAGACCAACATAGCAAATATCAGCACTACAATTACTGCTCCCAATACTTATAAACAAGTATCTGGCAAACTCAACAGATAACCCTGCAGCGTATAAAATACAAAACGGACAAATGTTATTAAACTGTCCGCACCGGGAAACAGTCATAAAACACCGGCGCCCCCAACAGAGTCGGTAAATAATTTGTCTTTAGCATTCCACACTTCATTTACTACTTCTTAAAGCTGTGGCAAGGAGCTCAGGTGCTCAGTAGGTG
>NC_051404.1:3041278-3041342 GCF_015228065.2 Penaeus monodon | reverse complement strand
CGTCGATACCAGATACCGGTCAGTGGACGGTGTGATCAATTCCGCTCTGATCCCCATGTATTAG
>NC_051404.1:3040763-3041231 GCF_015228065.2 Penaeus monodon | reverse complement strand
TCAATTTTCCCTCATCATCTTCAATCTCTCTCGTTGCTTTGATTCTTGAATAAACAGATCCATAAATAAACATTTAGACTCCCACGCAACAAGCGCGGTCTTCCAGCCTACCGCGGATACCCACCCCTTGGCCTGTTCCTCCCTCCATTCATTCATCACTCATTATGCCCGTGCATCTGTCATTTTCTTTGCCACTTCGATATCATTCTCGGATTTTGTTTGTAGGTCTTCCTGTCTGTCTCTTCCTCTCTATCTTCATCTCTCTCTTATCTAAACCTGTTTCCGTTTTCTTTGTGCCTGTCAATTTGCGCACGAAAATAAAATCAAAAACTTTTCAATGACCGAAATCTCGCATTTTATACCACATCCCAACGCCCGTCAGTTAATCTTGCTTCTCGTTCAAACACTCTAGTTCGCGCGCGCTGCTGCTTGGGCGATTCGGGCCGATTGAAAAAGGACCATCTCTCG
>NC_051404.1:3040415-3040735 GCF_015228065.2 Penaeus monodon | reverse complement strand
CACAACCCGCGTTATCCTTCATTTTCCCTTTGCCTTTTTTCAATCTTTAACGAACTTACCTAATTTTCTACAATCTCTTTCAGTTCTTCCCTTTGCTTCTCTCCACGTTTTGTACTCTTGTTTTTTCTCTTAATTTACAATCTCTTAACTTCTCTATCTATTTTTTATCTGTCCACGTCATATTTCATATCTCCATATTCACTTATTTCTTTGTGGCCCTACGACTGTGGGGGTTTGTGTCCGCGCATGCGTATGCGCATGATCTGGATATGTTGTCCCTGCATACACTTTCAGACTATTTACAAGCTAAGCCTTCGAAT
>NC_051404.1:3038208-3039620 GCF_015228065.2 Penaeus monodon | reverse complement strand
CAACTGCTTTGTTATGAACTAATGACACACTTGGCCAGACCTCAAAATAACTGACAGCAGTCAGGTCAAATCTTTCCACAAGACAGTACTTGCTTGAAAAAAGAGAGAACGATACACATGATCCTAAATACCTAACACGAATTCCCGACGGAGGAAACGCCGACCAGGACCACACACAACATCACGTCAACAAGGCGGTGCGGTGACTCCTCCGGCGTGTTCTAGTGCAGGTGAAATACTATCGAGTCACGTGACCTCGCCGCTACTTGCTCAGGGTGGCAGTCGACTTACCTTTTTCTTTTCTTTCTCTCTAGGCAACGGAAATACTCCCCTCTACCTTTCTGCTTCTTGTGGTTTCGTTACTCTCTCTTTGACTAACGTATTTCCTTTCCTTTCTAACTTCATTATTACTCATGTTAAGTTTAACAATCGGTTATAAATTTGCGACGAATCGAATGAGTGAATGCAAACTCCTGTGGGCTTTCCCCTAAACAACTCGTTTCGTAAACACCTTTCTAGCATGCCGTCAAGTGGCCATAATAAAGGTCGGACGAGAAAGAGTGGGAAATGACATACCTCATAATGACGGTCTGGGCTCCTTACGTCAGAATAACGGTAGGTCTATACAGTTAACGACACTCACCTGGTCTCGAAGTTAGAAGCCGAAGCCGTGGCCGCGAGTAGACCCCAATTCGTACCGGTCCAAGTCACACACCGATTCGGACGCCGCACACTTGCACCCCTTCACCTTATCTATGAAAACTGCCACAAATTACGATCCAATGTGTTGATAGCTCTGTTGCAGCGTTTGGGCTTGTGCAGAGATCACTTAAAAGCACGTCGATACACCCCTTCGGTCATACAGTACCGAATCCGAAATCGGTGCCAATGGCCCCCACTCAAGTATTCGGACGGGCGGTGGAGTCTAGGGCCAGGCCAACACTAAGGGCAAAACTGCCTCAAAATCTAACAATTTTCCAACGATCCTTCGCAAATTCCCTCACGACACTTGGTTAACTTCTTTCTACACACTAAAAATGTAATTAATATTCCTAAATCTAACTCGAACTAGGAGTAGATGAAGCGCCAACACAACACACAACGCTGAGGACGGCTGCGCGATTTCCTCCCTCTGTCGTGGTCTATCGCACACTGAGTCCTCGCGAGCTTTCTCTTACGAGTAACCCAGACTCGCGAGTTGTCGGCTCTCGCGACGTCGCGGACAACAGCGTATTTTACACCAATCAACTCTCAGCTGTCGGGGATTCGGATTTGCGTGAGTTGATTAAAAGTGTCCTCAGGGCGAGAATGAGTAATGTCAAAATGTTTCATGACCTAAATTCACCACGCCAGTTGAGATCAGCTTACAGACGCATTGCAAACTTTTTAGTAAATGACACGTTCAGTGACGG
>NC_051404.1:3037320-3038171 GCF_015228065.2 Penaeus monodon | reverse complement strand
GAGTTTTACCGTACGCACATGCCTGTGTGGGCCATTATAGTAGAGGAGACACTCCCACACCCAACACTAACATACGAGGGATTAGCATCATGTAAAGAAGTTGAAGTATATCAATTTGATTTCTCTTCACAACCAAATCCGGAGACCTGAAAAGTTGAGAGAAAATTTTCATAGCAGCCGATTCACACCAAAATTGAAAGTAAATTGATTAAGTAGCAACATGCGGTGACCTAAATTCGCCTCGTTATGCAATGCGTTTGTGACTTCGAACTACCAAAAGGGGAAAGGGATAGAAAGAAAGAGAGAAGGAGTTTTCGCAGAACACATGTTCTCCGCTCACCCATGACACTGACATGTAAACTTGTAATGTGAGAATACACTGTTCAGTCGATGAAGAGACTGTTGTTCAGAAACGCGGTGAATAAACCCATAATGTTGTGGGAGAGCATTTTCATAGACCAACTCTTTTGATATTTTCTGTTGCCACACTAGATATTGAGCTACGGGGTAAGAAAAAGTTTGATCATCGAGTCTGCCTCTAATAAGTATATAAATATAGTCCTTTAGTTAACTAAAAAGCTAGCAATACTTATATGGATATTTCATAAAATACATTTATATCACTATGTCTATATCACCGAATACCAATCAGAAAATACATTGAAGTAGAAATAAAAAAGACAGAATTAGTAAATGTAAAAGACTCTAATAGAACACGGCGTATCATCCAGCGTGACGTCACTGTCTCCTTCCGGCCGAGGACCAACACAGACAGGTTAGCACGTCGAAGGGAAGGACGGGAGAGTGCCATGGTACTGAATATCTTCGGCTGCGGCTGATAAAAGGTACTG
>NC_051404.1:3034356-3034611 GCF_015228065.2 Penaeus monodon | reverse complement strand
TTATATTCCAACTAGTTGTAGATTTGGTAGTATACGGAGACAAGATTTCACGATAAGACATCATGAGAAAACACTACATCACAAGCGTCAGTTGAAGAAATGAATTTATTTTTGCTTTAAAATGCTGTGAAACGAAAAAGGGAAAAAAGTATATTTTCCAGGACGTCAGCGTCAAAGCCCCGGAATAAAGAATCATTGTTTTTATTTCTTACAATGAATTTAAACTTAGGAAACATGAATATACACACATGCAGT
>NC_051404.1:3034075-3034184 GCF_015228065.2 Penaeus monodon | reverse complement strand
GTGCATGCCTGCAAAAAATCCGACGGATTATCACCCCGAGCATTATTTTTATTGTCCCAGTAAAAGTATTAAGTCAACTATTTATATTTTTGTGTTTGAATTAAAACCT
>NC_051404.1:3029770-3029854 GCF_015228065.2 Penaeus monodon | reverse complement strand
CGTAAACACTTAGGGTAGAAAAGAAATCCACCAAACAACATACTAGAAAAAAAATATTCTCAGAGAGTTGACAGGGAACACAGT
>NC_051404.1:3027860-3029413 GCF_015228065.2 Penaeus monodon | reverse complement strand
ATCGATAGGATACTTAAGTATTATTGAGCCTCAATAATAGTTTAGTAGCAGCAGTGATATTTTTGTACATATATACTATGGTCAGTAACACAATGAGGAAGAAAGAGGGAACAGAAATGAGTGGTGGCGTGGCTGGGGCCCAGCCCAGGGGCCTTGGCTGGAGATGGCAGAATGACAGAAGGATGCATTCTGACTAGGTTCCTTCGTCGAACTCAGGTACCCACCGTGTGGGTGCTCGTGACGGTCGCCCTTTTGGACGTTTGCTAGAGTGTGGCTTGGGGTAAGAGTCACCGTCTTGAATAACTTGTATGCTTGCCGTCCTATAAATGACCAGCCAAACAGGACCAGACAGAGATATTCACTTCTTGAGGACGAATCAATGGCGCTACAGGGCGAGTCACAGTAGGTGTTTCAGCATTATGGCAGACATACAGACTACGAATTCAGATATTCAAGACAGTGACTATGACCACAAGCCACGCTCTACTGTCGCGATGACCTGTGCGGCGTGTGCCCAAGTTGACCTGAATCCGAACCGAAGGAACCTAGGTCAGAATGCATCCTTCTGCCATTCCGCCGGCATCTCAAGCTGAGAACCCTGGGTGTTTCCATTTTTGTTATCATTGTGTCATTGACCATGGTATGTCATGATCTTAGCCAATAAAGAGTAAGCTATTATTATTACCACTAAACTAGCACTGAAGCTTTAAACTACCTAAGTCAAGTTTCTTGCAGAGAAAGAGAGAGACTAATAATAGTATGTAAACAAAAGGCATTTAAAGAACACTCAAGAAAATCAACCCTTTCCATAGTACTGTTCTAATAGCAAACAAAACTATCTCAGCTGGAGTGAGTCGGTGGCTCATTGATAAATTACGCAGTTATTAATTCATATGCATTTTGACACAGAAAACACACAAACGAAGCAAACAAAATATGGAATAATGTTAAACAAACAAGGTTAAGATTAGGACGAACGTATACAATCCGCTTTGCGCCAGGCTGAATAGATGAGCTGCAGATCAAGAGACAAGTAGGATTAGAAAAGGATTTGGCCACGGACATCGTCAGAATCTGGAAGAAGAAAGAAAAAAAAATCTCCAATAGGTCTCTTTCCGATCAGAGCGAAATGCGGAGGAAAAACCTCAGTGTCAGATCTGACCACTGAATTCTCAAGCCAGGAGGAACGCGTGCGAGTTTTACCACAAGGGCTATTTACGTAAAAGCATATTGATCTGGACTTGAAAGAATTGCTAACGAGATCATTAATGCCCGTCCATCCGTGGTCCCATCCAGTTTATCCTGTTAGGCGGGAACTTCAAACACAGATGATGTATTCAAACGGCGTTAGGCAGTGAAGACATATTTCCCCCTTTTATTAGGAAAAGTGACGGGTTGACCAATATCTAATCTGATCTTAGAACCTGTAATTCATAGTTCATAAGATATCAAATCATAAAGTGCCAGAGTGATTTTATATGTAGGCTGCGTACAACAAACACTCAATTGCACTTTATAACATATTTCGGGGTAAAACATAGTTATATCATTCC
>NC_051404.1:3027272-3027721 GCF_015228065.2 Penaeus monodon | reverse complement strand
GTGATTTCTGATTCTGACTCAGTTTTGTGCAATAATTTACAAAATCATCATGCCACAAAATGCTGAATCATGGCAAGCATGACATAGGGTACATTAAAAGCTCTTAAGCAGCAGAAATCTTTAATTTCACATATATTTGTAAAATAAAATTTTAACATTGAGAACTGAGCGGTATTGTTGCAAATCCGATGAACGTTTTAAGAATATTTATCTTACCCAACAAATTCCATTTTTTTGCAACCGAATCAGTTTAAACTTAAAAAATATTTTAAATTATCAGCAGACCATGAGGATAATACTAATTGTCTGTAGAAATTTTACACTTTGTAAGCAGTTACACCGCATTGCAATTAATAACACCAGCAAAGGGAGATATAATGTTGAATATTTGAGGTGACTTGTAAACCTACATAAACTAGCGTACACGTACATAAACATGTAATTTTAAA
>NC_051404.1:3026295-3027165 GCF_015228065.2 Penaeus monodon | reverse complement strand
TTACATGTAATTTTAAAGATAAACGCATGAAATTTCCTTTATAATTGCTATGCTCATTTCTGCTTTTCGTATCCTCTGTTGTACAATCTTATTAGTATTTTCAAACATGGATGTCTTTTGTATAGGGAGTACGAACTTTTGGAAGCGCTCTTGGTCAACCTGCGCTTCGAAATTAATAAAAAAATACCACATATGAGGTAAGTTGTTCCTGTTTCACGACTCTTGGCTAACATTTCTTTGGGCGCCCGTCTGCGTGGGTGACGTCTGCGGATTACACGCGGCGTTTCCCGTTTGTGGCTTGCTCTCTGGACGTCCCATTGCCTTTCGCGTGTTCGAAGCCTGCGTTCGTTCAACAGGTTCGTTGGTTCTTTCGGGTTACGGGTTACCATCAACTCATTCTTCGGTCCCCGCGGCGAGTTTATTAAATCCAGGCAGTTACCGTTTTCTCTTCTTTGAGGTTCCTTTCGAATGATCATGGATTTACTTCATTTAGTTTAGTGATTAAAGAGATAACGTGATTCTTAAATAAAAAGGGTAAATTTAGTTAAAAATAATTTAGTTCATAAAAAAATAATTTAGTTCATTAAAAATAATTTAATTAATTAAAAACAGTTTAGTTCATTAAAATAATTTAGTTCATATATAAAAAAAATAATATCAATTAAATTCATAAAACATGATCAGTTCATGATTAAACCGTTTTAATTCAGATCGTAACTGAGCCTTTTCCAAAATGTATGAACGCCTTGCAATGATTTCACTCCGATCTCCAATGATGTATTCAATTTCAGGGATTATTATCTGCAGCTTCAAGTTACTAATCCTTCAAAACATTGTTTGGGCTCAATTTCCCGAGACCAACATTTGATA
>NC_051404.1:3026140-3026260 GCF_015228065.2 Penaeus monodon | reverse complement strand
ATGAACTCTCTGCGTGGAATTTTCGTGCGCGATTGCAAGGAAGTTGATTCTCGAGACATAAGCACACATGAACATTTCTGCCGTGCAAACACTTAACAATCTTTTGTTCTCCATTCTGGG
>NC_051404.1:3025605-3025837 GCF_015228065.2 Penaeus monodon | reverse complement strand
AATTTATTTTTCCTCTTGAATCCCCGGCTTCAAATCCTTCGAGCTTTCCAGTCATCCTTTGGCCCGAAGTAAGCGTTCTCACTCTCATCCTTAATCCTAGCTCGCTTACTCTCTGACCCTCGATTAAGATACAGATGCATTTAATTCATTCTTAAAGGACTTTCGCCGTTTTAAGAAGATGTGAATACGTTATCTATTTTTAGTCATGTTCGAAGCTAAACGTCCGTCGAGT
>NC_051404.1:3025113-3025577 GCF_015228065.2 Penaeus monodon | reverse complement strand
TGTAGGGTCGCAATATAAAACATCAGCTACATTTTCCTCCTTTGGAAGTTAGTTGCTGGCCTTACCTTGTTTCTTCGTAGGTAAATTGCATCCTGATTTAAGCCAAAGACATACGTAATTGGGAAAGGAAAAGGGAGCAGATAAGAAAAGGAGATAAGAATGAAGAAGCTGAATAATATTTACATTCGTCCCTTCCTTTGTTTCGTGTGTCTCAGTTATCATCAATCTCCAAATCCGAAGCCTGGCAGATGCCAACAAAGAACGTGAAACATTGTTTTCCTTGGGGGGGGGGGGGAGATAAGCTTAGGTGTGAAGTGGCTTTTGGTGACTTTTTTTTTTACAGTTACCATCGTCATAATAGTCCCAACAGGATGCAGCGTATTAGCATACTGTTGGCTAAACAATTAATGAAATAAAAGCACGGTAGCGTCTGCATTATTTTCATTTATTTTCGAAATGAAATT
>NC_051404.1:3024011-3025084 GCF_015228065.2 Penaeus monodon | reverse complement strand
AAAAAAAAGCTCAAGGCACACTTTAAAATCAGAATCTAATTTCCTGCTAACAGATGCACTCTACAAGCATTAAATGTGAGAAAAGTATTATGGCATTTCCGCAATGGTAATCTAGAGGGCAGACCAAGATATCTCCACTAACGCTGGGTTTTTCGATCATGGAAACCCACGTTCTATAGCAAGAGTGATGCGATAAACTAAGACATTTTAGTAATTTAGTGTATCATTATCTAAATGCTACAAGTGTTCCAGGAATGCTCAGATCCCCAACCCACCCCATTTATTGTTCGCCGAATAATGGCACATCAACAATCATATTTAAATAATTGAAGTGGGAAGGACATCGTAGTCAGTGCACTGCCTAGAGAGTTTAAAAAAATATTCGCGCGGCACTGCGCATAACAGCAGACACACATTACTAGTGTATATTTCTAAATTTACACTTAATCCAACGCCTGCTGTCAGAGATTTCTGTAGACCGTAACCTACAGACTAATGTGGCTCGTTAGGTGTACAATGGGCGTTTAACAAATACTTGGCATCCCAGTCTTTGATTAATATTATGTGAGAATATTGGCCATTCAATGTGTAGACCACTCCTATCAGTAACTTGTCAGAATTTCTTCCCTGACATCATTCAACATTTCTCAAGTCCGATAAGTAGTTTTCACGGCCCCCGCCTGCGAAAGACCACAAAACCCAACCTGAATACCAGAAGAACACAGAAGGCCTCGTAGAGTGTACGGCAGGTGATTGGCCAAGGGTGCTGGCGATTCTGATGCGGAATCTTCCGATATTTCATGAAATCTGTTGAACATTTCGGGCAAACTCAGGGATATTGTTCAGATTTAGATTCGTATATTTTATTCAGCCAGTGAATTGACACATTTCACAAATATGTGGATTGAGAGGCTGGTCCTTTCGGGTGCAGAGCCATATTGCCAGCATGGCTAAAATATTCACAAAAATAAATGTGTAAGGGAATTTGAACAACAGCGCAGTGACAAATGATACAAAGGGAAAACATTACATGTTCAGAAAGTAGGAGATAGCTGTACAGATATAATATTAAC
>NC_051404.1:3023605-3023964 GCF_015228065.2 Penaeus monodon | reverse complement strand
GCAGAATCGGCAAATTTGTGAGAATTGCAACTATTTATTTACAACTTATATTTTAAGGGAAACCATGAAAAACGTTTACCCCATGGTACTGGCAAGGTTCTTGGCTTCAGTTGTTCTGTTCTCAACTAATGAACATCTTACACATCATCATTCTCTCTTAGATCATATCTGGTTTACCCTGAAGTGAAATGAGTCATTTCAAGTAACTATTTAGGTATTTAGAAATGCTACAGCAGTAGGTGTTTATATCTTTTAGTTGTAAAAGACTGAAAATGGAAACCCGTCAGTACGAGAGAGAAAATTCAGGTCATCCGGCAGTGGACAGTGAATCCAATGCTGCCGACAGTTCACGCCAATCA
>NC_051404.1:3022514-3022716 GCF_015228065.2 Penaeus monodon | reverse complement strand
GAACGAGAGAATCTTCGTAAAAAAAGATGTTTAAGAGAAAAACTGAAACCGAAGATGGCATACCTATTGTGACGTCATCAAAGCTTCTCGCGGTATCCCAGGAGCTCGATTTTGTCACTTGGCGGCGTCGCATTAGGGCGGGTGTCGTTATTACTACTTGTCAGATTAAATTCATTTGCAGACTAAGTTATAATTTTGCACC
>NC_051404.1:3020405-3020601 GCF_015228065.2 Penaeus monodon | reverse complement strand
CCCCCCCCACCGGGAAGGGAAGCCGTATTCGCAGTCTTGCTCTGAGGTCATTGAACTGAAATGCGAGCATTGTCCGGAAGCCTCATTGCCAGCCTCTCCCTGCTTATCACAACAAGTTGTAACACACGGCGTTATCTGTTAATTGGGATTGCGCGCTTGCGTGGGGCTGCAGATGGAGAGGTTGACTGGAAGAAGA
>NC_051404.1:3020077-3020178 GCF_015228065.2 Penaeus monodon | reverse complement strand
GAACAAAATTGTCCAAAATTGCCAAGCCATTTTTACCTCATCCTGGTTTAACTATATTGTCGAACAGTTTCAATGTATCTCTTCACTATATTCAAACTCCT
>NC_051404.1:3016857-3016998 GCF_015228065.2 Penaeus monodon | reverse complement strand
AGAAAAAAAAAAGGGGGGGAACTTGTGTGGGTAAAACACAGTGCTTTTTATGCGACCTGATGAGAAATGGTGAGGTTCTTCTCTCAGCCTTCATTTTCTGAAAGAGTGGAGCTGGCCCTGAACTACAGCTATACTGACTTC
>NC_051404.1:3014760-3015124 GCF_015228065.2 Penaeus monodon | reverse complement strand
TAAAATATATACACACATAAACAGAAACACATAGATCAAGCACGATTTAATCAAATAATTAAAAAAATCCAAAGGAAAAATATTTTCCTGGTGTGTTTTTTTTCCCTCTCATTACCACACACCGCTACTTTGTACATTAAAGCCGAAAGTTGTTTGGTAATCACAACATATTCTTTCCAATGCTTCTTTTGTTACCATTTCACTTGGAGACATGTCCTGGTGGCGAATCCTGCGTTAGACTTCCTTTTGTAGAGAAAGAAGACTTACAGCGTCAAGAACTGTAGCGGGGCGTTAGTCTCCACGACCCAAGAGATGAAATTTATGAACGAACATATACGTAAGTGCATGTGATTAATGTATGTGT
>NC_051404.1:3014441-3014646 GCF_015228065.2 Penaeus monodon | reverse complement strand
TTTATATATTTTTTCTTTTTATAAGAATTAAGACCGAAAGATATATATGAAACACATGGCCAGACGCGCACCAACGGTATTTTGCCCGTGCGTATTTCCAGTCTTTCTCGCGAAACCTTGCATGTTGAACTTGCCAATTGGTCTCGCAGCAATTTTTTTGCAATAGATCTGGCCAGCATCTGAGAATGCTACCAAAACACACATA
>NC_051404.1:3012767-3013033 GCF_015228065.2 Penaeus monodon | reverse complement strand
TGTACACGTTATGTTACAGTTTATTAAGATCTTTAGAGCTACAAAGTTCACAGGTGAGAAACCCAGTTCTCCACATTATTTGAGCTGCCTGAACGTGACTCAGTGTTTCCTACATTTGTGAAAATCACACTCGCTCTTGTTACTGCACCGAGGGAAGATGCCCTGCTATGCCTAGAAGCATAGTCTGCTGACATATCAATATGCCAGACGGCCAGACGCGAGACACCTGCCTCTAGGCATGTCTGATTGTCTGGCTGCTGTGTTGT
>NC_051404.1:3012121-3012327 GCF_015228065.2 Penaeus monodon | reverse complement strand
ACGACTAACCTCTGCCAGCATATCCACTTCTGTGTGAGCAAACCTCTCCTCCCATGTAAGCGAACACTGCAGTCAATCTGGCGATGCGTGCGGCCTCTGCAATCGAGATTAAAACTCAATCATCCTCGCCTGCAAGGAAAGAGGATGCGACGAGGGAGGCGCCGGGCACAGCATCCAGGCCAAGGCTGCAGTCAGACAGATCCCGA
>NC_051404.1:3011748-3012093 GCF_015228065.2 Penaeus monodon | reverse complement strand
ACAACGTGGGTTTCAGCCTTCGTTTTCATAGAAGTTTACGTGGGAGCCTCGGCGAGGGCGTGGCTACCAGCTGCTGTCTGCTTCCTGCGATCACAGTTTTTTTGTTTAATGCCTTTTGTAACTATATATTATTTAGTGGAAAAACATTTTTCTTCTGTGTCTTTTGATTTTTTTTTTGTTCGTTCATTTTTGCAATTTTGCAAATACAAACGCGAGAACATAACTCATGCTGAAGATAAATATGTTGATATTTTCATTTCTACAAACACTTTCATACATATGTTAATACGTCCTGTGAAAGATAGACAAAATATGTTAATCTTATTTCCGTGAAAAAAACTACAC
>NC_051404.1:3011539-3011700 GCF_015228065.2 Penaeus monodon | reverse complement strand
TTAGCTAGGCTTGAGTTACCACATTAAAAGTAAATACATAAACCCACATAGGGTGTTTACCCGAAGGACTTCAAGAACAAACCCACCAGCAAAAACAAAGGCTTCGTCAACGCTGACTGTTATTAAGGTTGTTATTAAGTTTTATCACAGTATTTACAAAC
>NC_051404.1:3010314-3011505 GCF_015228065.2 Penaeus monodon | reverse complement strand
AAAGGCTTGTAACATTTACGCATATCTTCTGTCTGAATATCAGTCTATTTGAATTATGACTAAACCTGAGTGAGTATTGAGGAATTATACCTGTATCATAATTATATAAAATCTTGCTGAAGCATACTAGCACTTGACTTGAAGAGGAATATTCCTTTGGAATTGTTTTTCTTAGAATTAATTATCGTTTTCTTAAAAAAAGGTATACCACATATCATTGTCACTAGTTGTTGTGCATGTGAAATACAATATGAATATTTTCAGCGCCATTAGTCAAGGGCGACAGCAGATGCGCGATTTTCTCCAATTTGCACTATTCATTCCTACGTTGATTAAAAAATAAGACCGTCCTATATATCATACTAAATAATAATGTATTTCGACCGGAGCTGCGTACAGAATTACAAATTTTATTCGTTAAGCTTGAATGCCGTCGGTGATCCTGGACGGGATTGTTCCTCCACATTTTAAATCAAAATACAAGTCATAATTCCTACGTGTCTCATACAAAAAAAAATACGCAGATAAGCATGACTATGTATGCATAAGTATTCCACAAAGTATCAATAAAGTAAATAAACAACAGTTCAAAAGCTTACAACAAAGCATGAACTATGATCATAGCAATTTAAACGGCCACGGTATTTCCATGATATCTGTTTTCTCCCCTTGCTTCCTTGCATCTTCATCGCCAGATATCTCGATCAGCTAGAAATCTGTGCTGCTCAAGGGGCAACCGGCGGCGAGGGGGAGGCAGGGCAATTCCGAGAAAGGTGGGGGGAAGGAAAAGAAGAAAGAACACCAGGCGGGGAAGCCGAGGTCAGAGCTTCCTCGGGCAAGGAGAACAAATTCGCGTGATTCCATCTAGAAGAGCACCTCCAGCCCTTTTCCACTCGCGACCCCTTTCCACACGCAGATACCTCCGCGACCCCCCCGACATCAGCCGTTCCAGTTATGATTTTTATATCCATATAGTGAAATACATATCCAACAATCTGTAGAAGCTTTATATAGCTAATTGTAATGAAAAACTATTAGAAAACTTGGATTCACAGCATGCTATTAATGTGGCCACTGACGGACACCCAGCAAACTGGCCTACATTTTTTCCCCCAAGGGTCGGGATTTACTGGTCTAGAAATGCGTCACAGAGATTAAATATTCTGTAGGTCTAGCTTAGAGAGTGGGTGC
>NC_051404.1:3009195-3010104 GCF_015228065.2 Penaeus monodon | reverse complement strand
TCTCAAGAATGGTGCCCTCGAAATCCCTAATCGAGAACGGTATCTTGAATGCGTTTTTTTGCTCAAAGAAAATGTATTTGTTTACCAGTTTATTTTTTCTCCATTTTCATCCCAAGGATATGACGAAAACAATGATATGAAAACAGCTGTATTACCAAAAAATCTATCTACGAAAAATAAAAGGACTGCATGACCAAACAAAATCACTGGTCTGTATTTATAGCCTAGCACCATACAAAAGGCGTTATATCACATAATAGTAGAAGGGCGTGGGAAGATATGCCAATAGTAAAATCCCAGATCGGGCCACAATGGATGATTCTGCAAAGAGAGAAATTTCAGGTCCCCTTTTTGCCCCCGTGAAAACTCATACACATACAACATGTTTCAAATGACGTCTAAACATAGTAAACATTGCTCAAAATCTTTCATATTGCAATGATATATTGATTCAAGCATGAACTATGATAGACAAGCATAAAATTTATGAATAGTTTCCTATGCAAGATGCATCTTCTGCACAAAGCGACTCATGCTCCCGACAGATGGGCTTATGGCATGAGCGGCTGGTTTCCTTCAGTTTCCTGTCAGAAGAAGTTATGCAGGCATCAAAGCTAGTAGTTTCGAGCCCTCTGGATGCTTGATAGTATTGCTTTCATCATTACAAAGTTGCTTGATCAGCTCCGGGGTGCTCCTCCTAAGCGTCCTGAACCATAGCCTCATCACGCACAATGGGTTGCATAAGATTCTTGATAACATTCGGCTCTAAGGCCTTCCTTGCTGCAGCCTTCTGTACCTCATCATATACCACAGACGCAGTGACAGCTGCCATGTCCATGTTAACCTGCTTCCTCTGCCTGCAGGTCTCTTCATCTTCAGACCTGTAATTTAAGCAAAAATATTTCATTA
>NC_051404.1:3008899-3009064 GCF_015228065.2 Penaeus monodon | reverse complement strand
GATACTGAAGTCCATATTTCCACAACATCGGCTATGTCATTCCTGTGGAAAATTCCATATTCACAAAATTCACTTTATTTTCCACAACTCACCTATTTCACCACTTTTTCTTATGCAATCCATGAGAATAAACACTTGAATATAATTCAACAGTGTACCATTCGG
>NC_051404.1:3008236-3008744 GCF_015228065.2 Penaeus monodon | reverse complement strand
GCAATCTAAAGGAAACCGAGAGAAATGAAATTAGCCTGGAGACAATTCCTCTTTCAGAAATAAGTGTAAGTAACTACTAGATTGATGCGACGAGGAGGAAATTAAGGCTGCTGTCATTGGGAGGGATTTTGCAACGGGGTTGTTTTGCAGTAGCGTGATCTGCAACGGGTATGATATTGCAATAGGGTTATTGTTAAATAGGTTGGTTTGCAATGCAGGTAATTTTACAATTAAAGTGTTTTGCAGTGGTGTGATTTGCAATGGGAATTAATTTGCATTAAGGGTGTTTATAACGATTTTTCATGATGTCTGTAAATGCAGTGCATAACATTAAATTTACCGTGTGAAATATAAACCAGGATATAAGGTTACATCGTCCAGTTATGATGATACTGAATTTTCATACAGATTTAATTACTAGCATCAATTGATTAAAAAAAAAAAGAAACGAGCAGACAAAATAATTCGCTTTACCAAACTAATTACATGCAATTTCCACACTCTTCAG
>NC_051404.1:3006197-3006703 GCF_015228065.2 Penaeus monodon | reverse complement strand
CGCAACACACGAGTGTATGAGCGGTTGACATCGAGCTCCTCTTGCGCCTGCAGCCTCTTAGTAACGCATCGACCTTCATGTCTTTTGAAATCACGAATCTACAAGCTTCCCACTCACGGCGCCGGTCCAGAGCCTCCACGTCGCCAGCTCAAAGCCCGAGGAAAGGGTCTTTCGATTTCCCTAGCGAGCGTGACGGCGAATCGGCCTGACCGCACTAAGAAAAGGCGTCGGATGTTTCCATGCGAAATGCCAAATGATCAGAGCTATCTCATCTAACGTGACCTCCGGCTGCGTGTGCATGACGGCGCAGGTATCACTCAGAGGCGTTTTCCCCAAGGCAATTATCATTCTCCCGAAGTCTGGATCGGAGATGAAATATTCCCATGCACTTTGCTTCTCTATCAAGTTGGTGATTTACATACATATATATATGGAAATATATTTTGCTTATCTCGCGCTTTGGCGTAGTCAAAGGAAACACATTTGAAAATGTCAGTACACACGTG
>NC_051404.1:3002546-3003811 GCF_015228065.2 Penaeus monodon | reverse complement strand
CGACTTTGGTTCACCAGGCATGGAGACAGAGCAATATAATACGGCTAGTAGCTAGCTATCTTCAGAGACTGAGGGCAAAACCCTTTGCTATTAATGATTTGTGCTTTGGTTCAAATGTTGCAAGAGTGTGTTCTTGGCTGCTTCCGGCAGGTCCAGTCTTCGTTGTTTTGGGTTTGTAAGCTTTGGTAGGCCCAGCTGTCCACTGCAGTTTGAACAGTCATCTGTAAGTAATGTTACGTATACAAATAACATCAAGTTAGTGGTTGTGCACATACCCTTATGCATAGATTTTGCATATATGCTTTCACATTTCCTTATATGCTTATTATATAGGTGCTTTTGTCCATCCACATTTTCATTCGTGTATCTGTACATGTATATATACTCACACACAGATATACCATTTTATCATTATACTTTTTTTTTATTCGCTTGTTGTCTCCCATCCTCGCCACTGCCAATTAGCAGGAACAGGGTTGCAACCACAGAAAATGAGGCCGTGATCCCTCGCCCTCTTTCCTGAAATTCCATGAGGGGAGAGGGCGAGGTCGAGATGGTGACTCTTTTATCCCTAGAATGGTGCACCCGGGCATATTGCACCCAGGCACCAATCACGAAAGAATGAATCATGCATGCGCCCAACAATACGCAGCTGATTGGACCCGGCAGCGTTCTTGAAACATCATTCTTTGTCTAGCATCCAAGGAGAATGATAAATAGATTCACCTGCAGTATGTTTTTGTTTTCAATGGCCTGTAGCACAGTGACTGTGGCATCTGCTCAGGAAGATTTTATGGAATTATAGGATGGGTCTAACCAATGCTTTATAGAAACAATCTAACCTTCTTTGGACACCCGGAGATTTTATTTAGTTTAGTGAGTGTGTTGCCAGATATGTGCAGAGATGCTTATTTTTTATATCAAAACCCAGCAGACTTCCTTCATTTGCATATCCAAGACTGTGGTTTTGTTCTGGCAACTGATATAAATAGAAGTTGTTGTTCCTAAGTTTCCATACTTCCTCAGATTCGTTTATTTCTGTGAATGCTGTCTGTGTCAAGTTTAATGAACTGATTGTGAAGTGAGAGGTCTGTGATGATTTCGGAAATGTCATTGGCACTCATTATGTATTTATATATAAACAGTAAGCGAGTTTCCACACAGGAGTGGAAACTCTTCTCCCACCAGTTACCCCCACTAATGCATAGTAACTGTGTCAAGTGACTAGGGAGATGCATTAGGAGCAAACGGTGCCAAACCCGGGG
>NC_051404.1:3000489-3002511 GCF_015228065.2 Penaeus monodon | reverse complement strand
TTTGTGCCCCGTTTGCCGATGTTAACCAGATGGCCAATTATAAATTAACGTTTGGAAGAGCCATTATTCGTCAAATTGATGCTGCTTCTTTCAAGTGTACTTCAACTGCCTCTTTTGCCACAGCACTACATTCTCTAAAGATGTGACCCTCTTGTCCACATTCTGTACAGATTTTGCAGTCATTATCTGGACATGCACCATCTACATGTTCCTATGTAGACCGCTAATATTTGATATGCTTGGGGGTATTAAGTACCAGAATAGACAAAGCCTTTCTTTCTCTCCATCTGCAATGGTCACGGTCCTAGACCTGATTATGGTTAAGAGTATGGTGCGCATTTTAATACTTCTGTATGGATAACCACTGTTGAGTCTTGGAATATCTCAAGGTCTATTCCCTGTGTGCCCAGTGTCATTTCGGCCTTCCCATCTGCTGACCACTGAATAAAAGCTGAAGGAGCATTTCTCGCATCTCAAATGCGTGATTCAAATATAGCCCAGCGGCGAATATATCCCTATACCTATTCATAGGTGCCTTTGGATGGACCAGACAATCTCTTGGACACAGAGCAGCGATAGAGTAGTTTTTTAGAAGAAAAATGATTTACCCCAGCACGAGAAAAAAAAAAACAGTCATGCTCTTAAACATTTTCACCAATCACAAACCAGTGATAAACGTGCTCTTAAATACAATCACATGGCCGAGGGTGTGTAATTAATGGATTGGAGGCTTTGCATAATTATCGAGAAATGATCATAGTATATATTATATACAGGATTACAGATAATTCACACGAGCATTGTAGACAGTTCCAAGTTTTGCTGTCAATGCTAATTTGTTGTCTAGACCAATTATTTTATATGAATTGTTAAGTGTTTTATTTTATTTTGACAACGAACTATCAAATAAATAATGATTTGATAATCATACAACTGACGGGCCCATGCGGCTTGGTCGGCGCACAGGCAAAGACCAACAGCAGTCCACGATTGTTCTGGCAAGATATAAACGTGGATTGCCCTGAGGTTGAATTGGAAATCATCCCGAGTTCGATCTTGCTAGAATATATGTGATGAAGAATCTGTTGGCCATTGCCGGAGGCGTGAGGGAGTCGACGATCGCTTCACGCTGCAGTCCAACTGTGAAACTGAGCAAATGATTCCTCTGGATTCCATTGTTAAACTATTCATAATTCAAAGAATCAGCATGAAATTGTATTCATAGCAAATATTCAAAAATAAATATGCTACAATTAATTTTCCCTGGAAATATTAGAGTAAAAAGTATTTTTTTTTTTGTACATATAATGAGAGGAGTGTGTTTGCTCTTGTTATTATATGAAATTGTAAATTATAATAATAGAAATAAGATAATGAGTCTAGAGGAATATTGGCGAAACACCTGAATAAAGTTTATTAGTTCTGCAAAAAAAATAAAAGCTTCACTCAGAGAGAGTCGTATTGCGGCCCCGACTCAGACAATCGTTTACTTCTGAGGTTACCGAAGAAGTTACCTCTCTTTGTTATTTTCACCCTTCAGTCGCCCACGAGGACTCATGAAACTCTTCTTGTATGTCGGGCGACCTTCAGAAATAAACTTCATGCAGGAAGATTATATATATTTTTGGGGAACCACCAGAATCTCCGTCTCCCACGATGGTCTCTGAGGCAAGTGATGCTTGGCACCTCTTCCGACTGGTGCCAAACTTCGTCGCCCAAACAAACGGTGCCACATCAGGAAATGGAGTTTCTGGAATTATTACTTATATTGATTCTAATGGACAGATCGATTAGCCAGACGTGGTCTACAAATCTATTAGAAAGATGTGGTCTTGACTCTTGAAATAGGATTTCCTTGAACTGAAAAGTGAATAAAAGCTTTATAAAGTCTAGTTGTTGAGAAGATAAACTATTATTTGACATGTCAAGAGACGTCATACTATTACCAATTACATTAAAATAAGTTATTCAAGCTAAATTCCATAATAGGTAAAAAAAAGGCACATTAATGTTATAAGAAAC
>NC_051404.1:3000069-3000428 GCF_015228065.2 Penaeus monodon | reverse complement strand
AATCACCATAGGGATCTTCAAAATTAAGAGAACTTTCATATAAATAGACTACTAATTACAAAGAACAAACAATAAGAAAAACGAAGATGGTATGACTCATAATTCAAAATATTGAATATTTTCCACAGTTTTTAAAACTTAACACGGCAGTTCATTTATTACCGCTGAATAAATTACTGAAAATGAGTATACTAGTTAATTATATCTTAGCGTGGGTTAATTCAGGGGTTCTCAAACTCTTTTGGTTGCGACCCCTGCAGATACTTAGATAGATTCGCGACCCACTGCTCGAGCAACAAAGCATTTCTGACAATCACTAGAACGCATTTCCCTTTCTCTGTGTATATTCTTGCCTGCTA
>NC_051404.1:2999110-3000042 GCF_015228065.2 Penaeus monodon | reverse complement strand
TAAGCTTGTACTGGTGGCAGGACCTCGCGACCCCTCACGATTATATTTGCGATCCATCTAGGAATCGGGACCCCCACTTTGAGAAAGTCTGGGTTATCTGACCGGATTTCTTACTGTTAAGCAGTGTAGCAAAATACCCCTGTTCTTTGTATATGTGGTTATATATGTTTCCATATTTAAACCTTTCAATACATTCTGGGGAAGCCAGTTTAAATAAATGGCGTCTAATTTCCTCTGTAACTCAACCTGTATTTGTCTTGTATTTACAACTGAGCTTAGCGACCTGCACCTCCTCTAAATCAGGGGCAAGTAAGCTCATCCTAACCCTCGTGTAAAAAACTCGTTGAATAATAAGCAACAGGTTTGCTTGAATTTATAAACACAGATGTCATCACTTGGTTCACTGATGTGGCACCTATTGCATATCCATGCTTTTCGACTGTTTCTGCCTTAGAGAGGTTTCATCTTGCTCCCTTAACAGTGTGAATTAAGAACGTGACCTGAGATAGACACTCTCATCCTTCGTGCAGGTCCCACTGTATCATAAACTCCCTCGCAGTTTACACTTGAGTAAAGAGACGCGTTCTTCATTACTCTCTCTGGTAGATGTAGGTTCCGCTAACAGAGTGCTTGTTTGCCTGTTACTGGTACTCAGTTTATGTCACTCCAAACACAACTGATGGTTGATTTTCCTTGTATGTAAAGGCAGATACAGACGCAGACTTGGCATGACAGGGGTGTTCAAGTTAGGATACAAGAAGCGTGGGACTTGTTTGAAGGTCTCAGGAATAGGGGAGGAGATTTTCCTTGTTGTTGACCATGAGGCAGTCTGAATGAAGTGGGAAGTGAGTAAGTGACAAGGGGAGAAATGCTGATTGGTAGGCTCAAGAGACAATGCAAGAGAGAAAATGAGATAGATTAGAAAGAGAATC
>NC_051404.1:2997841-2998528 GCF_015228065.2 Penaeus monodon | reverse complement strand
AAGAGGGATAGACAAAGCGAGAGAGAGAGGGAAAACCAGCTAGAAAGAAATCTATTTCATCGCTTATGGATATTCTCGAAAGTTTACCCTAAATCATAGTAGTTTTAGAAGCCAAGGAGGTGGAATGGAAAGAAGAGAAGGGGAGGAGGAAAGGGGAGAAAGGAATTAATGGTCTAGTCCATCTTATTGTCTGTCTTTAATCGCCCTAAACCGCACATCCATAAACGAAGAAAATGGATGCTGGTAGGTGTGTATCTATAATCCCTGCGACGTTTTAGTTTCCATTAAGATTAAGTGAAGATTATTAAACTGACGTCTTCTTCGCTTTTATTTTGTATTTTAAGTCTAGCAATGATTATGTTTTGTATAATTGCTTTGCAAGCTCCCATTGTTTTTATTCAGAAGAGAAGAAGTTGGTGATTTATTGCAGCACATGCTAGAAAATCTCTGAAATGATTCCTATCTTCATTGTGCTGGGGGAAATATAGCGAAATAATTTCATTCTGCAACTATTTTATACTTTTAATTCGCGTTTCTTTTCGTCATCTATGCATTTAAGGGAGTCATTTACATCTTTTTTCTCGAATCGGGGTACCAAAGTTTCCTCATTTAATAAATTCTCTAGTCTGTTCATCATATTTAAGATTATCATGTGTTTCAATGCCTTAGAATGGCACTCAGGCCGTA
>NC_051404.1:2994098-2994163 GCF_015228065.2 Penaeus monodon | reverse complement strand
TAAAGGCCTGTTATTTTTTCTATAACATTTTCATTATTTGTATTAAAATTGATCTTAACACTTTC
>NC_051404.1:2993150-2994052 GCF_015228065.2 Penaeus monodon | reverse complement strand
AAAAAAAAACGATACGACACTTAGTTGGCAAGCAGTTTGGGATTCTCTTTGCTTCTTGCTAGCGTGTTCTGAAAATTGGTGGCAAAGGTAATGTCGGTAAATGTGTTTATATCAAAAAGTGATTATTGCGCATAGCGTACATGGTTCAAGAAGTGTTGACAACGGCGATGAAACGACCACGGACATGCAGCACCAAGATGTGCAGAGCAGCGCAGAGGCATGAGCGTCAACATGAGCAAAACAGACTCGTCCTTGGGGAGTAACCAACAAAAGCGGTTGTAGGGCATGTTCAGTTAGGTGGAAAAAGATACCAATGGCGCGGTTATCAGACAGCAGAGGACATCCATAACTGTCGAGAGAAGCAAGGTAGCTACCCTGCTACACCTCCGCTTGGCCCCAGGATTACCGCTTACGGGGAGATGCTCAAAAGGGACAAAGTGAAGTTGAGAAGTGATTTGTGTAAACGACAAATAGTATGTTGAAAATGTGACAAACAGAAAACGAGATTGAGAATAAAGTGATGTAGCCGCAAGAGGCAGAATAAAACAAATGTTTTTGCTGGAAGTGTGCAAGAAGCAGTAAGCATATTTAGAACTAATAAATATTGATGTCGTTCTTGGAAATGAGCTTCTGTCACTGCCAACTGTGCCTTAAGGTGTCCGTTGCCAAATTATATATTTCTGTAGTTAACATGGTTATTGATTTTGTATGGAAATAATAATTTGCCTTATTGAGGTAAGTTTCTATTTGTTTCAAATATGTGTTGTTCCTTTTCCAGTTATGGGTCTTCCCTAATCTATTTCCACCTGTCTAATGTTAATTATGTCATTGAAACCAGTAGAGTATCAATATGAATGACGGGCACTAAATTTCACTATATTAATATTTTCGAAGGTCGATAT
>NC_051404.1:2992159-2993062 GCF_015228065.2 Penaeus monodon | reverse complement strand
GAGCCAGCCTTGCAAGGCAGATGAAACTGACGTGTTGGTATTTTGGAAAGAACGCAGATATACTCTGCCTGCCTTATCTAAGATGGCTAAGAAATATTTGGCTGCACCTGCATCTTCTGCTCCCGTTCAATGGCTTTCAACATTGCTGGAAAAGTGTTTAAGCCTGACCGATGTCTTACTGACAAAAACTTCGAAAGTTTGATATTCATAAAGTGCAATGATGATGCACTTGTGTGTATTTCTTATTTCAATTCAGTTATTTATTTTCCTTACCGTCTTTTGAATAAAAAAAATGGAACTAAAATTTAACAAATCGTATTTTGAATTTGATATATCACAAACAAATTCCATCTATATTTTATTAATCAATTCTATGACTACTTTTGTACTACAGGACAAGTCCCCAAAGGAAAAGTAAACAAAAAAGTTGCCCAGTGAGTCGCAAGAAGAACAAATTTATGTTCAATTAAATCGACTGTGCTTATCGGCTATTTTACTTATAAAACATATTTTTAATGTACGAGTTTTAATGCCCTGATACCTTTATTTTCTGCATCAAATTTTATTACAGTTATGAAAAGTATATGGATAGTTTTTTGCATTTGCAATGTAGGGAATATTATTTATTCAAGTTATTCATAAAGTATATATTCTTGTTTTGCAATCCTGTGATAAAAGAAGCGATGTGCTAAAATAAAGGTGGAATTTCCATATAATTTTCTACCTTAATGTGTGTATACGAAAACTACTAACTTTCGTGCTTTACTAGAGTACTTGTACTTAAGTACACTGACATGTACTTGGACTTAAATAGATAGCAAAGGGACTGTACTTGTACCTGTACTTGAAAAATATCCAGGTACTTGGTACTTGGAATTAAGTCTGTCCTTGGACACAACCCTA
>NC_051404.1:2991583-2991894 GCF_015228065.2 Penaeus monodon | reverse complement strand
TCTTTTAGTATTTCTTACCCTGTATGACTCAGAACCTTTAGCATCTATCTCCATCAAATAAGTCTAATGATACTGTTACTGTCAATACTACTTTCTTGACATCCACGAGATTTTCTGTAAATCCAACACCACCTTTTCCTTCGAGCAAATTTCTGTTTCTCGTTGGAATTTCATTTAATTTCGTCGGAACAGATCGTGTCCTCTGCACGTCTCTCTCGCCCCAAACCGCCTCCGGCACTACGGGTGAGCATAATAGATTCCGTTACATGGCTTTCACTGAATTTTGTATTGTCATTTTATCGAAAAAGGAG
>NC_051404.1:2990536-2991453 GCF_015228065.2 Penaeus monodon | reverse complement strand
AAGTGTATAGAGCTCATATTAACAATTGCTTGGGAAGACATGGGGATCCATTGTAACTTGCGTATAAAATCGAGCGACTGCATGAAGGGGGAAATGCCAGGCGCTGAAGGAGTCACGGAATCAACTACCCCGCCAGAAACCAAAGGAACTGCAAGGGGCGTGGCGAGGGCGACCTGCTGGGGGGGTGGAGGAGGCGGTGCTCTGGAGCGAGAAAGTTGCTAGAATCGTGAAACTATGAAGCAGGCTATATACTAGAATAATACAATTATCGCTACTTCAAAAAAGGAAAAAGTTTGTGACTCTTGAATTGGAAAACAGAACCACCAGTATAATGAAAAGTCCTTCGAAGATCGGGGAAGAGCAACGTGAAAGAGTGAAAGACAAAGAAATTATGACTAGAATGGAAAGATCGGCTTAAAAAGTTTAAAAAGGTGTTTTTGTGTACTGTGGACGAGGAAGTCATCAGAACACTTCCGATGACGGGAGTACACAATAAAGATATAATGAAAAACAAATCTGTAGTGGACCCAAAAGAAAGTGATAAGAATTGAAAATAATGAGATTTAATCCAGATGGGTCAACAGAAGAAGAGTGTGGTAATGGTGTATACTATCCCCATTTTTTTCTCTCTATTCATAGTCAAAAAGTAAGAGAAACGATAGAGGACGGAATCAGAGTTGCCGAAAGACATATTAACAGCTCGAAATTCAGCGTACTGCAGGCGGATTCTAAGAAAAAGAAAAAAAAAAGGAATTACTAGACGGACTGCGGTGGCATGGCGAAGGAAGGCAAATCAATATAAAGAAGACTTAAGGTAATCGGCTTAACGAAAAAGGAAAGATGAAATAGTTTTCAGCATACAAGAGAAGAGAGTGAAACAAGTGAAAAGCTTCAACTACACGGGCAGCCTTGTGGCA
>NC_051404.1:2990116-2990258 GCF_015228065.2 Penaeus monodon | reverse complement strand
CTTTTTTTCTTTCGGCTTCTCCCACAGCAGCCTCCTTGGGCATTACCTCTCATGAGCCGCATCACCCTTTTGGTTTTACGCCGAATGCCATCCTTGGGACCGGCACGGAGCTGCACTGGTTTGTGCGTCCAGTGGCTGGGTT
>NC_051404.1:2989026-2989711 GCF_015228065.2 Penaeus monodon | reverse complement strand
ACCCCATCTCACAACGAGATGACTCTGAATCTGAGGCGGAACTGTATATATCCCGTACACTGTATACTATTATCGGTAAATGAAATACCAGTCCCTGCATGACGGCGATAACCTACCTCAGGGCCGCAGTGAGCCACAACTCAGAGGATGAAGACAATCCGGAACAAACAAATCCAATTTACGGGACATATTTTGAGAGCGAGAGAACTAGAAAGTGACTCCTTGGAAAGAAAAGACACGAACGAAGGACAAAGACTGAAGTCCACGACCTGCATTAAGGAAGACCCAGAATAATGACACCAACATCGACCTAGTAACTCTGACAATCAACAGAGGGGGCTGATATGCACTTAGGATCAGCGAGGCTTCCAGGCTTTGGTTTGATAGACATTCAATCACCACCTACCAACTATTAAAATCTTGCAATATCACTTGATGGTGCAACATCCCCTGGGCTCCATCCTTTCGTAGAAACGGGTACGCAAGATTACTCAAAATACCTTACGGGTGACTTCGGTTAAATGGCCATCGGAATTACATATCTCAACAAAATTACAAAACGTGTACATTGGGCAGATACTCAGGATTCCGTGAACCGTCTCTCGTCGCGCAGAAACTACATTGGCGACACAACTCACCGTGTAATGCTGGCTGCAAGCTGTTCGTGTTCTATGCCGTTATTGTT
>NC_051404.1:2986410-2986784 GCF_015228065.2 Penaeus monodon | reverse complement strand
CAATGGGCGCACGATCGACGCTCACTCTTTCCGACAGTGAAACCGCGCCGTAAGTCACGGAATTAAATTTTGTCACACCTACAGCCTTATAATACTCAGCTTCTTATCGCGTAAGTAAATGGTTTCCTTTCTTTTGGCGGATGTAATGGTCATTTTGTTTATGATGTTGGCAGAATACCATTTTCATGCGGCAGGCATACAGCTTCCTGTGCCTTGGACCTGTGTTAAATATCTTGTCATATTTCCTTCTGCTTTTCTCTGCCTCTTTCTTAACACTGGCTTCTCTCTCTCTCATTTCTCTATTGTTGTTCTTCTTCTCATTTTCTCACAATACATTTCATTTTCTTTTCTCTCTCTGTTTCATGACTGATTAA
>NC_051404.1:2985283-2985924 GCF_015228065.2 Penaeus monodon | reverse complement strand
GAACATATATGAAAGACATCGCGTTATATTTTCAAATCTATTTGTGTTTAAGCATATAACCTCGGTATTATCAAATGCAAATATTAAAACTGTAAAAACTCAAAGAATTTGAGAAAATGGTAAGTTTATATAAATGTGTTCATTATAATATGCACAGTGTAAACATAAAAAAAGCTCTCGAGGTTTTTTTCACACTTGTGATATATATTTCAGAGTATAGATATGCATAAGTGATTTGATCCCGTAAAAAAGAGAATCTGAAGCAGGCTAATAAACAGGAATCTATGGTTAATATAAATGTTTTGATTGACTTTACAGTTTCAGATCTCAACAGAGAAGTTTCTTGGGTTAAGTGAACTGGAGTGATTTAGGATCAGAAAAAAATAAAAGAATCTAAGACTGGTTCACACTTACACGAAACTTTTGGGAGAATATTCTGCGAAAAGAGTCTCTGCAAACTGATCAATAAATTCAGTTAAGATCAGCTGACGTGCAGTATCTTGTGCAATTGCCAGAAGCGCCATCCCATGTAATCTCTCCTGTGCCATTGTACCTCGCAAGTAATTTTTTTATAATTCTTAGTTCTGAATTGTCAGAAACAATAACAAGACTGCAGAGACCTCAGAAAAACTCGCTGATAC
>NC_051404.1:2983494-2985068 GCF_015228065.2 Penaeus monodon | reverse complement strand
AATTGAATAATTAGAGATAATATAAGTAAAAAAATATGTAAAAAAAGGACGAGAGATGGAGGCGAAGCAGAAAACCGGGCGATACGCAATCACAGCCCAATGGAGACTGCAATAAAATGAGAAAATATGTCACGAGATTGTGGAAGTTAATATCAGGACGGACGAAGCACGACAATAAAACCAAGCAGGGGCAAAAGGACACAACAATAAACGGAGGGAACGAGGGAATGGGAAAAAAAGAAATATTACGATGTAGCAGAAGGTAAATAACGCTATTGCCTATTAACGAATCAGCATCGTGATGTAATATAACAAAGTATGTGTGAAGCGATATTAGGTGATGCGAGAGCTGACTGGCATTTCTTCAGCAAATACGGAAAATGAATGGGACCAATTCAACTTAACCGGATATGAGAAAGCGTGTGTAATATGCTGTCCAAGTCGAGGTATTCGCCAAATGCTGCTTCCCCAATGCTGCCTTCTACAGAACAAGCCGACTGATTGCATTCAGTAATATATTCAGAAATACAGTTTGGATGAACGTTGTTGAAATATTCGTATGTAAACATTTCGATAGTGTTATATTGAAATACAGAGACATTCATCAGCCTAGTGAAGCAAAAAGACTGAAAGTGAGCATCATAATAATTATAATTTTGATATTGCATGAAGATAGATTCCTGTTTATTTGATTGAAAACTCCTACGGACTTCAGAAAGGCTGAAAATATCTCCAAAATGTCTTTGTGAAGAGAAGCCATCCCAAGGCAGTTGCAGAACAATTTGTTCAACTGATTACATGTTTTGTGGGTTACTGTACTGACGTCCTTTCCCCCCGGATCTTAAATTTTCATCTTTGCAGTGGTTTGCGAATGTGGTTTCTTCTGCGGTATTAATTAGTGCCTCCCTTTCATTAACAATCGAAACTAAATAATCTTCTTTTGATTTTGATGTGTACCCTTAAAACAATAACCTAAAAAGAGATACTTACATCACAAGGATGTCACAGCGGTCCTCCATACCCCTATAGACAAGGAAGCCTTCCCCCCCCACACGCGTATACATTCACGTCACACACATATTCTAGCCCCACACATACAAATCCACCCACTCACCCAAACACATTTGCACACGCGCAGACACCCCCGTCACAGTGATTTACATACACAATTCTGTTGTAAAAAGTGTGGATGCTTTATCAACAGTCATGGTTTTGTATTAAACTGCACCTCTCATTTAGCTTCCGAAACGAGAGATATGAACGACTGCCCGACAGTGTAGCAGCAACATTACTTCATTTGAAATTATTTTGAGAATTTTACATCAAACTTGAAACTGGGTCGCTGGAAGTCTCGAGCTTTTGATCTAAATCAAAAGGTTAAAGGACAAAACGAGACAATGTCCTGGAGCTAGACAATCGTCAAAGTAGTTGACGCTGGGCTCAAAGTGTGCGAACAAAAATGCGCTTGCTGCTGCTTCCGCCCGCTAGCTTTTTCTGACGCGAGTCCGGCTCTCGCGCTCTCTTCCCTCCTTCCGTCTGCCTCCTCTGTGTGTGTCCAGCTGACTTACTAAATA
>NC_051404.1:2982740-2982974 GCF_015228065.2 Penaeus monodon | reverse complement strand
TGTAGGGGTTATCTGTCTCTTTCCCCTAGTTTGCGGGGCCGTAGGAGCCAACGAGACCTAAGCCTCCGGCCTCCTGTTTCGGCACAGAGTAATTGTCATTGGCGTAGTCTTGTGCACTATTACATTTGGTAGCGTCTTTTAGCAAGAAGAAATAAAATATGTGAAACAGTCATTTGCCCAAAGCATTCACCAAAAATATAGAAGATTAAAAGCTTGTATAATGAATGAAACGTA
>NC_051404.1:2982279-2982679 GCF_015228065.2 Penaeus monodon | reverse complement strand
GAGAGAACTTTACTGTTATCAATCAGGTTTTTATATTCACTTCCATCATTCATTTGTAATATACTTAACGTATTTTATCATTCCCATTTGAAGCCTTTTGGAAAAACGAAACGAAAGTCAAAACTCAAAAACCATTATTATGAAAATTAAACACAAAAGAAAAGAATAAACCTCCGAAAAACATAAAAGTACAGCACAAATACACTAAAAAAAAGGGCAATCTTAAATAAAACGTATAAAAACAATACCTCTTAATGCTGCAGACTCACTGTATGATTCCATAAAAGTCACGTAAAGTCAAACAAAGCACAAATAAAATTATAAAATCAGAGAAGAATGGCGGCTATCTGAAGGATAGCCGACCGTGGTTAATGAGCCGATGCCTGTGCGCAACTCAAGC
>NC_051404.1:2981987-2982149 GCF_015228065.2 Penaeus monodon | reverse complement strand
TGAAGATTGCCGTGAATTTAGAAAATTAAAGGAGGTTTAATGAAGAAAAATATACATAAAACAATATAAACACTAAAAGGGAACCAATATACATAAATTTAAATAGACGATAAAAATTGTTTCCGTGGGCTAGCTGAGGGGTTTGGCGCCAAATGTCCGTTG
>NC_051404.1:2981620-2981816 GCF_015228065.2 Penaeus monodon | reverse complement strand
GCGTCTCCATCCTCCACCTGCAGCGCCTCCGTCAGGCGGTACCTTCTGCAGCGTCGCCGTCAGCATCTCCGTCAGGATCCTCACGCCCTGGTCCACACTTGTAATATTGGTCGCGGGGACAATTTGTGGGGGTTTAGGATGATGCTGAGCTGGTGTGGGTTGCCAAAAGGAGCAGTAGGAGCGGCAGCTCACTACA
>NC_051404.1:2980338-2980958 GCF_015228065.2 Penaeus monodon | reverse complement strand
CGAGTCTGGGTTGAAGATCATGCTTGGTAGGCCAGTGAATGAATTAATGACTGGTAAACTTCTTGTTGAATGAACTGGACCTTCTCTCAGTCCGCAGCCATGTTACTCAAATTAGCACCAAATCCAACACCAGACTCTTTCAGCTGACTTCCCAGGCTCACAAATTCTAGGGTTAAGCTTGAACATCAACCTCACTACGCACCGCTTGAGAATGGAGAGCTTTCAACGTGTGGAACTTCGATACTGTTAACATCCTGGGATCCAAGTTTTCTGCATATTGGTATCAAAATCCTATTTGTTTCCCTGCTGATAAATTTCCAGTGGATAGATTTACGGCCATAACGCCAAAAATAAGAGTATGGCATTTTCTGGTACTATGCGAACATTGGACCACAGATAGAAACATACTTAGAGACATATACTATAAAGGAAAACATACCTAAAGACACACGTTATAAAGTAAGTGAACGTAAGCTCATGTTCTACAGTATACTATATGATGCGGTTTTAGACACAATGAGCCATACACCCAAGCCCCACAATTTTACTCATTGCTTATTCGACCCCATAGATCATATATCACTGTCCAGAGAAAAAACACTTGTTGAATATATCTATTC
>NC_051404.1:2979785-2979942 GCF_015228065.2 Penaeus monodon | reverse complement strand
GGTAAAAGTTAGAACACCACATTATGCAATGAACAAAGGAAGAGCTTAATTTTGTCATTATTAATGGCTAAATTTTCATAGCAATGCTCGCAGTGATTAACGCTTAGTATTTACTGTGTGTTGAAATGAATTAAATGCGCGACAGAGCAATTTGCGG
>NC_051404.1:2979619-2979756 GCF_015228065.2 Penaeus monodon | reverse complement strand
GTTACTATATACACATACTGTAATATGTACGGTCTGTTATCTTGGAAGATTATATCGTGCCGTAACAGTCCCTTTGCATATTACCTACGGTAGTATGGCCCAAACAAGTCTGCGAAACAAATGTCACTCAAATGGGC
>NC_051404.1:2978895-2979241 GCF_015228065.2 Penaeus monodon | reverse complement strand
TGACATTAAATAAAGTCGCCCGCCTCTCAGACCCAAACAGAGGCGGGCTGATCTAGAACGGAGGCCAACATGTTACATCGATCTCCTCAATACTACGGGTAGTTTATGAGTTACAGGTGTGGATACCGATAACACAGAATAAAGATTAGGTGGGAAATTCAGAGGATATCGTCTGATCTGGTGGAGTGAACGTTAAGGCAATCCGTTTCGGGGTGTAATTACCGAGACGTATTTCATTTGTTCTCGGGAGTGCAGGTGAGTGACCCGTGTTAGATTAGATCTTCGTTTTTATGTTGTTAATTCCATCGCCACCATGACTTCCCTGCGCTCGGTCCGGTATCTGTGC
>NC_051404.1:2978219-2978840 GCF_015228065.2 Penaeus monodon | reverse complement strand
CAACTACTTGTGGCAGAATAGTTCTCTTTCATATACAGTGACAAGATATCCCATAAGGACAAGCTCTTTCCGGGATATATTGTATGTTGAGGTAACCGATGCTGCGAGCTGATTGGCCGTCGCAGGCGATGACGTAACGAGCCTCGTGACAACATATCGTAAATCAAGGATCTCATACTCGGCATTGCGTTAAGACCTCGGCGGGGGTCTCAGTTCACTCCTGTGAAAGAAGTCGATGACCTCTTTTGAGAAAAGAATAACCTTTGACCCTTATCGCAGTATTGCATAAAGCGTGAACTTAAAGGCGCGGTCGCACGGGGGAATTACATGCGCACCGCAGCAGCGCGCGCAGACCCACTCGCTCCGCCTGCGAGTTGGTCACCCGGCGCTGGAGGCTGTATTTTGCAACTACAATATTTCTTTCTAATATTTTATTTGCATGATATTACCGTGACGATATAATGTAGGCAAATGTATATGAAAAACACGGAACGACACGAAAGGATGTGAAATAATTCATACTTAATTTCACATCTTCGGCAAACGAAACACATGTTAAATATCACTCTTACGTCAGTGACATTTACTCCTTGCCTAATATTTCTTCGACATGCAGTTATA
>NC_051404.1:2977858-2978170 GCF_015228065.2 Penaeus monodon | reverse complement strand
CATGACATGCAGTTCGTTTATCATTTAGAAGTGTTTAGGTATTTTGAAAACAATGATAGCGTCACGACTATAGGCCATTTCCATTTCGCATAAGGACATTTGGTATGGTAAATATTATCGTTAGATGTGATTTGTTGCGAAAACTAACAAATCAATTGCAAATGCAGTTCGCGAAATATTTAAAGGCAGACCGTCAACTCAGAAACTTCTAATCGATACATTTGCCGCGCGAGAAATCCGTCGAAAGCATCAAAATGAGCGACTGAGAAGGCGAATCCTCGGGTACCGCGGATTTCATCATTAATGCGATGG
>NC_051404.1:2975056-2975531 GCF_015228065.2 Penaeus monodon | reverse complement strand
GGCACTCCTTTTAGAAATGTCAATTTTATCATTATTCTATTATCAGCAATATCATCAGTGCCATAATTTCTATTGCAAGGTGACGCCTTGGCCCCCTCGTCTCGGCCTGGACTCCGCTCGTTTTCTCCTGCTTTATAAAGGGGGGGGGGGTAGTTTTCTTTATTTTTTATTTTGGTGTTTTTTCCTGTTTTGATAAATTTTCCCCTTTCAACTGCCGCTTTTAACGATATTTATTCAGGTTGCTTTATATTTGTGTCTGAGACTCGAAGGTCTATTCAGCTACTTAATCATTTATTCTAATTTAGTAGATTTGGCCTTTATATTCATCATAATCTCTCTGTCAGTTACTTTACATCTGTCATCTTTCACTCTTTTCGATCGTCTAAGTTTGTCTTAAAAATTGAGAATATATGTGTTTTGATTTGTAATGAGATGATTTTAGCTTATGAAACATGAATAATTCATACGGTCAGGA
>NC_051404.1:2974573-2974785 GCF_015228065.2 Penaeus monodon | reverse complement strand
CTTATCAGTTGAATTGTAGGTTCTGACATTGTTTTTTTTCGATTGTTAGTTTCTTTTTTAAGTTTTCATAATAGGATTCGTAATTTTAATAAGATAAAGAGTTATTTCCTCCTTTTTATGATTATTGCGCAGATTTTAAAGCAGTTTTACATACTTCTTAAACAAAAAAACACGGGTTGAACGTCAAGGAGTCATTGACATGCTTTAATATG
>NC_051404.1:2973502-2974158 GCF_015228065.2 Penaeus monodon | reverse complement strand
AATTTTGCTGTCCCTGTTATTTTTACGCCTTCTCCTTTTAGGTAGTAAATGCTCTCTTTACGCTATTTTTACTCACTCATATACTTTTATTTACGTTTTTTACTGTTTATTTTCTGTGACTCTTCGTTTATTCTTTCCATTTAATTGCATCTTATCATTTTATCACCAATTGATCTCCAATGTATTACTGCTATCATCACTTAATACCTTGTAGTCAACACCACCATCACGTTTAATACTGTGATGGATACGTGCATTGCATTCCCTTTAATGCGAGTCTTTCCCGTGATTTTTACATTCTGTAATATTTTCCATATCCTATTATGACTGTGATGATAAAGTTAGTAATGAAACTAAGAGTAATACAAGAGTAATGATAACAATAGAAACTGCAGTAATAATAATGGTGGTAAAGTCTTTGGTGTATCAACTAAGGGCATCCGTGGCCAGGCGTCCCGCACTATTGACACCTTTCCATTTATGCAAGTAAGAGACACAAGTCTGTACCTGAAATATCCCCTCGTGTACAGATCCCCTTGAGGTGTGGTAGCGTGGAGGAGGGGGAGGGGGGGTGGATCTGCATGAGAGCTACTTGGGGGTAAGTTTCAGTGTGTATCTCCTTAATGTTTAGCGTAATTCATTTTAGGTAAAGATGG
>NC_051404.1:2973071-2973391 GCF_015228065.2 Penaeus monodon | reverse complement strand
TAAAATGAAGTTCTAAGCTCGATGATTAATTGCTGTAAAAAAAGGAGTCGTAAAAGATCCGCAAGCGAAACGCCTTTAAATAATATTAAAAAAAGTATCTAAAATACGGTGGCATAGAAGCACTGAAGGCGCATCTCGAAGGAAAGTAAAAAGTAAAAGGCTATAAGTAAACAAAAGCACAGAAAAATAAGAGCAATCACAAGAATAAAAGCAAGCACAACCAAGTCCTGAGGGGACAGTGAATAAATATACAAATAAATAAAAGTAAAACCATTGAAATAAAATAGCCTCACTAACTTTACATGTTTTCTTATAAGACT
>NC_051404.1:2971968-2972062 GCF_015228065.2 Penaeus monodon | reverse complement strand
TTTCGTCTTCGAGGCAATATTTAAGCCGTTAGTTTGTACCTTGTAATATTGACGTGACTTTCCGAGGAGGGTGGAGGTGGGGGAGGAATAAAAG
>NC_051404.1:2970022-2971116 GCF_015228065.2 Penaeus monodon | reverse complement strand
TCGAAAGATGTCACGGTAAAGTAACACGATGTTCTATTTATTAAAACAGAACGCTCTGGTGGAGGCTCGAGCACTGTTCCAAGTTGGCACGCTAACAACGCGACAAGAGTGCATCGAACAGGGATTGAAAGCGTGGATATGGATAGTCAAACGAGAAAGGTTGGGGGATGAGTACAAGCCATGTGCCACAGTTTTCAGCAAGCAAAACCGACAAGACAATTAAAAGGGACTCAACTGAATTGGGAGACATACTAGAAGGATGGGATGAAGATACAATTACAGACTGGTAAGGAAGCAAGAGACCAAGCCACGTATTCAGGGGCGGGTAGGGTAGTCTGGGATTACAGGTAAGTAATCACAGGTCTAGACAGGTAAGCTAAACCAGACAGAGGTAGATACAGGCAGACAGAAGCAGGTGTTCATGCTGGATCAGCCAGCCGGAAATTGTCTGTTTCCGTGTCTCCCGCCCGCCTTGACCTTGGGCGTTGCTTGGAAGGGAGCCTATATCATCATGCGATACCGCTGGGGGACACCTGCAGGCCAACGCCGGTCGAATGGGAAGCCCAAAGCGGCCGGCATTTACTGAAATGCAAGATCTCAAGCCGAGAAGACCAGTCGACTATTTTTTCTTGATCTTAATACCGTCATGGGGTTCAGTCGACCTTGAGCGAGAGAAGCGTCATGCGCATGAGCTTGGATCTGTCATGCTCTGTCACTCCGCCGCCCTTCCTTCCCTGTCCCTCGTCCGCTGCGGCCACCCGAGAAAAGCCTCGCCGCCGTTCACCGCCGCCGGGCTCCCCTCTCCGCCTCCCGCTTCCTCGCCGATTCCTCTGCCGTCCCCGATTCACCTGCACGACTGTCACTCCTGTCTCCTTCACTGCCAGTCACCCATCCTTTCCCTTCCGTGCGCGTTGCTTCCCAGACGCTCTCCCGCCGTCCTTCAGCGCCGAGGCTGAACCGTCCCATCCCAACCTCCCTCCGCTGACTCTCCTCCTTCGCTTCCTCCTCCTTCGACAGGGCGGAGGTTCTCCTCACGTGACACTTCATTAATGGGGATGACGGCGAGGTTTTTATTCAGTCTCTCGGTCTCAGCC
>NC_051404.1:2969726-2969856 GCF_015228065.2 Penaeus monodon | reverse complement strand
TAAGTAAAAGTAGACAACATGGGTGAAAGGCAATAGTAGTAGGAAGGTGCATTTCCGGTAGGATGGGATATACTGGGGTATGGAAGGACGCAACGAAGAAGGGGGAGGATATTCGGGTAACTCGTAATGC
>NC_051404.1:2969361-2969504 GCF_015228065.2 Penaeus monodon | reverse complement strand
TGATGCGGGAGGGGATGGCACAATGCACAATGCAGGTGGGGGAAACTTAGCTTCACCAGATGCTATCAGGATGGAGGTAAGGTCACCCCGCTGCAACCGCTCTCCTGATGCGATCAAGGGACCTCACGCTGCACGCACGCACG
>NC_051404.1:2967896-2968050 GCF_015228065.2 Penaeus monodon | reverse complement strand
CAGATGGCAACAGACTAGAAAAACTACTGAATATCAAGCTCTAACTCATAACTAAAGACCGTCAGCGCAAAGCGAAGGTGCGTGCTGTCCTAAGCATGCTGTTTTCTCTAAGGTTCCAGAGATGATATGATCAGGGCTGACTTGGTCAAGGCAG
>NC_051404.1:2965572-2965803 GCF_015228065.2 Penaeus monodon | reverse complement strand
CTCTCGCGACGGTGAGCACCCTCGCCCTCGCTCACCTGGTCGGCAATATGTAGTTTTCCTTTTTCAGCATTCTTCCACTTGCCGGATTCCATCCTTTAATTCTTATCTTTAGCGGTTTTTATCCCTTGATTTTCGTGTTTTTTTGTTTGCTTTAGTTTGCCCGTTTTGGTACATTTTCTTTGGCTCTCGTTTAACTTTGGTTTTCATACCTTTTTTTACGGTTTAAATGCA
>NC_051404.1:2965322-2965457 GCF_015228065.2 Penaeus monodon | reverse complement strand
TATCTATTATTTTACGCACATCCGTTATTGTGACTGTTTTACATTTTTCTCATGATAACATAACTACCCATTATTTATCACTTTGGGCAGTTTTTTATTTAATTTATTTGTAAATCGCCCCCCCCAAATAGCCTC
>NC_051404.1:2965207-2965295 GCF_015228065.2 Penaeus monodon | reverse complement strand
TCAGAAACGCAACAGACTTTTTTTTTCTTGAATTTAATATTGATTTTTAAAGTATTTTTTTTTTCTTTTATCTTCGCTTATATATGGT
>NC_051404.1:2964630-2964698 GCF_015228065.2 Penaeus monodon | reverse complement strand
GCTGACGTAAATGAATACGAAATAAATATGATATTACCATAAAGTTAATGCTTTCTCTCACCCCCCTT
>NC_051404.1:2964463-2964549 GCF_015228065.2 Penaeus monodon | reverse complement strand
CCCATATTTTGTCCCTAATATATTTCTCCTTCTCTTAATGTTATTTCTTCTTCTATTAATGTTCTCTCTTCTACATTATTATTATT
>NC_051404.1:2964127-2964210 GCF_015228065.2 Penaeus monodon | reverse complement strand
TTCAAAACTATCTCTCTAGTGATGTTTTTTTTCTTCCGTTTTTCCATTTCTTCCTCTTCCACTGCTTTTCCTCTGCCCTAAGC
>NC_051404.1:2963395-2963602 GCF_015228065.2 Penaeus monodon | reverse complement strand
CATGATTTTAGGCGATTGGTTGTTGATGCTGCCTGTAATGCTTCTGCAATAATTATTTTACTTTTTAACTTTTATCTTTTCATTTTCATTGTTTGTAATATTTATAATGAGGATTTGCTTTTAATTGCGTCTGTATTGCGTTTGATATAATTTTTAAAACAGATTGTTTTGTAAAGATTCTAATTTCACTTGAAACTCTGTACTCCT
>NC_051404.1:2962657-2963226 GCF_015228065.2 Penaeus monodon | reverse complement strand
TGTGACTACTGGAAGCTAACTTTTGAGTATATGGAAGGTAGATTAATGCTTCACCTCTCTGCCTTGTCAATCCGCGATGCCTTGTGTCTTGCACTCTTGGTGTTTATCTTTTGGCTAAATCTTGATTTGAACTGTCATGTATTTTAATGTAATTAAGTTGATTACATTAACTGGAACCAACTTTTCCTTGAATTTTTGTTGTCAGACCTTTTAGAAGCTCTTGCTATTTTTTATTTTTGATAAAATTTCTCTGCCTAATATGATTTTACTTTTGCTGCTTTTATATTTCTATTTGTTTTGCGTGACCGCTTTAAATTTTCATGATAAGCCAACCGAAACATTTTTTTTTTATTACGAAGGATTATTAGTAAATTCATCCCTTCTATTTAGATGTATTCAATACTCATTTCTTTGTTTTGTATTTTGTTATGGATATCTTAGTTATTTATGTTTTTAAATGAGTGACTACTGATTTTAATTGGTTAATAATTCTATCATAATCATTATTTCAGTTCGTGTTTCAGTTTTATTGTTTGTAATTGTCATACCATCTCAGTTACTAATCTGAA
>NC_051404.1:2961865-2961983 GCF_015228065.2 Penaeus monodon | reverse complement strand
TAATAACCAACATCTTTACAGTAATCTTTATAATGATATTTTACATTTTCTTGCCTCAATGTTATACTTTACACCTCATTCAAAGCTATTGTAGGTAATTCTATTCATCCCTCTATTT
>NC_051404.1:2961193-2961468 GCF_015228065.2 Penaeus monodon | reverse complement strand
CTATGCTTATAATACAGGTTTGTAAATGCTGTCTTTATTACGCTTTTATTAAGACCATTAACCATCACAGTTTCGCTGTTGCTATCACTGCCATTAGAAAAGAAATGTTTCAGTAAGCTAAGTTGCAGAAGCTTGCTTTGTGCAACTCGATAAGAGTCTAATTAAGTTCTGGAAAACAGGTAATCTCTTTGATCTTATTTCTGATTCGACTTCGTAAGTCTAGAGAAATAAAATTAACGGAAAAGGAAGAAAACGGTGATGATAAGGGAGTGACA
>NC_051404.1:2960800-2960873 GCF_015228065.2 Penaeus monodon | reverse complement strand
ATAAACGGGACGAAATCCCGAAACTCTCTCATCAAAAAAAGCCCAACGCACCGAGCCCTTCAGTATGGACCAC
>NC_051404.1:2960286-2960443 GCF_015228065.2 Penaeus monodon | reverse complement strand
TCGAAAATAAACGGGTGCGAGCGATTTCTTTTTTAATTAGCGCCGCTGCCTAGTAGAGAGCGCGGCCGGGGTCACTGATTTCAGAAGCGCTTAGCTCTTGTTACGGCTGCCTGTCATTGGACGAGCGCTCTTCCTCTCTTCCCTGCACCTCTTCATA
>NC_051404.1:2959830-2960181 GCF_015228065.2 Penaeus monodon | reverse complement strand
GCCTCCTGTTGTTCCCGCTCCTCTTCATCCTCTTGCTGTTGCTCCGTCTCCTCATTCTCCTTTTCTACCTCTTTTCATGTTTTTCCTCCTTGTTCTCATCTCCCTCGTTTTTCTTTTTCCTCTTGCTCCTTCTATACTAATTCATCTTCCTCTTTCTCTACTTCTATTTCTATCCTTCGACGGTCATTCGTGTTTTTTTTCTCGAATTTTGTCTTTTAAAGTTGACTTCTCACTTACGCTATCCGTTTTGTTATACGTATTTGTTTCTCTGAAAACTTCTCGTTGTGGTGATTCTGACTGATGGATAAAAGGGTGAAACAGGAAGTATTCAGCGTATGGGCAAGCTTCTTC
>NC_051404.1:2959449-2959761 GCF_015228065.2 Penaeus monodon | reverse complement strand
ATAGGCTATCAACCTCTACATAGCCCATAATTCGTGATACATCCCAGTTGCGGATGGCGCTAGGATAGCCCTGCCATTGACTGCTGCGGCGCTCCCAAGCTAGCAGTACGTCGCGACTCAGACGACCCTCGACCAGGAAAACCACTGATCCAGACAGGCTTGCTTCGCTTGTAGTTCACCATCCGAGGCCCAGAGAGAAGATGAGGATGAGGAAGTCAGGGTGAAGTGGAGGACAGGTTTTTTTTATATCGACAATAAGATTTCAATGGATAAACTTCTCTGGTTGGTGTCCCCCGCGTTGGTGGTTCAGGG
>NC_051404.1:2958624-2958971 GCF_015228065.2 Penaeus monodon | reverse complement strand
GAAGCCCTTCCTGTATAGTTCTTGAAGGCTGCACAACCACTGGTCGTTGGTGTGAAGTTGCCGAGGTCGCGCTTCGCTGCCCGTGCCTCAGGTTGGGTCAGGTTGCTCTTCAAGAACGACGGTTCGAGTCCAACCTTCGTTCGCCTCGTGCAAATGTCTCCCTTCAGCCAAGACCCCGGCCAGGCCTAGTCAACCCGAGAACCAGTTCCGCCCCCGCCATGTACAAACGTCTCCCTGCCTCTAAAACCCATGGGGAGGGAAGGGGTGTCTCTCCAGCGCAGTTTCTTAGACTCTCTTAGGAAAGAAGTGAAATGCACATTGGGTTTGAGTACAGACCTTTCAGTCTT
>NC_051404.1:2958227-2958455 GCF_015228065.2 Penaeus monodon | reverse complement strand
TTATGAAACCTTACCTGATGTAGGTAGACTAAATCTTACATCACAATGGATTAAATACAGCACAAGACCTTAGCGCTAGGATAAGACGATTAATGACAAGTCTGAGACATTTTTTTTTTTCAAAAACATGTTTCTCGCCCTTAATATACCCATTTTTCCTGATGACGTGCCTCCAACTGTTCTAGTTTTCTTGACTAGACTTTCCAAATATATTTTATGGCTATAATA
>NC_051404.1:2958058-2958204 GCF_015228065.2 Penaeus monodon | reverse complement strand
GAGTAGGTTCCCTCAGTTCATCATAAATGGGCTTTCTTTTTCCCTCATAAAGTGCTTTGAGCGTCAAGGCAAACCAGTTCACACTCCCCGCGTCGTTCAAAGCTAGCGATAGGAAATCTAACGAAAACACGGACTAACTTTCGCTG
>NC_051404.1:2957770-2957941 GCF_015228065.2 Penaeus monodon | reverse complement strand
CTGGCCGAAAGTGTGCTGTTTCGTGGTAAACTCGGCTTCCTTTCGTGAACGCCTGGCGAAGCTTTGATAAGGTGTTCGCCAGGTGTTTCCCGAAACTGTTAGTACGGTCCTTCGGTCTCTCAAGCTGTTTGAAACTTTGGACATATCTCAAATAAGCTATTGTTTATTATC
>NC_051404.1:2957302-2957608 GCF_015228065.2 Penaeus monodon | reverse complement strand
TTGTGGCATTCTCCTTTCTCGGTGCAACTGTGTATGAATCGTTATCTCTCATCATTTTCTTCCTGAAAGATAACATTAATAATAAACGGAGGTTTGCAAAAGAAATATGAAAACAAATATGAAGCGCAGTGATGAACATTCAAGAAAATAGATTGAAATTCACGATGCCTCAGGGTTTCAACTCAGCACACTGCGAAAGTGAAAAACGCCCATAGCAGTAAGAATCCTTATGGCAACGATGCAACGATGAAGTTCGTAACTGCGCAACAGAAAATAGAGTATGGCTTGGGCATCCGCTTTTCCACA
>NC_051404.1:2955499-2955582 GCF_015228065.2 Penaeus monodon | reverse complement strand
GTATAATTATATGTTGCACGTTTTCAAAGAATATACGGTATTTCCTTAAATTTTCCATTGTCTAGAATTACTTACCAATTTTC
>NC_051404.1:2954682-2955031 GCF_015228065.2 Penaeus monodon | reverse complement strand
AAGAGTTGAAAAAAAAATCTATACTGAAGTTACTCTACATAAATCCTAGTAATATAAGGGATTCCTGATCGTATTTTCACATCACGGCACATTATATGCCAGAGAGAACTTAAACTACGTTTCTGAAAAATGCATGGATCATATAACGCGCCAAGGTTTTAGTCCTTTCACACGCAGCAAGCCATTCTTTTAAAATTTAACAGACATGTGGAAAACTGTGAAAAGGCACAAGCTTCGTTCTTTATTTGTAGATGCTTTTTCATGACCCAGCGGCACACTGAATCATTGTAAAATAAATGTAACAGAAACACTCATCACAATATATCATGCAAGGGGTGGAAAATGGACA
>NC_051404.1:2952338-2954465 GCF_015228065.2 Penaeus monodon | reverse complement strand
TTCTTTAAATACCGTAAAGACAGATATGCTATATCATATGTCAGTCTCATGATTAAGAAAAACCTCCCTCCTCTCTCTAAAGTCATACTCTGTGATTATGAGACAGACGAACCATTGCCAATCAAGTGCTTGTGTTCATCACCGCGTGGGCCTCTGTATGCACAAACAAAATGGGGATGGAGTATGGTACAGGTAATTTTTGCAGGCACAACGCACGCTGCATGGCACGCCTTCAGTACCAGGCAGTCCACGCAGAAAGATAACACATCTCAGAGACTTGTTCACTGATGGGTATTTGGAGTCAAACGGATCCAGACAGCGAAGAGAAAAGAACAAAAGGATTTGGGTCTATGTTTTGGGGGATTACAGGAAGGTGGTGATGACATCCTTTAATATCACTGATGAACAGCTTCTCCAGAATTTGGCACCACAGCTCCTAAATTAGATAAAGGCAGAGTTACTCCCCCCCCTTAAAGAACATTTTGAACATGATGAAGAAGTGTGTGAATTGCACTTAGAATATGGTCATTTGGCCAAAACTGTTTAAGAGAAAGCGAACTACAACACACATTGCAAGTGCCATAACAACCTGCAGGATCATTCATCCCTCGTCGACCATGGCTGGGGAAATTCGAATGGAAAATGCCTACCAACGCACAATAGCCGCCTACTGTAGTTTCAAGCAGCACGTATTCTGAACTGTCTGGACGTGAGTAGTAATGATGAAGAATGAGTGAATGTGGAGAATCTTGAAACTTGCAAGAAGGGTAGCAGTCCGTCATTTACATGCGAGTCATTGAAATTTGATAAACTTTCTTTAAATACTTTGAAATGAACGTTACTTTGATCAGGTCGCCTATCTGGCCTGATAGCGGTGCCGCTGGCTTTTCTCACTCGGGTCCAAAATGAATTCCCAAAGGCGCAGCAATATGCCGTGTTTGAAGACATGTCGCTTTTTTCAAGACCTGGAGGATGCACTGGACTCTCCTTCATTGCAGTGACGCCAGTTGTATTGCAACATACCACTTCATAAGGCAAATTTTCATTACCCCCAAAATTATCTTTGTACCATTTTCTTGCAGTTTTGTTACCCTCACCTCAACTTAGCTCGAAAGGAGTTTTTATTTGTGCTCTGTCTTAGGTATTTCAAGCCATGAAGAGCAAATCTCAATTTCTTATCAATAACCGATATTTATTTTGTTACCACTAAGATGGCCTCGTACATTTTCTTGTAATTTTCTCATCCGCTCTCAGCTTGAATGGAACCTTCATCAGAGCCACGTGTAAAAGCTCTATGACGACTTATCGCAACTGCCTGTCTGGGCTGTAAAGCGGCGGCCATTTAATAGTAAGAAAATGGGTCACGTTATCAAAGCAAAATCGACTGTGAATTTCCTGACTAAACTTGTCGATGAAACCATATGGTGTGCAGTACTGAAATCCAAATTGCTGAAAAGATACTTTGTATTTTGCCGTCAATGTGAGTCTGGCGCGCTCATGTTTTTAGCTTACATTTTTGCAAAGGACACGATGGCTATTATTATTTTTTTCTATCTGACCGTCATAGAAGGCAAATTCACTGTGAAACCAGTCTACTCTCTCAGCCGTCAAGGAAATGCTACAAATGCCTCGACTACTGCCATCCAGTAGCATGAATACAAGCAGAAAAAAAAAAATCGACTGGAAGTGGACATGGCAATGGCTTTCCGGAATGCAACATTCACTGATCGAATCATAACGTTTAAGGTGCGGCTTTGTGGGAAACTATGGGAGCTCTTTAAAAGCAAATACTGAGGGCGGATATTCAGTCTTTAGAAAATAAGATAAACTGATGGTAGTAACAATGATAATCACAGGAAAATCCGTGAATATGATGACAGGAATGGTATTAGCCACGAAACTAATAAGCAAGAAGAATTGATAACACGAAAAAAAATAAATAAAGAAAAGATATCCATAAGCAAGATAACGAAAAGTAATAAATGAAATTATTTAATGTTGTAAAATAAGAGCATTTATTTTTTTTTTTTTCTTCTGGCGATAGAACAACCGGGGAATAATTATGAATCTTAGTTTAAGCAAACTGTTTTTGGTGTAAATTGTTTCTGTTCACTCAGTCTTCTGTCC
>NC_051404.1:2952124-2952209 GCF_015228065.2 Penaeus monodon | reverse complement strand
TAGAAATGTTGAAAGATATGAGATGTTATTCTAAGATCGCGATAACAATGATGATTGTAGGGAAAAAAACTAAGAGAGAATGAAA
>NC_051404.1:2951319-2952017 GCF_015228065.2 Penaeus monodon | reverse complement strand
AAATGTATCTAACATTATGAACAAAGAACGAAAAAAATATACATATAACTAACAAGTCACGGCCGATAAGAATGTAATTCGTTTTGCTGAAGTCAAATATCATTCTCAGAGACGTTCTCACCGTGGCTCTGCGGAGGGACATGTCTCCTCTAAAACTAATGAGCACACGAGATTTTATCGTAAAGGTATCTGTCTCACGATTCAGCTTCGTGCCTTCTGCCGCCGGGAGACAATTCGTTCAGCGTGTTTTCAGCTAAAGGAAAACTAATCTGCGGTCTTGTGCAGGGCAGCGGATACAGACCCTTGGAAATATTTAGCGGCTTTCGCATTCTGGGTCATTTTGCACAGGTATTAATCAATATATACGTGTAATAATAGTGGTAGTAGATTAGAACCAAGAAATGAGTGAAACCAAAAGATTTTTTTTTCTCCTGAACTAGTTCTACCCGATTATTGGCCTTTGTTGAAATACAGAGTCACTGTGCAACGATAAACAGGGATTTTTCAACCTGATCTCCGCCGGCGTCTGAAGCCGTGTTGTGACAGCCTTCTCAGGGAAATGACGGAACAACATGCCAGTAATCCAAGCATAAGAAAGCTGAAGTAAGCTTATGTTTTGATAAGAAAAGCATTATGCGCTCCATTGTTGAATCCAGTTGCAATATACGTCGTTAGACGAAGGGGATGCTTGGATACGT
>NC_051404.1:2950460-2950907 GCF_015228065.2 Penaeus monodon | reverse complement strand
AAAATCTACCAACTCATGCACAACTTCCATACAAACATGCACAATAAAATGCGCACGTACTTACCAAAATAAGTTATCCCTTCTCTCTAAACAAACTGATAGATAAATATAGTCAGGTCGATGGCTAGATAACCATGTGGACGGAATTATAAACAAACACAGGCTAACAGAAGAACAAGAATATAGACATAAACAGTGAGTCATGAACAATGTCAATCATACTTCATTTTAACACACGCCAGGCCACCAGTCGTCAGAAGGTTAAAAGCGACATAAACCAGTCATCCGAACTATCTTTGCTTGTTATTCCGAGAGGCAATGCCGAATAAAAGACAGATACGCAGCTTCCGATATTCTAGCACTTGTTGCAAAAATACATATCGATGTGACTGAAATCATTTCGCTTCGGCCTCTTTTTGAAATCATCGTTATGAACAACATATCATG
>NC_051404.1:2950270-2950423 GCF_015228065.2 Penaeus monodon | reverse complement strand
GCGATCTAAATGAATCTATACATATTTGAAGCGCGTAAATGTTCATATCAGTATTTGAAACTAATGATGCCAAAGCGAAAAGTTTATCACGCTGCTGAAATATCAATGCATGTGTTTGTCATGACGATTTGAAGGGAAGGACAAACCTACATG
>NC_051404.1:2949144-2949426 GCF_015228065.2 Penaeus monodon | reverse complement strand
AGTAAGTTTTCTTATATGAAGTTTTCACTTTTAATACGCATACGTCGCACATTACGACAGAATTAAATACATTTAGTGAAAATTAATTTGTGTTGATTCTGACGGCCATTTATCATTTTATTGTCTCCATTTCACTTATGTTTTATACACGACTATAATGTTTCTTGTCAGTTTACATAACACTCTTTGGATAATGTTATTTTGAATTTCCAAGCATTTCGTGACTTTAACTTATTCGTAATTTCCGTGATTTATGTGCTATTAAGTTTTCAGTAATAATGC
>NC_051404.1:2949016-2949084 GCF_015228065.2 Penaeus monodon | reverse complement strand
TATCATTGTTTTACAAGGAAATTTCCGTGAAATAATTTTGTGTATAACTTTTTTGTATATCTGCATGT
>NC_051404.1:2947706-2948142 GCF_015228065.2 Penaeus monodon | reverse complement strand
TTTTGCATATTGACTTAATATCACTAAATGTGTAGCAGTATGTAACCACTAAATCATTAAATCTCTTTTGGACATTGATTTCCTTACAAAATAAACGGAATTCTTTTTTTTTTCACAGAACGCACAATGAACACAGAAAAACAAGTAAAGCAAACACGTAGGCCTAAGCTGTAACACCACAAAGGAATAAGTAACTTCACAACGAATTGAAAGCCTGAAAATAAGTTGTGCGAGCTGTCAAAAGATGTTGCGCATGGGCTGTAAGATCCCACAGCGATGGCTGGATGCTGCAGTCGGTGTGGCTCAGGGTTCTGTGAGCGGTTGACGCGAATGTGCAAAATCTCCGTGCCCTGAGGGTTGAAAGACTAGATGTTTGGAGGGAAGTGTGGGAAGGGGGACTTGGTTACAGGGCAGGGGGTTGCAAGTCTATACCGGT
>NC_051404.1:2946851-2947430 GCF_015228065.2 Penaeus monodon | reverse complement strand
GCAGACTCATTTTCTTTGCTGGATCACGCTGATGTTGAAACCTTTGATTTGATTCTAGATTCGAACGCAGATTTATTTCAACTTCCGTCTCTCAACCCTGTCATAATATTTGCCATTACTTTTTTTTTTACTCTTCCTGGGTCCAGAGAAGGCAGGAGAGACCACATTGTGTTCTTGCTGGCTGTACAGTCATCTCCCACAAAAGGCATGACACTCGGGCGAGGTAAGGTGAAGAACACACCCTTTTAGGCGGGAGGCTGTCTATGATAGTAAACGCAAATCAAACTGCGGGCAATGATAGCCGAGTGTAGTTTATCACTACCAAAGTTTCAGAATGAAAGTGTTATTGCTTATCTATACCACGGTCGTGTTGTAGGGCAACATAATATGATCAGTGCGTATTTATGGTACCATTGTGTTACATATATAACTGATGCACAAAAACGCACACATGCAGGCATACACCAATCCAAAGATACATGCATACATGCACATCATAAAAACATTAATAGACATACATGATCAGGTACAATAAATGCGTGTGTATACATACTGTGAAAAAGTGAGTCAGGATAAGCA
>NC_051404.1:2946260-2946770 GCF_015228065.2 Penaeus monodon | reverse complement strand
TTATACAGAGTGAAACATTAACAGTGAGAACTAGAATGAAATGAAGGTCCTGGGGGGTAAAATGCAATGGCAGTAATAGAACAATACCACGCAAGCAATACTGTATATTACATTATGTGATATGCACATGTGACACATTGCTAATGACAATAGCACTGTTATAAACATAATAGGTAACCCCTATTCCGAATTTCATGACCAGTGGCAAAGGAAAACAAGTTAGTGTGGGAACGGACTGAGAAATATGAGTAAAGATGCTGTCTAGCAATCCTGTTTTCTATCTTGTAAATGCTAAAAGCATCACTGAATTGCCATGAATGCTGTAGGCATTTTTTATCCTTGTAGCCTGAGGTATGGTGAGTTTAAATCTATTTTGTTGAATGTAAGCATATAGTATAATCATAATAATTCATACACAGATGTTCCTAATTGTTTGGCAATCTTCCATTTACTAATTGTTATCTCTCAAGAACAAGATTATGATGAATAATGATTTGGGCACACAATTCA
>NC_051404.1:2945816-2945942 GCF_015228065.2 Penaeus monodon | reverse complement strand
CCTCCATAGCTGTGGTAAAGATAAATAATCTCATTCAGAAACTGCTCAGTAGGTCTAGTTTGAGTCGTCCTCCCTCGCACCTTCCCGGCTGAGAAGGCATCTCCCGCGCTATACCTTGCCCAAGTG
>NC_051404.1:2945315-2945421 GCF_015228065.2 Penaeus monodon | reverse complement strand
CGCCTTTGTGTATATAGTAACAGAGCGCCAGCAGGGTCGGTCCAATGCGGCTTCCCCCCAGGAGTGAGGGATGATGTCAAACGCTGTCAAGAGATGCTATCAGGTT
>NC_051404.1:2944761-2944976 GCF_015228065.2 Penaeus monodon | reverse complement strand
CTCCAGAGTGATGCCTCTTCTGTTCCAGACTCTGGCATGTAGTCGGCCGAAGGTAAAGCTAGCTCTTGTGAGTGGCAGCACGTGATAGTGTACTGTCAATGTAAATGAACAGATCCACCGCTCTGAGTCTCTGACCGTTACTGTGATGTTGGGACAAACACAGGGTTTCCCTGGGCAAGCTGATGCAGCGGCAAACTTGTTCACACTATAGATAC
>NC_051404.1:2943280-2943839 GCF_015228065.2 Penaeus monodon | reverse complement strand
GTATTCCCATCTGCACTGAGTAGGGGGACATGACGTTGAGGATGTGGGACCATAGACTTCTTTCAAGGCATCACAGAATCATCAGCCTTGTCATTCAGCCATTTGTCTTGTATCTGGAGCAGCTTCTACTAAACAGTGCTATGGATATTTTTGTATGCATCTTTTTTCGTAGTTGACTTGAAGACATTGTTTCTCCTCCAGAGGACTGGTTTGATGAAAACTGTGGGGAAATTAAACAGCAATTTCCCCACAGTTTTCATCAAACCAGTCCTCATGTTTCCTGGTGCTTGACCCTAGGATCTCTGTGGCTACAGAGTAGATCAGCTCACTGAGGGTCTTCCAGTCAGTCTCTACATTCTGGGTGGCCAGAGGGGCAGATCCCAGACTGGCTTCCATTCTCTCTACAAAAGCCAGTTTTATGATAGGGGCTTTCAGCTTGGTGGTGTGGAGCCCTCTGACCTTGAGGGCGTTTTTTTGGGGTTGGAATCAAATACTGAGCTTTGAGATTAGAAGGCGATGGTCTGTCCAACACTCGGCGCCACACATCGTCTTCGTCATG
>NC_051404.1:2942854-2943106 GCF_015228065.2 Penaeus monodon | reverse complement strand
ATATTTTCAGAGCTGACTGTGTAATAGGCAAGCTCTAACTCACCGAGGGTTTGAGACCCGTCGGCTACCCTCACCTCGTTTAGCCGGCCAGTTAAAGCCGTTGCCCGGGGTGTGACCGCTGTTGCATGCAAGCAGCTACTAGGAGCCACAGAGGAGAGCTGGGTGGACAGTGAGGACCAAAGTGGACGAACTGCTCTGAGGAGCATGACGTGTCCCCTCATCTAAGATGCTAACCAACAAAGGTGTTATCTC
>NC_051404.1:2942173-2942401 GCF_015228065.2 Penaeus monodon | reverse complement strand
CACTGGGAAGCGGATAGAATGGCGATTCCAATAAATCGCAAAAACACTGTAGTAACCTACATTCAGCACAAACACACACAAATGCAATCGAGAAAATTACAGTTAAATGCGGCCCTCTTATATCTATTCTCTGTAACCTTTATGTAGGTGATTTTAAATAAATTATTCAGACAAATCTTGTTAAATCTTGCTAGGTCGTGCTATTTTTGTGATAGAAAATAATAGGTG
>NC_051404.1:2941833-2941994 GCF_015228065.2 Penaeus monodon | reverse complement strand
CAAGCGTGACATCGAGCTGCTGTTGTGCTAACCTCCCTTAGGTCTCCAGCGCGCGCGCGAGCACCTAGCGTAGGCCTGTCTGCTTCCCCCCGCCGAAAATTAATGACTTGGCCTTGAGAGGGAAGTGCGCACATACTCCGACGGGCAGGGGAGAGGCGGGC
>NC_051404.1:2941735-2941807 GCF_015228065.2 Penaeus monodon | reverse complement strand
CGGATAACGCCAGGGGAAGGCAGCGCGGAGGGAGTGAAGTAGGAAAGTGCACCAAGTTGTCCGGAGACGGGA
>NC_051404.1:2941354-2941681 GCF_015228065.2 Penaeus monodon | reverse complement strand
TTCAGTATCCACAGTCCCCGCGTTACATTGGCATTTCCGCTCGCAGGTGTTACTTACTGGCGCGTGAAGAGTACGCTACTTCAGAGGGGGCCGTAGGGTGGAAAATCCCCTCGGATCATTGAAAGAATTTGGACATATTGATCAAACGCGTTCCTAGCAAACTTCCGCATGCGCCAAAGGCACCCGGTTCGGCGAAGATATGGCTCGTTTTGGAAGGTACATAAGGAGGAAATCCCCATTAGAGGTAAAGGTATAATGAACTTTCTAGCCTGGAATTCCTAACTGGTCCAGCAGTGCGCGGGTTATTGAGGAGAACCTCGTTATAAG
>NC_051404.1:2939535-2939623 GCF_015228065.2 Penaeus monodon | reverse complement strand
AAGAAAAAAGAAGAGGTATAAGAGAAATCACAATTTGATCATGCATTAACATATTCTTTTTATTCAGTAAGAAGTCCTCCTTTCCCCT
>NC_051404.1:2938686-2939330 GCF_015228065.2 Penaeus monodon | reverse complement strand
CACTTTCAGCTGGCAGGCAGACTTGGTTTTGGGGTCAAGGTATACAAAGGAATCATAATTTGATTTATTTGACTTTAGATAATTTGATTTTAAATAATCTGATAATTTAATTTTAAATCATAATTTGATCATGCATAAACATATTTTTTTTTATTCAGTAAGACATCCTCCTTTCCCCCTAAAAAAAAAAAAGTTATATTTTTCACTTTCAGCTGGCAGGCAGACTTGGTTTTGGGATCAAGGGATACAAAGGAATATATAATGGTGTAATCTACGTGTCCTTTACGTGATTTTGAATTTCATTTCGAAATGTAAGAATATATGTATAATCTAATCTCACAGATCCTATGCCATTCTTCCTGGTGTCATTGTCCTAGGTGAAAGCCCTGTTCTTTGGAGATACTTATTCAAGATACGAGATACTTATTCAAGCTATGTCTTAGTAGCACATCAGGCGCACGGAAGAATGCCAGTTACAAGCATCAACTGTCTTTGCTGAAACCATTTCTTGTTACCACACGAAGTTGACATTAACCAGTCTTTCATAAAGAGCAACATCACCTATTAACATGGAAATAGTAAACTTTCCCTACTACAGGTAAGTAAAGGAATTGCTGTACTCCCTCTGGTAAACTAACCCACTA
>NC_051404.1:2938009-2938599 GCF_015228065.2 Penaeus monodon | reverse complement strand
ACCGTTTATGAATGAATGTCGTTTGACGTGTATGACTGGTGGAGAAGTTTCAATACGAAGTATACATCCACACAGTTCTAACTGACACACCCCGTGGTGCGTGAACTGTATTTTTTCTGGCAATGCACAGTATCTAGAATTCTGTAGATAGAATGCTCATGATTGTAACGAAGCCTGTATTTGGTATTTCGGAAATATTTTCACTGATAATTTGATATCAGCCTTTAAGAAAATATATAAAAATTGGGAAACATTCCGTTTTGTCTTATGCCAACAATATTGCTTGAAATATGTGGTGTTTTCCTTAAAACTTGAACAATTAGAATTAGTGAAACTGGCTAATTCAGCACAATCCCGATCGCTGAACATTACTGAGGGCGTTTATTCTGAAATCACTCTTAAGAAAAAAAAAAATGTGTTTCTAAAGAAATATATGAGTTTCCATTAAATTTATAATTGTAAAACGTATAATTTTGAGAAGATAAGATATGAATCCTATATCACTTTCCCTGTTTCATTTGTAAGGTTTTCTCACGTGATTACTTGTCTCTCCCTTTTAATATCTGAAGACGTCAAATACGCCATGATTC
>NC_051404.1:2937017-2937328 GCF_015228065.2 Penaeus monodon | reverse complement strand
GGATTACTGCACGACGTCATACTCTGCTAAATTTTACACAAAGCATTTCGTATCTCTTGACATTATACAGCGTTGTAAGATGCATTCGGTAAATATATGTAAAGGAAGCACCTCTCAGGATAACAGACCGTCATGCATATGGACACGTGCGTGGCGGGAAGTTCGCAGAATTCATGGCAATGCCAATGCCCCAATATTTATAGAGGTATGATTCCTTTTTTTTATCTTTTTCTTTTTTCAATCATACGGCTGACGCTTTCATTGCAACGGAAAATCAAAGAGTCGCCTCGCTTTCTTCTTTTGCCAAAGCT
>NC_051404.1:2935103-2935170 GCF_015228065.2 Penaeus monodon | reverse complement strand
ACAGTTCGGGAAAAATAACTAATAATGATGCCCCACTGACCTAGTAGCAGGATGCACAAGGAAGTGA
>NC_051404.1:2934970-2935047 GCF_015228065.2 Penaeus monodon | reverse complement strand
CTCACTGCGTTTAGCTAGGATATTAAAAGAGATTCTAGAATGAGGATGTTTCCAGTATTTGCAGTTATTCAGTTGGG
>NC_051404.1:2934724-2934941 GCF_015228065.2 Penaeus monodon | reverse complement strand
CTGATCAAACTTCAAATCGGATTTAAAATTGTTTGGCTTCCCGAATTCTAGCATTTTCTTTTCCTCTCTTTCGGTAATCTGTATCACTGCGATTTTTTTTGGAAAATGTACAGAAGTGAGAAACAATTACGTTTTAAAAAGAAACTTTTACGATGAGGATAAAAAAAAGATTCGTTCAAAAATGTCATGAAATTTCGAAATGAACGTCAGTTGTATT
>NC_051404.1:2934586-2934669 GCF_015228065.2 Penaeus monodon | reverse complement strand
TTCTGTCTTCTTCGTATTTTCCTCTTTTCTGCTATACATTTTCCCCCGTGTTTCGTATTCATTTCCTCAGTCATTCGTATCGC
>NC_051404.1:2933348-2933750 GCF_015228065.2 Penaeus monodon | reverse complement strand
TCAATCTTTAATCGCAACAGATATACAAATAAGGAAAAAGGGGAAGCACGATCATTTCTTGCCCCACCGAACAGAATCCCGAGAACTGAATAACACAAACGCATTCCGTGTTTTCCTCGCTTTCCTTTCATCACCAAAGCGTTGCCTTCCACGCCGCTTACGAGCACCTCCTTTCTACGCCATGTTGAAATTCTCGCTGCTTTCCCCTTTGACGTCACACTTACCATGGTCAGAAGACACTCTGGCAATTTTTTTTTCTGTCTAGGATAGATATGTTTTTTTTTTTTCTTTTAAGCATTTTTTCTTTCTGGTTTCATTGAAAAAAAGAGGCTATGCTGCAGATAGATGCACAGATGAAAGGGTGGAACGCCTGCAAAGAAAGACAGGGAGGCGGGTAAACAA
>NC_051404.1:2932532-2932931 GCF_015228065.2 Penaeus monodon | reverse complement strand
AACGGGGAGACTGAAATCCCATTCGCATTAGGACCTCTCTTTATTGCGCTTTCAAAACACTCCAAACATGCATTCCTTCCTCCTGGCGCCGGGAAATTAAAGACCGATCTCACACACCGACTTGCGGATATCGCTACAATCATCATCAGCGACGTAGAAGAAGTTGGAGCCCCAGAGCATGGCGCAGTGCTGTCTGGCCTCGAACGCGTTGGGCTGTCCGGGGCACCACAGGGGCACGCCAGGACTGACGTACTCGCCGGAAACCCACCTGAAGGCACCGGTCTCATCGAAGTCTCTCGCGCCGATCCAAAGCCAGTCCTGGTAGGTCGAGTCTGCAGGAAAGGGGGGGAAGTGTGGGGATGGCGCTTGGGAAATGATTATTAAAGGAAAAAAAATAGA
>NC_051404.1:2930792-2931160 GCF_015228065.2 Penaeus monodon | reverse complement strand
CCGCGAGCGCCTGGGACTGACTTCTCTGGTCCAGGTGGCGGGCGAGGAGGGCAAAGGCGTCGCAGGAGTCGAGGACGGCCAGGTCGGACACGTAACCCGGCGCCAGGTCGCTGCAGGTGGCCCTCGCCGCGTCCCACGTGAGGAAATTGTCGTTCACGTACAGGCACCGCTGGCCGACGGCTACGAAGGGCTCGGGGCACGGTTCCCTGGGGCGCCTTGGGCCTTCCGGAGGGGCGGAGGCATCGGCGGACGAGGGCGGGAGGGGGACCTGAGCAAGGGCGTTGGGGGAATAGGTGAATAGATAGGTGAAGGAGTAAGCAGGCGAATAAATGAACAGATTAATTCGCAAATTCATGAATAAGTGGGCT
>NC_051404.1:2929855-2930513 GCF_015228065.2 Penaeus monodon | reverse complement strand
AATGACTTATAACTTTACCCATTTCTTATAACTTTACCCATTGGTCTGTCGAATCTTTCAGTGAAATGAAATCCTTGCTTCAATTCTAAACCACAAAACCTTTTCAGTGTAATTACCAGCAGAACCAATACCTCGCCAGTGGCGTAGCACTGACTGGCAAAGCGCTAACAGTAAAAGGCTTAATTAATGCTTCGTAGGAACTATCGAGGAGAGTCGAAGGACCGCCAGCAGGCAGCACTCACCTCGCAGAGAGCAAGGGCCACCTGGTTGCACTCCTCCGACAGAAGGTATCCTCCCGTGGCCGGCAGGAAAGCACAGGCGTGGGCGTCCTCCAGAGCCCTGAAGGGATCCCAGAGTGGGGCGCCGTAAGGAAGATCATCCCCGCTGTCAGTCCAGGTCCATTTGTCGTTCACGCGGGAGGCGCCCACCCAGAATCCAAGCCCTTGCGTGTCGAGTCCTGGAGGTGGTATTTGTAAGGGTGCAGGGCAAGGGGAAATAGGGGGCCTCTCCCTCCAACAACAGCCATGGAGAAACGGTGCAGGACAGGCTATAGAGGCGTGGATATTTGGGCAGGGAGGGAGGGAAAAGAAAAGAGGGAAATTGGTATTCACTTTCTATATTTGGCATGCAGTATGGGGGGGCAAGGCAGGCGAGATAG
>NC_051404.1:2929438-2929723 GCF_015228065.2 Penaeus monodon | reverse complement strand
GGACAGAGAGGAGCAGACATAAGAACGAACACCGTAGAGAGAGAAAAAAAAAAATCTTCCGTAGGATCTCACCTGCCATCTCGAGGTATCTAGACACGTGAGCGAAGGCACCGCAGGACTCAAAGGACACCAGGTTGCCGCCAACGCCCAGACAGAAGTCCTCCGCCTCGCTGTTTACGAACGGATCCTGCCCGAAGAGGTAGCAGCCGTCGCCGAGGTGGGTGAAACCAGGGGGACATTCGGCTGCGGAAACGGCGAGGTCAGGGCGAGGGTTCTGTGCATCTC
>NC_051404.1:2928095-2928479 GCF_015228065.2 Penaeus monodon | reverse complement strand
AAGGGAGCGAAAGAATGAGAGAGAGACTGCACTAATCAATAGATGGGAAGATAGACAGATGTACATATAAATTCGTAGATTGATAATATGCACAATGCTGGCGTATAAAATGCACATCGAAAACACCTATCTTTTGACATTCTCGTTTTTCCCTCAGTGCATTCGATTTTCTTTCATCCATTTATCTATCGAGCCGCTATCTATCTCTCCCTTTGAAGCCCGGCCCAGAATTTTTTGACAGGAGCAGATATACATATGGCCTTCTTCCCCTGGCTAGTTCTATATCTGAAGATCTGAAACCTCTTTTGAAACTGAACACTGAAAGAGAAATGGTGGCAGAATATATATGAAAAAAAATCATTATTTTCCTTCCTATGTCACAAG
>NC_051404.1:2927576-2928054 GCF_015228065.2 Penaeus monodon | reverse complement strand
CTGAAGTGCGTGTGTGAAGCGTTTTCCCTGTGTGTTTTTCTCTCGGATTAAATAGATATAAAAATATATATGTTGGTGTGTAAAGTTATTTTTTATGGTCAATATTTCTTAAAATTTCGTAGTCAAAGAACGTTTTATAGAGATACGCAAAGCGGTCAAAGAAATGCAGATATTTTTATATATTTCCGTCCTAAACATAACTATTACTAGTTGAGAGCCGAGTATGCGAAAAAAAATGTAAACGAAAATTCATGCAAATCGGTGCCTATGAATATATATATTAAAAAAAGAAAAAGATTTTACATTGAAATGTTTACGAAAATGTGATCTGTTAAGGGCAGTCGAAATGCGTCACATCCGAACTTACCAACCGCGTTAAACAGAAAATATGTATAGTGTTTTATTCCCTGATTCATAAACACCAAACTGCCCAGTGCGTGGACGAAGAAAACAACGTGACTTCTGGTTAGCCTGCGCG
>NC_051404.1:2926295-2926589 GCF_015228065.2 Penaeus monodon | reverse complement strand
GAGGCAAAATAATTGAAAGGGAAATGCATGGACAGAATCTTCGTATTTAATTCAGGCAATTAGCAAGAAAAAAAGAAAAAACCTGAAGCAGACTGCATCAAACGCCATACCTGCGGCGGTGCAGACCAAGCACACCAACAGAACCATCCGCGTCGTCACCTTCATCGTGGGAATCATTAAGCATTTCGAGCGGAGAAACAGAACTTATAGAGGCGAGTTATCTTTCCTCTGGCGATCGACGGCAACTTGTGGCATGTTGTGTGCAGGTATATAGAGGAGGTGTTTTATTATTTT
>NC_051404.1:2925800-2926241 GCF_015228065.2 Penaeus monodon | reverse complement strand
GCGTAACTTTGTCAGTCTCACTATACTGATTTGAATAATTTATTTGATAGTCGGACTCAGGTCGGCACCTCGGGATAAGGAGACCTTATATGGATGTATAATTCCACGTTTTTTTTTTTTTTTTATCCATTTCATTCAAAATTTGTCTACGGCTATTTTCTCATCCCAACCTTAAGGTCCATTGCCTCTCAGTAGATCAAAATGATACACACAAATCCTAGAATTGGGGAAGCGAGACCAGCGGATAGCGAGCTGGTTCGGTCTTGGGTCCAAAGTTCAAGAGCTTTGGGAAGTCGACACCTGAGTCACGGTTCGTCCGTCCGGCAGATGCTTCGAGGAGATAACGACATGTATGGGAAAATAACTCGGCTCAGAAGAGAGGAGAAGAACCTCAGTAATGTTCGCTTTTCTTTTTATAACTTTTTTTTTTCTCATTCGGCC
>NC_051404.1:2925391-2925687 GCF_015228065.2 Penaeus monodon | reverse complement strand
TGTAAGGTTGTATAATGTCTTAAGGCAGTTTGTGAAAAAGAGAACAGCAAAGGTGTTATATCTTTTAATACTGAACTCTTATTACAGACGATTAAAATCATAACCTAAATAATCATGGTTGCCGGTCGAAAAGAGGTCACATCTGTGTGCTAAAATGCTCTTTCAAATCATGAAAAGTGTATTGCGTTTCAAATGAAACGTGTTAATTGTGTGAATCAAATGGATATGTAATTTCCTGTAATAGAGTCTATAGCTCATGTAACCTGCTCTTCATCGTGTCGAGGAAGGGAGCTGGT
>NC_051404.1:2922537-2922771 GCF_015228065.2 Penaeus monodon | reverse complement strand
CAGCTACACAGGAAACTATCGTTAGAAGAGGTGTCGAAACATTCAATAAGGAACAGAACCTTATGTTACGGAAGGGTTGGTATTAAGGGGTTCGAATCGGTCTCGTTCTGGTTCTAATGTATCGAATAGTTGTTCCGGAATTCCTATGGATTCACTTTGACGTGATGATCTTATTTCCGAAAACGATGACTACGCCTTGCAATATGCAAACAAGCCACAGGCCCTCTAGGATAC
>NC_051404.1:2922210-2922514 GCF_015228065.2 Penaeus monodon | reverse complement strand
CTCTGCAACGAGATTTTTTTTTGAAGGCACAAACGCTGCGAGATATGTATGTATGGCGTCAACAAAACATCAGATAGGTAACGACACCACCCCTCCCCTCCTATTTCCCTTCGCTCGATACCTTGAAGAATGATGTTTGTTTAATAGAACTGAAAGCTAAAATATTTTCATATATATCTAATTTATATCCCATGCAGTGTTATCATTGAACAGATTTGAACCAGAGAATGTGATCGCGAGCAGGAGTGGCGGAATCACCGCAGGTTGTTTGGGTGAATGCACGCACGTGGAGATGACGGATAAC
>NC_051404.1:2921709-2921947 GCF_015228065.2 Penaeus monodon | reverse complement strand
ATAGGAACGTCTATGCTGTGAGGAAGGCGTGCGTTGACAGCCGAGTTAGTGGCGCCTTTGTCTCGATCCTTGAACTGTTTTGGCAGCAGGGGGTAGGAACACAAAATAGTAAACTTGAATATATTATCAGTATCTTATTTTCCTGGTTTTGACTTTAATGAAATATGCCAATAGTCATTAGGTAATATAATAACTATAAACCGTCTTAGTAGCACCTGTCTAGCAATACCTAACACAT
>NC_051404.1:2921510-2921644 GCF_015228065.2 Penaeus monodon | reverse complement strand
TGAAATTATTATACCTTATGATAAATTACCTGCGAATTTATATCCTCTTAATTCGTGATTTACCAAACGTGTTTGAAAAATCAGGAGTACCAACAGTTTCCTATCGTTAACAACTATATTTCAAAAAGTTTCGT
>NC_051404.1:2918936-2919562 GCF_015228065.2 Penaeus monodon | reverse complement strand
ATCATATTCTGCGTGCGTCATACCGATGCCTGTCAGGACTGAACATGTTTAGTGAATTTTATAATCCTCACTGGGAAAAGACGAGAGCTTAATCCATCATTACAAACATGAGTTTTGTTGCATAAATTGATATATCACTTTTTTCTGCAGACTTTCATGAACGTAAACTTACAGCACCAGCACTCATTAGCAAGAGACACCCGGCAAAGTGAAAAACACTTCACGCCCCTTGTCGCTTGTTCTCTCCCGGTGTCCTGTCGGGAAAAAAACCCGACGTATATATAGAAAAAAGCGCTTAAGCATATTTAATTCAGCGAATAGTTTCCTTTACACACATTCTCAGACACAAATGACGCGAACGCACACATCTACGAAGAAAATATAGGTCATTTAACATAATGAATAACTGCACATGCGCACTCTCTCACGCCAAACCTACGAACACTTACACAATCATAATGGTAAATTTGGAGAATAACAACGCCCTGTCTCGTCGCTCCAAATTGGCCGTATCGACGGGAAAAGGGGGAGGGAGGATAATGCAAAATGCAGGCGGACCGCGGGAGTGCATAGGATCCCCTGGGAAACTGCATTGATTTTTTCGATAGGCCTACGATGGGGGGGGG
>NC_051404.1:2918810-2918912 GCF_015228065.2 Penaeus monodon | reverse complement strand
CGCAAGCAGTAGGCCTAACCTTGGTACAGCGCTGCTTCTGGCAGTTATGATAACCGCCGTCCATTCACCTCCGTTGTGTAGATGATCGCGGAAGGGCGAGAG
>NC_051404.1:2917961-2918584 GCF_015228065.2 Penaeus monodon | reverse complement strand
CGGGGGGTGCCGTTTGCAGAAAGCAATCCGTCTTTGTCTCCCTGCACGGAAACGTGGCGAAGGGGAAACGGCGTGCATCCCTCCTCTCTCTCTCTCTCACCTCCCCTCCCTTACCCTATCCACTTCTTCCCTCTCCCTGATACCCCCCTCCCCTCCTCAGCCCCCATATTCCCTCTCCCCTAAAGCTCTCCCTCAGCCTCTCTCCCTCTCTTCTCCCTTGCCTCCCCCCCACACGTATAAGATCTATGGATGAGCCGTAGCGGGAATATTGCGTACACAGAGGACGTAGGCGAGACGGAGGAGCTTTTGAGGTGCGCAGACGGAGGGGAAGAGGGGGGGGAGGGGAGAATGGGGAGCAGGGATAAGGAAGGGGGGGATGGGAGAGGGTAGAAGGACGGGGAGATGGGAAAGGGAGGGGGGGAGGAGGAGGGGAGAAGGACGGTGAGATGAGAAAGGGAGGGGGGGAGGAGGAGGGGAGAAGAACGGAAGAGGCGGGGCTTATGGGGATAGGGAGGGGGAGAGATATACTGTGGTGCTTGTTGGTCCGCCGCCTTTTGCTTGGGGAGAAAACTCGCACGTGATATACTCCTGTTTCGAATTTCTATCTATCAGTAAAGAATAAA
>NC_051404.1:2917404-2917934 GCF_015228065.2 Penaeus monodon | reverse complement strand
GAAAAAAAATACAGGAAAAAGGTGAATGAAAGGCGCTGAGCAATTAACGGTAAATAAGGTGGGTAGGCTTTTTTTGGGGGTGTGAGGGAATAATTTGTCTGTCTGGGTCGCTGGCGGCTGGGCATAGGCCTAGTTCGCCGGTGTCTCGTCTGGCTGGTGGGGGTCGGTGTAGGCTCGCACGCATAGGCCTATCTTGTACGTTTATAACGTGTACAGTTGTGTTTAGGAATTGTCACATGGCGAAATTCCTTCATGCTATAATCTTTACTCTCATTTAACGAATTCCAAAAATACAATTGCAGTAGTATTACATATATTTTTAAAATTTCATATATTTTTTTCCATTTTTTTGAGAATCCAAATGCGCTATAATAACCACCTGTAAAACCATTAACAGCACTTGTGTATATTAATTATAGATCATTCTGCATTACTAATCACAGCGCGAGTCAAAGACTAATTATAGCACTAATCTAAATTTATGGTTTGTCGATTGTTGTTCTTTGCTTTGATTATTATTTTATTTTGTT
>NC_051404.1:2916752-2916872 GCF_015228065.2 Penaeus monodon | reverse complement strand
CAACTCATTATTAAAAGTACGAAAATACATCCCATATAATGGAAAAGCAAGTTATTTCTGAAACATCGTCTTTTTTTGAAACGGGAACAAAGGAAAATGTTCACTGAAGGATTTTCTTTT
>NC_051404.1:2916367-2916434 GCF_015228065.2 Penaeus monodon | reverse complement strand
ATAGAAATGTTTCAGAAATAACTTCCTTTTCCATTATATGGGATGTATTACTTACTTGGATAAGTTA
>NC_051404.1:2915583-2915935 GCF_015228065.2 Penaeus monodon | reverse complement strand
AGACACACAGACACATCCTTTATACCGGAACATGTGCATACATTTATTCATTCGTGTGTGGTGGCCATGTCCTTATGATATGCCGATAGTCATTAGCGTCATCATCAGGGAGTGATTCCTGGACAATACAGGACGAGCTTCTTAGTATTCCTCTACTGCTCATCCTATATGACATAAACACAATGTAGAAGTGTGCGCCCCACCCCAAATACACGTTATAGGCCTCTATATTTACGGAGAGAGGACGTGGCGACGTCGTTCATGAACTGAATATGTAATGTGTACCAAGGAAAATTTACCTTGATTAATGTATGAATTTAACTGGAAACCCACTGCCGCTACATAAATTAAA
>NC_051404.1:2915363-2915478 GCF_015228065.2 Penaeus monodon | reverse complement strand
GTAATCTTGTCAAGTCGCAATTCCCTCATATTTCTTTTCCATTCCTTGCCAGAACCTCCTGTTCTCGTAATTTCTCTCTCCTCTTCTTTTCATCTCCTCTTCACCTCCTCCCTTC
>NC_051404.1:2915216-2915307 GCF_015228065.2 Penaeus monodon | reverse complement strand
ACGGTAAAATGTGCGATCCCATCCACAGGCACATGTATTCATTAGGCTTAGGTGAGGCCGTCTGGCGCGGGGTGGCGGTGTGAGCAGGGAG
>NC_051404.1:2914919-2915075 GCF_015228065.2 Penaeus monodon | reverse complement strand
TATGTGTGCGTACGCGTGTTACGTGTGCGTAAAGGGGAAAGGGAGGCTATATTTTATGGGCGATGCGTGTTCTCTCCCGTAATTAGAGATTTTATGCGATATAATTTGAGACATTTGATCGATTGCGGTTCGGGTGTCTAAAAGTACGCAAGTTCT
>NC_051404.1:2914410-2914571 GCF_015228065.2 Penaeus monodon | reverse complement strand
GCCTATTTTCAAAAATGTTACATCACTCACTGGATTCTCCCAATACATTCTCTCAAAGAATAAACAGGAAATCGAAAATAAGATTCTCAACCCGAGGCGTCGACCGCCCACACCCACGCCTCTGTTCCTTTCCATACTCTCACTTCCCCGAGGCTCGCAAT
>NC_051404.1:2914054-2914319 GCF_015228065.2 Penaeus monodon | reverse complement strand
TCCGTTCTCTCACAGCTGTAGCCCTAATGCACTCGTTCCCCGCGACCCCACGGAAGTACAATTTCTTCTCCCTCCCTCCCCCTCCCTCTCCCTCTTTCTCTCCTCCCCCCCTACCCCGGTCGCTGAACCCCTACATCCCTCTTCTCCCCCCTCCTCCCCTCCCCCCCTCTCCCGTTTCTCCCCTGCGTTCGTTCAAGCACATTCCGCTATTCATGCGTCGCGGCCGTTCATGTGCGTGTGTTGGGGAGTTGGGAGGGGATGGATC
>NC_051404.1:2913198-2913444 GCF_015228065.2 Penaeus monodon | reverse complement strand
TCCGGTCATCTAAAATTCTAGTCACCTTTCATTTTTCATCGATATATGCTGTCAATACGGACTTTTATATGCATAAAGGAAATGAAAATTTTGAAGTCCCGCATAGGGAAAATTGCTTCTGGGGACATCTTACCAGAGCAGATATTTTGCGGGAGAAAAAGGTAATAGAAAGCAGCTTATCCAAGAAAAAGATGTCTAGACAATTCGCTCCCCACGGCTACGCGGATCGGAAAAGAAAAAATTTAT
>NC_051404.1:2909414-2909593 GCF_015228065.2 Penaeus monodon | reverse complement strand
AAAGAGAAAGAAATGATGCCATGTTGACAAACAAATATAGAAATATAGAAATATAGGCATAGAAATAGAGAAAGCCAGAAATGTAACTAATCAGGTAATGCCGAAGAAGAATGGGCATTTCTTAGGCTGAATTTTGACACGTTATTGAGAAAGCGAAAGAAAAGGAGAGAGGCATAAAA
>NC_051404.1:2908538-2908729 GCF_015228065.2 Penaeus monodon | reverse complement strand
CGTCCGACTCTGTTCTTAATGCTATTACTTACCTCCTGAGATGTTCTTGCTGCTCACGAGATGCACAATCCTTTTCTATAAATCCTGCTAGGCTGAAGCAGCTCGCTCGCACTGCAATATACGAAACAATCTGGTAAATTGATATTTCTGATGGCCATTTACTGAGGAAACAAAGATGATAATGAATGGGA
>NC_051404.1:2907563-2908509 GCF_015228065.2 Penaeus monodon | reverse complement strand
AACTGTATACATTTTGTTTTGGGAGAAGGATCTGTAAAGAGATAAAGAGGGTGGGGTCAGAGAGACTTAGAAACAGGCATTCGATAATCCTGTATAAGGAACAATAGGTAGTCCGTTATATTACCCTTTGAATCACGGAAATGAGGAATCATAATAATCCTTTTATAAGCTTTAGGTATACTATACACACCCATGGTATCATAACCACTTTCGTTTTAGATTTTATTTCTACTAGTTCTCGTATATATTCTAGTTGTTATGAATGAATATTATCCATTAATAGGGACTGAGCAAAGGAGAAATTAAAGGAATGTGAGGCTAGCAATCCGTGTGTGGATTTTTCGTCGGCTGCCTCTTCGAAAATGAACAATCGGCCGGAGGACTTTTGGCCGAACGGATACGTCCACTAAAACATTGTGCAGAATCGAGATATCACAGCCATATGCATCATAAACAGCAATATACTGTTGCTGCTGTTTGTTTCAAAGAAAAGAAATATATTCCAGACTTCAGAAAAGAAGAGAAAAGAAAAAAATGCGTTACTTCTATTCCCATATATAGAAATGAAACAAAATTATGCAAAATGTAATATGTCTCTATCATGTATACTATAGCGGTTTTCATTTCATAATAAATAAATCAGATATAATTAAAACAACAAAAGAATATTTACTTCCATTTACATAACGAAGAAAAAGCATGTCATGCTAATTACAGCAAGCGTTTTGGTCAAATTTGCCCCACAGCTTTGGGCAACGGGGAGCGGGAGCAATGTCGCGGGGGCGTCGTTCGCGGACAGGCGGTGCCGTGTGTCTCCTCGGCGGCCGGTCCTGGCGACTGCGATGGGCGGTGGAGACAGCAGCGGCGCTCGCTCGTCGGTCACAAACCCCTTGCGATATCACCTCCGAAGCTTGAAGACTTTGCAAGGCGTGAATTCGTGAGAGCT
>NC_051404.1:2906524-2907218 GCF_015228065.2 Penaeus monodon | reverse complement strand
TTGTCTTCATCATACTTTTGATAAATTGCTTGCTTCTATTACGTTTCTGAAAAAATATTTTTCCTGCGTTACATTTATAAGTATATGTTTGTCTCTATTATTCTTGTAAGAAAACACCTTTCTCCCAATTCATTATATTAAGAGCAAGCGGAGAGTCTTACTGTCTCGCTCGCTCAGTGTCTCGGATCTGCGTCAGTGAACAGAGTGAATCAGCATGTCATCATAGCATTAAAATGGCAGATTATGATGATAATGCTCATTCCAACAAAAATGTGTTCATTGCAGGTGGCATTGAATGTATTCCTGAAAACAAGAACAAATAACTAAGATTAAAAAGTGAGGGACAAATGGGCTATCACCAGACTGACGTAACCAAAGTACTATTACTTGATCTGTATGACCATTGTAAGAAAATGATGGGGTAGGAATTTAGCGTGAATTTCTTCAGCTTCGAAAGGGAGGTGAGTACAACTGTATTAAATAAATTTATGACAAATTCAGGCAAACACAAAAATCTGTGGTTACGATTATAAAGCAACTACTTCAGTACATTTTTGGGGGTCTGCAAAACGACAATAATACTGATACTATGACGATAACAACAGCAACAATAAAAAAGACACGGGCTACAAAGATAATGACTTTAAAGATAACAACTAAAAAAAAATATAGCAGTGGGAAAGCAAATAAAAAC
>NC_051404.1:2906169-2906310 GCF_015228065.2 Penaeus monodon | reverse complement strand
CATAAAACCTTTAGGATAGTTAGAAACATGAATTACGGTTCACGTTAACCCTCTCTCCATATCGTGTTCCACCTCATGTTTCAACGCTTTTACAAAGGGTTCAAAGGAAATGCAGATAATTTTGCCTCTATGTACCAGTTC
>NC_051404.1:2905113-2906073 GCF_015228065.2 Penaeus monodon | reverse complement strand
AACCCTGCTGGTGTGTTATATTGTCCTCCAATATTTCATTTAATACATCATCATTCTGACGTTTTATGTATTATTCTTACGGGTGTATCCTTACATATTAACAAACAGAAGCTGGATAACCTAACAGACGCTAGGCTTATTCATGATCATTTTCATCAAATTCTTTCATTTTAACTAATTTGTTCAGCAAATTTCGATTATTTTTTTCTTTCTTCCTTCCAAATCAAATATCTAAAACATCACAAACGTTACCTGCTAATTAGGACGATACCCTCACCCCACCCCTTTCCCTTTTCCATTTAAACATAATGTTTTTTTGAGGAATTAAAAGTCGGTGTGGTATGAGCAGAATGTACCGTGCGGCTGAGAGCGAGTGATTTACATAGTTTCCCCCTAAAGCTCTCCATACCCGAACGTTTCGAGCGTCCCTTTAACACTGACATAGTGGCATCCTTTTTCAGCTTCTACTTCACTTCCGAGATGCTTTTTGAGTTTCTGGATTTACTTGTATTTACCTGGTATCGTAATTCCAGTTCTGCGTTCGTTGTTGGAACTGGACGTCGCATTTTTTTCTGATCACCTATGTGTGTGATTTGCCTATTCTGCTTGGCCGTCTGCGAACTGCGGTGACGTCAGAAGCCAACCTACCTCAATCCTGTTAGAAGTGAGTGTCATTTGAAGATACGTAGACTTTGTCCTGTGTTTCTGAAGAGACTTCCCTGTCTTTATCCCACGGCAAAGGTTGTATTGTTCCCCCCCCTTTTTCTCCTCCATAATCCGTCTCAGAGCCACTCCTGGTCTCCCCCCCCCCCCTGCCCCTGGTCCTCCCGTTACATGTGCTGAGCTGGCAACATCGGCGTACTAAGGTCGATACGCAGTAGCCTTGGACTTGAACTTGGCGCAGACAGACGCTCTCTCTCCCCTCTGTCGCTCCCCTCGGTCGTCTGCGTACCCAACGAA
>NC_051404.1:2904523-2905068 GCF_015228065.2 Penaeus monodon | reverse complement strand
TCACACCAGCTGCCGCGAGGCGTTAGGCGTAAGGGCCTGGCGGGCGGGCCGAGAGATGCGCGGAGGGGAACGGCGGAGGGGGAGAGGGATCCGAACCGGGCGAGAGTACGAGATATGAGGGGAAACCGCCAAAGTACCCGTCGAAAGTGAGGGTACATCCAGAGGCCGCTAGACGTCTGCGTCTGGACCGGCGGGCGTGCGGGCCGGTGGGCGAGGCGGCAGGAGGCGGCGGCAGGGCGTTGGGTGCAAGCGAGGCCTCGGCGATAGACCTACACGGAAGACATTTAATGGACCGAGATGCGAAACAACTGCTGAACAGAACACAGGAAAACGGAATGCTTTGGGATGTACAACCTCGGAAGAATTGTGAGCAGCAGTTACACCGGAGAGATGTAGGGAGATGAGAATAGAGAGGCAATCCTTTTTCTTCTGTAACAAAGGACCAAGGCGAGGGATAGGCGAAGGGGACGGCGCTCCGGGATCCTTTGAGTAAACATTCCCACAGTATAACACATGGATAACACTGCCAGAACACTGTCTATGTA
>NC_051404.1:2903945-2904117 GCF_015228065.2 Penaeus monodon | reverse complement strand
GCCAGATAGGCAGATAAGTTGACAAACAGGCAGACTGATAAATAGAATGATGAATGCAGGATATATCAGATCAGATCAGTTATCCGATCATAATATCAGAGGCAGCGCTTGCAAAAAAAGACTGTGTGATGCTTTGAACAGACTTTCATGTTTTCACAATTTGGCATCACTG
>NC_051404.1:2903476-2903914 GCF_015228065.2 Penaeus monodon | reverse complement strand
GAAGAGAGAGAGAGAAAAAAAATATATGTACAGCATTACTCCTATTCTCATCCATTATAATAATTTTGTGTTAATTTGCTTCTGTCTATTGTTCTCTGTTTTGCCTCTTGCATTTCTGCATTCAAAAAATATATTGTTTGATCTTCGCATTTCACGTCAGAATATTACAGATGATTTTTTGTCTGAATTGCAGGAACTATTAATGCATGAAGAAAACTACAACGCACAAATCTAAATGCATTTATTTATTTTTTTTACTGCTATAAGGATGAGAATTTGACATTAGTGGAACCGGCGGGAATTAGATCAACTGTAGATTACTTCCACTCGTTACACGTTACAGAGCCATTGGTATTTTTGTTGATATTTTAGGAAAATTATGTTTGAGCAATTTTTTTTTCTTGCAGAATATTGAAGAAAATCATATTTATATGGTTC
>NC_051404.1:2903065-2903332 GCF_015228065.2 Penaeus monodon | reverse complement strand
AAAACGACAGTAAAAAACTCCATCTGCTATCATGTCTAGTAGCAATTGCCTGGCAGTACGCCGTTGCTTTTTCCCTTTCATCCAAATGTCTGCTTATGCTGCTCTGCCAGTCGGTTCGGTTGCCAAATAGCAATTACCACCTGACGTGGTCTAGCACCCTAGAGGATCGATCTTGCCTTCGGTCGGAGGCAAAGACGAAGCCACAGCCACTTGCGTTTTCGTTCCCATGAAGCTCATTCGATTCCGATTCTAATGAAACCTGGCTGA
>NC_051404.1:2902857-2902974 GCF_015228065.2 Penaeus monodon | reverse complement strand
TAGCCACTTGCGTTTTCGTTCCCATGAAGCTCTTTCGATTCCGATTACGAGGGTATGTGGTCAAGGACAGAAATGCTGAATTTTGGAGTCGAAAGTGGAAATTATAACCTGGCTGAG
>NC_051404.1:2902672-2902748 GCF_015228065.2 Penaeus monodon | reverse complement strand
GGGGGGGAGGAGAAAGAGAGAAATAGTTGAAGAGATACAGGTATGCATATGGATATAGATACATGCAAGTATGCAA
>NC_051404.1:2902262-2902577 GCF_015228065.2 Penaeus monodon | reverse complement strand
ACGCTAGAAATAAAATAGCTTCTCGCGACCACTTCCCTATATCCCCAAGTGTTAAGTGAATATCGCTTCTCCCCGAGGCAGCTGGGCGGGCGGGGAAGGCATCAAGGAAATGTGCCAATTTGATAAAGAAAAGCTGATGAACCAATAAGTCTCCTCCGCCCAGACGGCCTACAATGGGAGAGACGCCGATTGATTAAAGGTGCCATCCCCAGACCGTTTCCCGCCGTGGTTCTAAGCTGATTTCCGAGCGCCAAAACTTATGACAGATTACGCGAGTGTTTACAGAAAACGACACCAACCTTAAAGCCTTTTCTG
>NC_051404.1:2901963-2902188 GCF_015228065.2 Penaeus monodon | reverse complement strand
AACTCTAATGTCGTTAAAAACTCCCGTTGTAAATCTAAATCACCGTGAAATAATGATAAAACTTTTTTGCGAGAGACGAATCGCGTTTCGGAATCGTGTTTCGGAACAAGAGTCGAATCGCTCTCAAGACATTCCCGAACCTCGTGTTTCTCGTGTCTCTCGGGTACGGAAGGATGGTGGTCCTCTTATTGCCATAATTTCTATTTACTTATTTATTCATGAATG
>NC_051404.1:2901748-2901858 GCF_015228065.2 Penaeus monodon | reverse complement strand
TCTTGGTAATTGGTCCCACGTCATTGGATATGAAAAGAAAAGAAATCCGGAGCTGGATTCCCTTATGGAAGTTCAGCTTCGTCTTCCTACAATAGCACTAGCACTTAACC
>NC_051404.1:2901600-2901727 GCF_015228065.2 Penaeus monodon | reverse complement strand
CTTAACTAGTACATTAACCAAGTACAACAACTTGACTGAACTAGAACATTAACCAAGCTGCTTGGACTCTTGCCCTTTGCTTGGGTTACACCATTGAGATGCAGAGGACAACAGTCTTCCATGTCAC
>NC_051404.1:2900693-2901074 GCF_015228065.2 Penaeus monodon | reverse complement strand
GCAAAAGACAGAGCGAAAGAGATAAAGAAGGAAAGTCACATAACACCAAGAACTGAAGAACAACAACAGACGGCAAGTAGGAAGGGCAAAGGTTCGGGAGCCAAGCGAACGTCAATAAGAAAGACCGAGGCTGATCGCTATAGGATCCGGCGACCGTAGATATAAGGGACGTTTGATCCATAAAAATCCCCTTTGCGTGGGTCTCCGGTCAGGGGGGCGGGGGGCGGAGGAAGAGGGGTAGGGGGGGTGTTCTAGGGTGTTCATAGGGGCTGTTTTTAATGAGACGTTCGTGCGTTTCCCGATCTCGCACGTTCATTCTGACATATACCTTCTCTGACGCGTAGCTATTAGTGTGCTTGGATTTGTATGTGAGCGAGACGT
>NC_051404.1:2900366-2900499 GCF_015228065.2 Penaeus monodon | reverse complement strand
TTAATTCAACTTCATTCCTCAAGCAGTTTGAGATTACAAGGATGTAAGTTGAGAAAGTGATTATGTGATAATTCACTCGAGGAAGACAGACATTCATGAATTAGAGTATTGGCAAGCGATTCAAATGATGATC
>NC_051404.1:2900114-2900292 GCF_015228065.2 Penaeus monodon | reverse complement strand
GGGTATACAACGTTGATCTACTGAAACGATAACACAGCAACTGATGATAAGGGAAAGTTAATGCGTCGTTACAGTTAATGACACAAAATGTGCAGTTAATATCTTGACCGCCTTGCTAGCATAATTCTTTACGTGTTGTGACGATGGGTAATCTCTCTTTCAGGCGATAATAAATTAT
>NC_051404.1:2899681-2899942 GCF_015228065.2 Penaeus monodon | reverse complement strand
CACTGAAATATACAAGAAAGCTAAAGTATTGGCGAAAAAGAGGTGACGGAACAACACCAGTGCAAAGGATAAGCTTATTTACCCTAAGACGACTGTGAACCTTACTTTTGATCCGGGGTTAAGATGGCTAAGCTGACAGAGACAGCGTGGTAGTCAAAGCCTCCGTGTATCCGAGGAAATTTTAGAATGATGGAGTATGAGGAAACTGGAGAAGGGAGACATACAGTGCTGCACAATGCTATTTGCAACCTCATCTCACCT
>NC_051404.1:2899487-2899565 GCF_015228065.2 Penaeus monodon | reverse complement strand
AATGAATTTCACTTTAATGAATTTCATAAACGTAGAAAAATGAGCTGAATACTGAAATAAAACAGACAGAAAGAGTGC
>NC_051404.1:2899044-2899444 GCF_015228065.2 Penaeus monodon | reverse complement strand
GAAGAAAATGACGTAATTAGATTATGTGCTCCAGTTTCGAAAACAAATAATCCACTAAAACGAATGAATCCTCCTAATTCCCATTCTTTCACAGACAAGCTTAACCCCAGACGAGAGATTAAACCCAGGCTCCCGCTGAATGAAATCCAAAATCCTTTCACTCGAGGAAATGTCCCACGTCGGTCTTCATCCCTCAGCGGACCTAAACACGGCAGGACTCAACCACACGCCTTCGAACGAGGGGGCCTCACACGCCACACGAACCCTGTACCATAAAAAGAAAACAGAGATGAGGTAAGCACAGCCCAGAGCTAAAGATCGATTCCATCTACTGTGAATTCTATACCAAACGATTCTGTTCTAGGAGGTCGCCCTTCATTTAATTCGAGTAAAGGAGGAG
>NC_051404.1:2897384-2898930 GCF_015228065.2 Penaeus monodon | reverse complement strand
ACATGGCACTAGCATGATTCGGGTAATATTATCGCCCTGCCAAATAGCCACGTGTTAAGCTGCTTCGTCTTCTGGCCGTCGCCTCGTAACCGCCGGACGCACACCACGCATGCGCTTGGCATGTTAGCATGTAAATTAATATGGAGGAGGGCGTTTATTAGGCGACAGGGCTTTGGCCTAAAGGGAAAGGAATACTTGGGCAATGAGAACAATCCGGAAAGCTTTTCAGTGTAAGTGTTCATAAAATGTGAACAGAAAGTTGATTATAAAGTATTCTACCGAGGTAAGCAGACAATGAATTTATTACAACACTTCTAGTTGCATATTTGGCCTTTTGGTGAAGGTTAATGATACATGTTTTCTCGACCGCCACTGGTTAGCGAATGCGTTTTTAGCTACGTCTTGGTGAAAGCAATACCCTTAAGACTGCCTTGCGAGAATAAGGCATCCGTAGGTGTTGAATTCACCTGTCTCACGTCGGTAGATGTGTGGAATAAGAAAAAAGCGCTCACGAAGACTTATTAGATAAAATGGTTAAAGAGTTAAGCATATGTGCCAATAGTTTTATTTATCTGTTCTGGTAACAAGTTTCTCTTGGAGCTCATCACTAACCCATGGCCCTGATACAGCAGAATGGTAGTCTTTTGTTATTGTAAAAATCTCTTCTACTCACATAATTTTTATTCTTTTGCACAGCCACCTGCAAACCTACCTACCCCATATACCTAGGGTCAATTTATAGCCATATATCTTTTTTAATACTCACCTCCCTGACTCATATCCACAGACTCATCTCCAGACGAACCTCACATATCATGGGGTGAGATCGCCTCCCATCCCCCATTACCCCCCCTCCTCACCCCCAGCCACCTGCACCCACCTGTCTCTCCAGACCTGTTTTCCTGATAATGTCACCACGCAGTCTCCCAAAACCCGCGTTTCCAGAAAATTCTCCTTCTCTCGCCCGCATCTCCTCGGTGTGTACATTGCTTCGATTCCTGAAGTAGGGGCCCAGCCTTCTGCTACGCCTACGCACCTGCTCTTTTTTTTCTCCCCCTCTCTCTAACCTGCTTCTACTTCTCACACCTGCTTCTCTGCGCACACACACACGTACTCATCACCTGCCTCCAAATCCTTCGGCCGTCTATGGTTGTCTCCCCCCCCCCCTCCTCTTTTCCTCCAACTCCTCCTCCCCAAAGACCTCTGACCCTCCTCCTCCTCCCCCTCTTCCTCTCTTCCCCCTCCTCCTCCTCTCTTCTCCCTCCTCGTCCTCTCTTCCCCCTCCTCCTCCTCCTTCGCCTCTCTTCCCCCTCCTCCTCCTCTCTTCCCCCCCCTTCTCCTCCTCCTTCGCCTCTCTTCCCCCCCCTCCTCTCTTCCCCCTCCTCCTCTCTTCCCCCTCCTCCCCATCCACCCATCCTCTCCTATCCCCCAAGACCCCAAGCGTCTAGGACCCCCATCCACCCCGCCCATCCGCCCCATCCTTCGCGTCCCCCAGAGAAGGCGGCCTAGGTGAAGGGCTGCCTATCACCCACTCCACCTCCGTCTC
>NC_051404.1:2897218-2897353 GCF_015228065.2 Penaeus monodon | reverse complement strand
ACAACCAGTGGCCAGAGGAACGCAAGGTTTTTACACCTGCCCCTCGCGGCCATATGGTGTTTGAGTGAGAGGTAATGGGTGCGTAATGGCCATCCTCCCTCGTCTTGTACCCAGCTAACCGGTTGTGCGGCCGTT
>NC_051404.1:2896912-2897034 GCF_015228065.2 Penaeus monodon | reverse complement strand
GTGAAAAGTTTAAGGGAAGTAGTAGGGGGAAGCTGTGTTAAGGGAGGGGATAGGGACCCTAAGGGACAGGGGAAGGAGGGAAGTGTAATGTTGAAAGTGAAACTTGAGAGTCGGGGAAGATG
>NC_051404.1:2895865-2896320 GCF_015228065.2 Penaeus monodon | reverse complement strand
GTACCTTTCTATTTGTTTTACTCAAAGAATAGCCGTCATACGTTCACAGACAGCGAAAGAAATCAATAGGCACGAACGTCCGTGTGAACAGAACCGAAAGTGCTGAGTCATTGTAGGGTACGCTTATATGGGCAATCGGCCTTCGTATTATCATGCAAAACATAACGTACTCCTTAAAAAAAAAAAAAAATCATTGAAAAAGTAATAATACCAACCACATGACCTTCAACGGTTGACGCCTTTTTGGTATGAGAAGCAATAAGAATATTTTTTTTTCCTCCCCTATTCCCTCCCTTCCCCACCCCCCACCCCACCTTTTTTTTCAATCTCCCCTTTTCAATGGTAATCTAAGCAAACACGCGCCAGCCTAACCGTACTGGAGGGTCATCGTGGAAAGGAGCGAAGAGATCCGAGAACGTTAACCCTCTTCTTCCCCGCTGGCGAGGGTACGTTGC
>NC_051404.1:2895349-2895503 GCF_015228065.2 Penaeus monodon | reverse complement strand
TAAGGGGGGGGGGGGGAGATGCCGTACTCTCACGCTAAGGGGCGCGCCTCCCCTTAAGGGGCGGGGGAAGGCGGCGCAGTGCCATGCTGGTAGGCAGATTAGGGGATATACAAATCACACACACACGCACACGCCACCTATGAATTGATATAAA
>NC_051404.1:2893081-2893565 GCF_015228065.2 Penaeus monodon | reverse complement strand
CACATGGTATGCTAGCTTTGTGAAAGTGAAATTGAGTTCGTGATAAGTGTAACCCTTTCCGTCACGCGATAATGTATGGGCTCTATGAGTGCGGCAAAGATCAACAATGATGCTGGGAAGGGAAGAGGGGGGAGGGGGGAGGGGGAAAAGGGGGCAGGAGGGAGAGAGGGAGATGAAGAGAGGAGGGAGGGAGGGAGGGAGAGAGAGAGAGGGAGGGAGGGAGAGAGAGAGAGGGAGGGAGGGGAGACGGAGAGAGGGAGGGAGGGCGAAAGGGATGAAGGGAAGAGGTCACCCGAAGAGGAGGAGAAAGGGGGGTGTGGGGGGGGGGAAGTGGAAGGGGAAGATTTTAGGCCTAAGCTACATGTTACGACACAGGCTATACATGCTCAAGGAACGGTTTTGCGGAAAGGGTTGTGAATAAGCCTTTGTCTCTCTTTGCGACACTGGGTGGAAAGGGGAGGCGAATCTACTGCCTCGTGGGCAC
>NC_051404.1:2892099-2892333 GCF_015228065.2 Penaeus monodon | reverse complement strand
ACATACACGCAAAGTGAGTGACAGAGAGAGACGTAAAAAGAGAGAGAAATACACAGAATAATCGGGAACATAAACTAGATCAACATTCAAAGATAGGCCAACGAGATAAACTACATGAAACGCACTTTGCAATGCAGAAGAACGCCGAACAACTGCATGTTTAAAATGATGCAAAAGCCAGTTCGTTAGAGACAGAGAAAAAATTAGAGAGGCAGGGATTGAGATAAAAAAAAA
>NC_051404.1:2891879-2892012 GCF_015228065.2 Penaeus monodon | reverse complement strand
AAAAAAAAATCAGAAATACCGGTGTGAAATATTTTTCTGTTCTTTAACGTTCATGGAAAAAAATATTGGAACGGATAAGGCAAGGAAGAACAAGAGGAAAAGCAAGAAAGGCCGATTACGTAGGCAGAGGCTG
>NC_051404.1:2891388-2891674 GCF_015228065.2 Penaeus monodon | reverse complement strand
CCGACCAGTAGCTACCCCAAGAGACCAAACGGAGGCCGAAGGTCTTACAACGCGCGGAGAACAAGGAAATACGTGTACCTGAATTTAAATTGGAAACAGGTAGGCAGACGCGGGGCACAACCTTCTCCCAGGCCCATCCTGCAATTATACCGGACGCTGGGTGGACGCCGGGATCCCAGGCCAGCGTGTCCTTGACCACACTCGCACACTGCCCGAATTCTTTGGCCGGGGCAGGGGCGGCCGCCGACGCGAGGGAGGACGGCTGGAAGCGCCTCCCTCGTCTTCT
>NC_051404.1:2890287-2890618 GCF_015228065.2 Penaeus monodon | reverse complement strand
TAGAATAGCTAAAGATATAATCGTACTGAAGAACCATAAACCGTCGCTTTTCCTCTTAAGTAATCAGATCAGAAATCGAGTTACTTGCGTCCTGCCAGCACATCACATGACGAGGAAATTCCAACACACATGTAGTTACCAGAAAGGACCTTTCAGGAGTTACCCTCTGAACTGTGACCACGTTAACTGTGTATATCTAACCTCTCCTCTCCATAACGTCGTTTTCGAACTTGATACAAAATAGTGTGTAATTTTTGTGAAGAAGTTGGCGTGTTAAGAATAAGGTTGATGGGGCGTCCGTGCTGTCCATCTGGTGCTGAATTCCAAGGGC
>NC_051404.1:2887902-2888053 GCF_015228065.2 Penaeus monodon | reverse complement strand
GTGTGTGTGTTTGAGAGAGAGAGGGTATGGTGGGCACACAAATTTTATTATGTGCAAGCCATTGGCGTCATAACTGGGGCCCATTGCAAAAGCCCAGACAGCTAGTGCGTCTACCCTCTCGATACCCAAGCTGCACCAGGAGAAACACAGT
>NC_051404.1:2887365-2887538 GCF_015228065.2 Penaeus monodon | reverse complement strand
CACAGTGACCTTAGCCCTTGACCCAGGCTTACCCAAGAGAACCCAACAATCCGTGAACACTACCTACCGCTCGAACACCGTCCCGATTTACATTGCCTTTGTGTGTTTATCAGAGCATTATACTCTTTGTAAAAATAAAGTGTCGACCAGGACCAGTAAAATAGACTCTTGCA
>NC_051404.1:2886570-2887142 GCF_015228065.2 Penaeus monodon | reverse complement strand
GCAGGAAATGCAGCGTAAATGCGAAAATATTCTGGTTGCTAAGAAGATCAGGATATGGAAGACTTCAGACGTATGATTTAGCAAGTGACTGAAAGCATAATAACCCTAATTGAAAACGAGATATCATGATGTGCTTTCATCATATTACATTTTGAAACGATAGTTGTATATCCCTTTCTCCCTTTTCTCTGTAAGGCTGTGCTTGCATATGCATACCTGATAACGATATTATGCTATAAAACACGGTTTGTTGCATATTTTAGTAGAACATGACTCAATTCCCAATCTATGAACGTGCTTGGAAGAAATACCAACTTAAATGGAAGTGAAACGTAAAACAATTTATCATGCACACGATGGAGAAAATTTTAATTAAATAACCACCAGAAAAAATATATATATATTAACCACCAATGAAGATAAAGCTTATGTAATTTGTTACGTTTCTTTAGTCCTTGGGATTTTCTATAAATGTTGGTAACATTAATTTAAATAACTGAAAATAAATATTGTTATATGAATTAAAAACTGATATAAAAGTTTCTTCGTAATGACGTTTGGAAATTAACTTC
>NC_051404.1:2886410-2886512 GCF_015228065.2 Penaeus monodon | reverse complement strand
GGCTAATAGTAATATCATTCTAAACAATATGCATTTTACGCTTGGCTTGGAGTGTATTCTTTAATGCACTTATTCGGATAATTAAAGCATAAATAGAGGAAT
>NC_051404.1:2886135-2886208 GCF_015228065.2 Penaeus monodon | reverse complement strand
AGTTCTATATTTTGTGCTGATATTTGGTTTTGTTTTTTTGGTTATTTATATGCAATAGACGAAACATCGCCAT
>NC_051404.1:2885828-2885997 GCF_015228065.2 Penaeus monodon | reverse complement strand
TTTGAGGATGAAAACATGAAAACATCGAAACTCTGACAATGAAAACATCGGAACTCTGAAGGTGAAAACATCGCTATAGCTCAGAGTGCAGTGCATCTCATCACACTCGATTAAGTGCAACATATGATTAATAAAACATACTTAAATGAGAGACTGATAGATAATCAGG
>NC_051404.1:2884699-2884849 GCF_015228065.2 Penaeus monodon | reverse complement strand
CTGGCAAGTGAGACAAAAACATGACAGTGCCACTCAGTCAGAGTAACTTATATACTGAAGAGGAAATTTGATAGAAATAAAAGACCGAAAATTGATACCTGGAGATCGTGTGGCACCACATCACCGGTAGCTAGTGCTAGATGTGTGGGT
>NC_051404.1:2884104-2884660 GCF_015228065.2 Penaeus monodon | reverse complement strand
GATGCGATAGACAGCATTGTGAAAGAGAAAGTAAAGAGGCAAGAGTTCAAGACCAGGGAACCCCAACACTGGTGGAAAGAGAAAGCAGAGGTCGTGAGAGGAAAGGCCAGAGAATTACTGGGAGAAGCAGGAGAAACATCTGGAAAGTTCGCACTAGAGAAAAATCATGATAGAGAGACGACATTAGGGATCCACTAAGGTAGAAAATGGAAAGAAAGACACGTTGGGAACAAAAAGGACGCGATGGAGTACAGAAGAGCGGAGAAGGCAGTGGCCAGGGTCAAAGCAGAGGTAATGTGAGGATCTGTATGGAGAGAGACGAAGATATAAGATAGAAAGAAAAGCAAAAATAGGAACAAGGCATCAAAGGACATACGTCATGCAAAGCAGATGGATGGTGTGGTGTTAACGGATGAGAAAAAGATACAAGAGAGATGCGAGAAATGATCTGAGGGTCTGCTGAAAGAGAACCCCCGCGACCATCATGGTAATGGACTGCCATACCCATGTCTTACAAGACCCTGTTTATAGAGCAGAAGTGGTGAGAACACTGAGG
>NC_051404.1:2883128-2883741 GCF_015228065.2 Penaeus monodon | reverse complement strand
CATGATAGGATCCCGAGCTGGAGTGGGGCTGCCCCAGGGCTCTGTGTTAAGTCCCTTCTTCTTCAATATTGCATTTGATGTGTTGTCAGAGGCTATAAGAGAGGGGCCAGTGTTGGGCATGATGTATGCCGTTGGTTTTGGCGGATAAGTCTGGCAAAATGGGGAACGGCACTAGAGAGCAAAGGAATGCAAAAAAATAGCGTAAAGACTGATTATTCGATATGTTCAGTTCAGGAACAGGAGACAGGATAGCATTAGAATGGAAGATGTAGAACTGAAGAATTGGGATCCACCCAACCAACAGAAGGTAGTGAGGGGAAAAAAATATCTGGAAGACTCTAAACAAGATGGAAAAGTTGAAGGGATGTGTCACGAGTTCTATTCAGCAGGAAAATGCCTATGAAACTGAAAGGGAATGTCTTACGGGCTGTTGTATGGCCACCAATGACGTACTGGACAAAAACAGTACCCGTGAGAAAAAACGAACCAAAAGTGGATTAAAGTGGCCGAAATGAGGATGTTACGATAGACGTGTGGAGTGTCAATGAGGAATCAAGATTAAGAAGGTACAAGGAACAAGGCTTGATACGAAGTGTATATAAGAGGAGCAATA
>NC_051404.1:2881986-2882088 GCF_015228065.2 Penaeus monodon | reverse complement strand
TGAAAATGTAAGAAAGGACACAGATGAACCTGAAAAAGGAAACCCAGACTGAACGAAAGGAATATGTACTGAAAGGGAAGGAGACAAATTCTGAAGATTTCG
>NC_051404.1:2881084-2881870 GCF_015228065.2 Penaeus monodon | reverse complement strand
GTGGACGAGGAAATATGTATGTGGGGGGAGGGAGAGGCAAGATGGGATGAAGGAGATAGCTTCTACACGTGAAATTTGAGATTCTGCGGAGGACGACAGAGGAAAATGATAAAGCGAGAATGGATAAAAGAGCAGAAGTGAAATGAACGACCAACTATTTCGAGAGTGAAGGAGAACTGACAAGGAAGAAACCACGATTGCAATCAACAAAACCAACAATTGCAGAGCGGTGAGGCAGCGATGGAACGGACAGCTCCTGGGTAAAAACCGTATCTAGTGCAGGCAAAGATATGGTAATTGAATGCTCAATAAAAGGATATAAAACGAAAAAAGAGGAAGATATATATTCATACATAATAAAAAATCAAACGAATATACCCAGGGTTTAACTAAAGGCCTCATTGCCTTCCTGCTAGAACCGGATGGAACGCTGAACCCAGAAGGCTCTGTACATACCAACCATTTTATTTTAATCGAATGAACTGCGTCTTGCTCCCAACTGAGTAAATTGGAAGCCGTCATTGTAAAGGTAAACTAATGGTCTATAAAAACGATTCTCAAACATCGTAAAGGTAAGAAAAAGAACACGTCATTAAGCACAGGTAGATTGCAAAAATGCATTTGTCAGATTTTTTCCTGGAAGTGTACATGAAATATGCCCTAGAACAATGAAAAATCATGATCACAAGCGTGAAATTCTGTCGGTCAGTGACGTCAATAAAATGAACATGTGAAGGAAAATCTCCGTTTTTCTTCCTCTTTCTCTTCTCTGCAAATATGGGTTTA
>NC_051404.1:2879646-2880774 GCF_015228065.2 Penaeus monodon | reverse complement strand
TTGATACTGTTCAGTCACTGTTCAGTAACATTAATATGGGATTTGTGCTGATCAAATGGACAAATATGGACAAAGGCTGTATTTAAACGAGAGACAAACATAATAGAAATAAATCTGATAGCAACACATGTATAAGAGAAGATGTGATGGGATGAAAACTATTGAATAAGACCTAGGAAGAAAAAGGCAGTGAAATATTATCATAGAAGAATAACTGACAAACTAATAACTAAAATAGTAAGTTGATGTTTTTCTTTTCTTTTCTTTCTTTACATTAGGGATCATTTGGGGGCCTTTCACATCAAACTCTGTTCCCCATCTTAGGTACGTACGCCACTGCCTGCAATTATACGTATTACTCTATCCTATTGAAATACATGGTAATGAATATCATATTCTTATTCTTATTTGTTTTACAGTAGTATATAGGTAACCTGTCCTCACATATCTGTTCTTCTAGTCATAAGTCGTCAATAACAAGGGACGTGTAGGATTCAGTTACTTTATTGTTTTGAAAAAAAGGTGTAGAGTCAAAGAAAGCTTTTTCCTCCTTCTCTTCTATCCTTTATCGCTAGGATTTTTTTTTTTTCTGCGCAAGTATCTTATTTAAAGGAGGTAAGGTATGGATTATCTCATCTATCAGGAAAATACATTTGCCGAATTAAAAACATATTAAGCACCGTCGTTTTCTGTCCCATTAAAATTCAGTTTCATCCAACATATACAGTCGCCAAAATGATGATAAAATCAGATGTCAACATATGAGAGAATCTATTCCGCTAATTTTGCAATACAGCAAAATGATGCAGTATTGCAGTCGTTTTAAAACAGAATTTCCGAATGTCCTACGCCGGATTATGACGAGGTTATTGTCAATACTTAAACATTATGAGGCCGATTATTCACAACAGACAATAGCAGGATACGTGTATCATTTAATCTGTGTTATTGATAAAGCTCTTGTTCTGAGGTGTAGTGACATTTTCGTAAATTGTGATCTTTCGCTTAAAACCCTTTTTTCCACATGTTATCACCTGTGTGTGTGTTTCTAACCCAACAATTCAAGTGACATTAGACGAAAGTCGGATTTATTTATTTTTTCTTCCCCTCAGTTATTTATGAGAAAAG
>NC_051404.1:2878822-2878959 GCF_015228065.2 Penaeus monodon | reverse complement strand
GATGTATTAATCTTTAATTTTGTATCAATAACACAATATATAAATTTATAAATCAGTAATTTCCATAATGTATGCTATGCATTAGTAGAATGTGAATAGATATACCTTAGTTATACTTGTTTTAACATCAGCTTACG
>NC_051404.1:2878325-2878633 GCF_015228065.2 Penaeus monodon | reverse complement strand
GTGTGTGTATATGTATACAGACACACACACTTTTTTCTTATTCCAAATTAACTTACAGACACAATAATTTTCACTGAAAGAAATATAATCAACAACACTCACGATTATCATTTACATGAACATACTGAAAATCACAGCTGCCATTAATGCGCTAATCATAATGATCATTTGTCAGAAAATCGGTGGAGCTGCAATAGGAAACAGCGAGGATTTTGGCTGCTATTGATTGCAAGATTGCACCAGGGATTTCCTGGATTGATAGTCTGACCTGTTGCTTAATCTCACAAATTATTTCTTAGGGATTAGGA
>NC_051404.1:2875447-2875522 GCF_015228065.2 Penaeus monodon | reverse complement strand
CAGAGCACCGACCTGCATTACGAAAGTACTAGGAAACCTTCTATGGACAAAGTTTGTAAAAGTATGCAATGGACT
>NC_051404.1:2874194-2874665 GCF_015228065.2 Penaeus monodon | reverse complement strand
TAGTGTTAATGTACCATTTACGCCGTAAGACTTGACTTTATGACTGTGCCTCATACTCTCAGAAATTTATGTATTTTATGAAAGACAGAATTAAACATTTTGAAAGATATTTCAAACAAATCATCATAGTTTTTAGCTAAACTTAAAATAATTTTAAACTAATTTAAACTTGATTTTTAACAAATGATTGAACTATTTTTAACTAAATTTTACATGATTTTAAAGTAAAATCCTTACCTGCTTCGGCTTACAACATGTACATTAACATATGAAGCTTATTAAAAGAGAGAGAGAGAGCATATCCACCTAGCGGCACATTTAGTCACTAGTACTGAACATTAAATAGTTTTTTTTTCTCAAAAAAAAAATATTTTGCGGTGGACAAAGCTTTCAACTCCACACTCAAACGTTTTCTGGACTATATATTTTTATGTCATTGTATATATACTGGTTTTAAAACCCCACAAACTG
>NC_051404.1:2873686-2874163 GCF_015228065.2 Penaeus monodon | reverse complement strand
AAATGAGACTGAATAATACAAATAGACATATCCTTCTTCTCATCAATAAAAAAGGCGTTTCGTTCCCAAGTTGTGATTTGACCTATGGTGAGCCTATGTAGAATTCTGGTTCTATATATAGCTTATGAATTAACTAACCCACAAGAAATAGGGGATGACCCTGCCGTACAAAGCACATTCGGTCTACAGAAATTTCCGAAAACCACATAAGTGTTTTTTTTTTTCTATACGTGTGTATTTCTGTCTCTTTTTTCTATATGAGAGGGGAAGAGAGGGGGACCCAGAGAGCTGCCCTGACGACATGGAGGCGGTAAATGGTCTGCAATACGCCGGGATTTCGCAGCGCAACTCGATCTTCCCGTCGGAGCGCTCTTCGGCTCCGCCCCTTTCGGACAGAAGGGCGGGTCACGGATGGGTCAGAGGAAGCTGGGGCGATTGGGGGTTGGGATTCCTCTTCGTTTCTTATGCATTTACTTG
>NC_051404.1:2872232-2872684 GCF_015228065.2 Penaeus monodon | reverse complement strand
TCGTGCACATTTAGCCTTCCTGCACAGCGCTGACGACGAGCGAGGAAAATGTTCTCATGAGGAGATCCTGTTGCAGCTGAAAGGCGCGACAGATGATAGTTTCTTCCATGATATTATTATATAAAAAGCTGTTCCCGGTCTATCCTCCTTGCGATACCGGCAAATTGATATGGAACCTCCAGTCATCGAATATGTTCCCTAGTTTCGCTGCGCTTGGAGGTTCTGAACATGAGAATGATGTAAAATTGTGTGAATTTACACTCCCACACCGGAGGGAAGACGGAAGGTCGTGTCTCATTTCAGCGTTTTTCTTAATCCTGTGGAGAAAAGCCACTCGAGGGAGTGTCATTGTATGTTTTTCTTTTCCTCGGTAGATTTGTTACGTGTAATTCGCATTATCATTATGTGTAACGAAAACGCTTATTTAATTCATTAACGAGTTTTATTTCCCG
>NC_051404.1:2871347-2872190 GCF_015228065.2 Penaeus monodon | reverse complement strand
CCCTGCCATTTCATTTATACAAGAAATTATTTGTTTTAATGAACGAAAACTAGAAAATGCAGACTAAAATCCATGTCAGTGTTGTTATATATTTGTGGTATAAGATTTTCCTCTAAAAACGGGAATGTTTGTTATGTCCTTAGGCGTTTTAACGAATGTCTAATGGTCTGAGTATATTCCTTGATATTAATAATTATGGAGTGATTGTGCATAATGTTTGTCACGGATCATGTAAATGTCGGCGTCGAAGGCTATAGCGGATGGAAGCACGAGGCAACTGCAATCTGCATTGGTATTACTGGCTCGTTAGCAATGATCGTTCGTAGAAAGATTTATTGGGGTTAATCATTATAACTATATATTTTAATGTAAGAATCATATCGGAGAGCGTTGGTGAGTATGGTGCAAGACCTATTTTTGGCCCATGGTTTTCACGGGTGACGGAGTCCACCGCAGCTGTAGAGGTAGAATAGCGTACCAGTGTTACACCGAAAGGTTATTGACCGCTTTATTCAATCGACCGCCGTTGTATTCTACGAGGGTTCGATACGTCTAGACTCGCATTCGTCGTACCAACGTCACGGCAAACGCACTGCACACAAACGCACAAGCACACATGCAGACACCAAAGCCTTCATACATATAATTAGAAGCTTCGCGCGCCCGCACCCAGGCCAACCCTCACGTGAATTCGCGGAAAGGCGTCTGGAGGTTGCACGTGCACCCTGCAGATGGGTCCCTCGCATGCTGGCCTCGCTCTTTGTCCGTCGGCGCCCCTCGCCGCCCGACGCAAAGGCGGTGGAGTGGGCTGGGCGCTGCTGGGCGAGCGGGCCTGCTTGTCTG
>NC_051404.1:2870137-2870376 GCF_015228065.2 Penaeus monodon | reverse complement strand
ACGCTCCAGCTCCAATGGCTCGTCCATCGCATCGCCTACATGCACACAGGCGCCCTGTCCCTTCATTTATGTACATTTCAGAAGATTCGCACATTGATACGTTAGATACGCAATAAAGGTGTTTCGTATGAATGATTATTCTTATTATCATCATCTTTATTGTTTTAGCGGCATCCACGGAAATTCTACGGAACAAAAGAAATGAATAAATTAATTAATTAGTAAAGATATGAGGTATT
>NC_051404.1:2868636-2868772 GCF_015228065.2 Penaeus monodon | reverse complement strand
AATTACAAACCATTTCGTTTACAGTAGCGTTTAAATGCACAAATATTTCAGCCCATAACAGTAGTCGATCTGTTCATGGCGATGACGATGAACAACGAGTCATCATTAGAAGATGTACACATGGCCTTCATCCTCA
>NC_051404.1:2867730-2868606 GCF_015228065.2 Penaeus monodon | reverse complement strand
ATCATCATAATCCTTTGTTCCTTTCATTCAATTCTATTTCTATTTAAAACTCTGATGCTTCGTCCGAACAAAGTCAAAATTACCGAGATTCATTTTATAGCATATTAATACATTACTCCCCCTGTCGGCCTATCAGGAAACCAGTTTAAAAAAGTTTCCCTTGACGAGAGGAATCTCCGAGTTTCGATAGTTCTTGACATAAACGCAGAGAAATAGGTGCTATAAAATTTATTGTCCATCTGATTGCCGGCAGCTGGGTAGGCCGGGAAAATTCTCGGTTCGTTTTGCTTTGATTTGGTATATCATTCATTTTGCAAATGTTATTTGGCGGAATGCGGTGTGTGTGCGATGTAATGCTCTGTGTGATTACAGTGATATGAGGATGCGTTTGAATTTAAATCACAAGACATGGAGAAAAAAATACGCAAAATCAAAAAGGAAAAAAAAAGGCATAATCCTGAATGAATATGGTGAATTCTTGAAATAAAAGTCTAGTCAGGTCCACAATGGAATTAAGGCGATTATACGGAAAGCTCACACATTTCACCTCTCGTTATCATACGGGACTTCAGAAAGTTATAATGGGCGCGGGGGAGACTGCTGGACTATACAGACATGGCGCTTCTGGTTCTGTTCAGCGCACAATAATGGCATTATTTCCCCCAATATGAGCTGCATTCATTTTACTGGTCTTTCCCCCGTTGTTATTATTTATTATTACCATTGGCATCACGACTAAAGTTGTCATTATCGAAATCATCATTAGATGTCGGCAGACGCATTTTAGTTCTTAATACATAATGTTATCAATATTAAGTATTATCTCTTACGCTTCTGCTGATATATCAGAATTATTCTGGTATAATAGTTATACCA
>NC_051404.1:2867622-2867687 GCF_015228065.2 Penaeus monodon | reverse complement strand
ACGTGGTATGACGATGACCATATATGTTGTCGTTATGATTATCAGCATTACCTTAAAATTATTTT
>NC_051404.1:2867095-2867553 GCF_015228065.2 Penaeus monodon | reverse complement strand
GAGCGCATGTGTTAAAGCCCAAGAGGTCCTCCCGCTGTTCTTGGACAGCCTCGTCTATCTCTAAGATCTCACACGTATTCAGATCTTCCCCAGACAAAGGCCAGTATCTTTTATAGCCAGGGCAGTGACGTCATGCACGCGGTTCGTGGTGACAGGCGAGTGTGTGTGATGCACCAGCATTGTCACACAACAAACAAAACAAACCCTCGTGAAGACCTGTAAGAAAGCCTCCTGCGATTTATGGGAGCCATTTTTCGTAAATAAAAACTTTCTCTTGTCCTTATTACATCATTACATCTTTCACTCCTCAGCTTTAACTTCGCCCTTTCCATCATACCTCTGTTTGTTTCTGCCACACGGCTTAATCAGGGCGCTTTTTTTTTTATATTTCTTACAGCATTTACGTCACATATTTACAAAAACTTAAATTAATTTCTCTGACTTTTCTTTCCTTAGCC
>NC_051404.1:2866395-2866891 GCF_015228065.2 Penaeus monodon | reverse complement strand
TGCGAAACACATAGTACTTCTGCAAAGTATCGAACTCGTGTGTAAAGGATTCGAAACCCTGGCAGTGGTTCGAAACGCCAAGAGACGCTTCGAATTCGTCCCGAGGGAAGAGTTCGAATCATTCCGTCGAAAGTAACGCACGGTACATACCCACAAATTGCCAGACGCACGAATGAGGGACTTCCAACAACTGTGCAGTCACATTCAGACCTCTTACTTATCAAAACTTTTCCTCCCTCGAATAAGGGTCTTTTATATCTTAGTGGGTTTCGAGCGTACTTTTAAGATTGCGTAGATGAATTTCAGTGTTATATTTGTAAGCAAGTCTCGTTGCAATTTCTGGGAGGATCTTCGCGTTAAAGTTATATTTCGAGGAAGGGAAATGGGGCACATCTTTTGGTCTGCAATATAGCTAATGCATGTAGAGATTTAAGTCTCACAAAAATAATATCTGATAATATTGTAGTCGACATGTTATTCTCTTTGCGCGGAATAC
>NC_051404.1:2865071-2865271 GCF_015228065.2 Penaeus monodon | reverse complement strand
CTGTTCATTTAAAATTTACGGGTTAACAATGATGATGCAAAAGTCGAGTCGCTATCATGCATACTCGAGCAGTGCTTCTTGATCTTGATGAATATCACGAGTTTAAGAATTGTGTTCTGTAATAATTCATTTAGTTGATACGAAAAGATGTTATCAGTAGGAGTGATAAAAAGTAAGAGGAAGGATGGCGATCTCATGAT
>NC_051404.1:2864356-2864615 GCF_015228065.2 Penaeus monodon | reverse complement strand
TATGAAATTACTCATTTTCGTTGTTTTAAAGTGATAGGATTTTCGTGGTTCTACGGTTAATTTATAAAAAAAAAAAACATTAATAAAGATACCTTATGGATATCTCATGCATATTTATATAGGCCTACACATTGTAATAACGGTAAATAATTCTTTATATTCTCCTTTGTAACTTATGTAAACCTTAAGTGCGTTCAAGTGTGAAGTGCCCAAGGAGAGCAAGAAAGGTAGACCAAGAAAAGAAACACATAAAAAAGAA
>NC_051404.1:2862665-2862737 GCF_015228065.2 Penaeus monodon | reverse complement strand
GACAATGCTTTGAGACTTAAATACAAAGGAATATGAAAGTAAGGCTAAAGAAACATAGTTCGTTCTAAAACA
>NC_051404.1:2861603-2862605 GCF_015228065.2 Penaeus monodon | reverse complement strand
CGTATATATTCCAAGAAAAGGGATCGCACATTACATTCGTTTATCCAAATTTTTCTCAAAATTCGCTGCTCTTTTAATGAACACAAAAGTTCCAGGGAAAGCCTATTGTTTCAGAATCCCTCTGGGTTTTAAATTTTTTTTTTTTTTCAGAATGACTTCTGTTACCACTCGTCTGAAGCCAGGCTTTGCCACAGCCGCTTGATCACCGGCGTACCAATCACAGGCTTAATTAATCAAACTCGGATTATGGAGATTAAGCGCTACGCCCCTGGGGTTCGTAGGTTCGTGGGATGAAGCCTGGGTCGTCTGTTTTCATGTTAAGGCGATTTTCCGTTGTGTTTTGATAGGAAAACTGACTTCATCAACGGCTGATTTGATAATAGCTATGATTTGTAATCAATCTTTTCCCGAATTAGCCACACGCTCGTTGAGGAAGCGTGAAGGGAGGTACTGTTTTATTTAATCTTATCCATCCCATTCAGCTGGTTATGGTGGAAGGAAAGGAGTTATGGTGGAAGGGAAGGAGTTATGGTGGAAGGGATGGGAGACGACGCTTATTACAACAGGGATGGGAGCGCTCCTTGTAAAACTGACAGAGGAGGGAGTCAGACGTCAGCTAATCAGCCAGGTCTTCTGATCTGTTTTGTCTGACAGGCTTTGATTTGTGATACAGCATATACTTCTTGAACAAAAATAGCAATAGAATAATAATAATGGAGTAATGACCTAAGGTTTAATGGAGTCAGTAATGATAACAGTGCTTATGATGTCAACAACCGTTTAAAAAAATGCGGGAATATGATAATGAAAATCAAATCGTAATAATTGTAACGGTAATACTGAAAGATGAGTGCACAGTACGGATGATCCTCGTAAAATTCTAGAATAATAAAAAAATAATAGCGAATTCTACAAATCAGCTGTAAACAGGTCGTACCCACTACATTTCCTGCTTCAAATATTCCGACCTAAATAACCGATTCTCATTAAAAGATGAAGATT
>NC_051404.1:2861379-2861539 GCF_015228065.2 Penaeus monodon | reverse complement strand
CCGGAAATTCAAACATTTAATTACAGGGAAGACCTATGGCGATCACAAGCTTCATTAAATTTCTCTCAGAAAATAATGACAAAATGTAGCGATAATAGTATAAACGCAGGAAGACTCTAAAAGACTGGTTTGAAAAATCGACTGATTGGTCTCTTTTGGT
>NC_051404.1:2861069-2861295 GCF_015228065.2 Penaeus monodon | reverse complement strand
GTACAACCGTTAACATGTCTTCAAATATAGATATGCTATTACTGTTTTTCCGTTAGACCTCAGAAACACTGTCGGCTCTGGTAATGCCGTGACACACTCTCATCACAGGGTTTGGCTCTGGGACACCTTGTTGGATATGTTGGCTGGCCTGTGTAGCTATATTGCCATTAGATGTGTGTATGATGGTATAGAGAAGATGAGTGAGAGAAAGAGAGAACTGTAGTGC
>NC_051404.1:2860699-2860810 GCF_015228065.2 Penaeus monodon | reverse complement strand
ACGTATGTTTTACCTTTGGCCACGAATATTCTCCCTCCCTCCAAATGTAATCTGAAATGGCGACGCTGTTGACACCTAAGAAAAATGCATGCAATTTACAAGAGAAACAAG
>NC_051404.1:2860006-2860652 GCF_015228065.2 Penaeus monodon | reverse complement strand
TTCACCGCCAATATTTTATAACAATCTACATCCTGTTTTATTGACTTCCGTTTGCGTTTATCCACGTTTTCTGTTGAGACCATCTGACGACAGAATTTTCACTTTTAGACGACACCTTCTACATCGAGTTAATATTGATTTGCAATAACAGTGTTATTGTTATTATGCTGATTTCGTATTAACAACTGTAATACGTGTGTGGGTAAAAATTCGGCCTAATCATCATAATCACAGTTATCATAATTACGATTACCTATGACAGAAATTATCATCACATTCTTTAATTATCTATGTGGCCTAATGTAATGAAATCGTTATCACTCTATCCCACCCCCCAAAATAAAAGGCCATTAATATCAATGAAAATAATCCTCTTTCTCGCCCGTATCCAATCCCTCAATGTCTGGAAATATTAATTTTCTATGTCGAAAAAAGGAAACAGAAGAGTGTTCAGCTATTAAACCATCAAGTGTAGATAGCTGATATAGATTGAGTATTCTGGAGGCTGTCATTTTGGTCACAGGAATTATTTACATATTTGCAACACTTACATTAAATTCACTCAACAGCTCTGAACGGATATGTTGCGATAAGGGTTATGCATGTTAAACACAACAGTTAACCTAAACAAACCAAGGCTCTTAGG
>NC_051404.1:2859820-2859957 GCF_015228065.2 Penaeus monodon | reverse complement strand
TAATCAACTACCAAGTTCAAAATATTACACTATTTATTAAGTAATCTCTTTTCGACTGTTAATAAATGAATTACTCCATCTGTTACAAATATTATATCAACCGGAACACAAAACATAATAAGATTTTAAGCAGCTAC
>NC_051404.1:2859565-2859789 GCF_015228065.2 Penaeus monodon | reverse complement strand
TTACCGAGTCAGCCAGGATCCATTTTGTCATTTACTATGTTTATTGCATTTATAATTGAGTGGAATATTGCTGCCTTTTCGCCAAACTGCTGGCCTGAGTGCCTAACGGTACGGGGAGGAGGACGCAGTAAGGACCTACTGACGACACCTATAAACTTTTCCCAAGGAACTGTTTCATCAAGTTTCCAACTCGCGGCTTCGACGTTGTATCGAATAAAATGATG
>NC_051404.1:2859256-2859363 GCF_015228065.2 Penaeus monodon | reverse complement strand
TGCCATAAGGGAAGGTCTTCTTGACGCCCCCCCTCCCCCCAGGCAAAGACGGTTCAACAGGCCCTAAGTTGACTAAGTCTTAAGTCGGAGAGAGCCTCGAGGAGGTA
>NC_051404.1:2858286-2858383 GCF_015228065.2 Penaeus monodon | reverse complement strand
CACACCTCGGCCTATTCGCGGCGTCTCACCTGCAATTTACTTTCCGTGTCATCTCCACTGTCATCTTAACGCTGACGTCATTAATGTCAAGCTTCGG
>NC_051404.1:2856186-2856286 GCF_015228065.2 Penaeus monodon | reverse complement strand
CACGCAACATTTAATTTTACATACGGAGGCATAAGAGGGAAGCGAAAAATAAACGAAGGAAAGGAAAAAATAACGAATTAAAATGAGGGTTTAATAATGT
>NC_051404.1:2854787-2855092 GCF_015228065.2 Penaeus monodon | reverse complement strand
ACAGAACAGCACGACTGTGGAATGAATTCACATCCACCATCGATGTCGCCGAAATGACCACGCAACAAGTGAAGACAGCGGCACACCGATGGCGGTCGAGCAAGCCATCACCTCTTAACTTGCTACACACTCATGGCGAGACATACGAAAACAATGTATATAACCTTATTGTGGATTAATTCAATTTAAAGAAAAAATCTGTGTTAGCTTAATGAATTAACCTGTTCATTGTTTATAAAGAAAAATAGGTCGGGTTTTCAAATAAACTCCTTTAGATAGGTAACTTTTAACCTATAAAAGGACAC
>NC_051404.1:2853610-2854310 GCF_015228065.2 Penaeus monodon | reverse complement strand
CAAAAGAAAACTATTAAACGAGAATACTATCCATAGAAAAAATAATAATAATAAAAGTGTAAAATAGTCGCAAGAAAAAATCTATAAAAAACAAACTAACAAACCAAAAAAAGGCAATGAGTGACGTCATCACATGTTAATTAGCCTGACAAGACTAATTAACATCCATTGCAACAAAATGCCGGTGTGAGGGAAAAAGTTTGATGACAGACAGTGAAGCAATATACCATGTATCAAATAGAATATTCACATTGAGCTCTTGTGCCTTGAGAAAACTTGATGTGGGTCATATTTAATGTTGCACGTGCAATGATACAATTCTCGCTCCTTTGCTTCTGTGGACAACGTTCCGAATAAGATCATTTTAATCCCTGTTTTCCATATTGTGTTTTTAAAGTGTATCTCCAAGAAATTATCCTAGATTTCATTCTGAAATTTCTATATTACAACGTCAGCTGCAAGGATAACATCTCTGTTTTATAAAGTTCACAGTTTACCCTTTTCCAGCTAATTCTAGAAGCTGTTTAGTGCGAAAGACAAATAACGGGGGTGGCTTGTGTGTGGTCATTCGCCCGTGAAGCATGTTTTCAATTCTCGACTCTTCTTGAAAAATAAGTTTAGCTGCATCGACAGTGAGTTTCAAGATTCGCTGGACATAATGGAACCATTTTTTTATGTTAGTATTGTGGGTGTGTTATTT
>NC_051404.1:2852629-2853220 GCF_015228065.2 Penaeus monodon | reverse complement strand
GTACTTAACGCTTCACATCCCAGGATAACCCAAGCCCGTTCCAACCCGCTTCAGGATATTTGGATATAAGGGGTGGCTCGTTAGGCCCCAGTCCTTACGTACACAACTGAGCCACCGCCGTGCTAACACGCTCCTCGAAAGGCTCCTCAACTCACCTGAACTTCCTGCCCCCCCCTAGTTCCATTTATGACAGCTGGGTAAGCACTATCCAGTTATTTGATTCATTAGTCTTGTGACCGCGGTTAGATTGGTTGGAATCTTAAAGGGATTCTTCTATATGAATACTCTACGTTTCGTTAAGTTTTAGTACCTTTTTCCTTTTAATAACTTTTCGTTTCGAACGTTTCTTCTCATTCTGCGGCAAACTGTGGTCCGTCCTCCCCCATAGAAATAATAGAACGATCCAAAACTATATGTAAATAAAGGTGTCAGAGCTTTAGTCTCATTGTCACCTTCGATGCATATTTCGCAATTCTAAATATCAGGAGGTACCATAGTCGTCGTCAAAATAAGGAAAAAAAAGGCAAATTTCCTGATCTCTAACGTCCAACAAAAAAGGTGTGATATAGAGCCATCTTAACAGACATTGTG
>NC_051404.1:2852288-2852599 GCF_015228065.2 Penaeus monodon | reverse complement strand
AAACTTGATCAAGGAATTGCATCGAAGGCAAGAAAAATTATCATTGTAGTAAATCTGCCATTTGCAGTTTAATGACTGTAACTTTAATAAAGCTCACTATTCCTGTTAGGATGGGCAGTGCTGATTGGTTGGGAGAGCATCCCCCCCCCCCTAGGATCCACCAATCAACTGCAATGGTTGAAAGCGCCTTTGAATATCTCTCTTTGGCGCCTTTCGGTCTTAGACAACTAGCCACCGGCGTGCAACTTCCTTCTCTCCCTCTTCTTCAGAGACTGTCGCGTTTTCCTCTTTCCTCTTGGGCGATCACACGC
>NC_051404.1:2851361-2852255 GCF_015228065.2 Penaeus monodon | reverse complement strand
GCCGTCGCCAGCCACCAAGTCGCCTCCCGAGCGCTTCGCCTCCTCATTTGACCTTCAGCCATCGCGACGTCATCCTGGCCTCGTTCCCGGCTGCTCCTGAGGCCATGTGATTGCACTCATTCACGATCATATTTCACTACAATAAGCAACTATGTATTTCTGTATAAGACTCGTGTCTGTTTCGCATAAAGTAAGTTGATCTAAACTGAAAAAAAAAAAAAAATCAGGATGTAATTACATCAACTTATGTAAGGAAAATCTTGAGATCCTCTGTAAAACCTTTTTTCTCGCAATGCCAAACACAGACATGAATTTATCTCCGAAAGCATTAAAACCCAGTGCACTGCACCCACTATTACCGTGGGGACGAGATACCTTGTGTTACAGAAGTTCAGAAGTGCAGTCACAAGGAGACACTAATGACAATCTTCAGACAAATGTTTCCATGCTCAGATTTATATATGGGCTAAGTGAACCACTTAGTAATGGTGCTAGATCTTAACTTAGCAAGTTCCTCTCGAGCTTCACTAACATGGGTGCAGTAAACAAGTTCGTGTGGAAGAACGTTCACGGGTTATAAGCGCCGGGATTTTCTTCACTTCATTGTGCTCCTGCTGGGTCCGTCCGCATGTCTTGATTCCTTTTCTGAGGAGGACGTGTCGCGGCAAACCATTTTCGATTTACATGTCATTATATCTACAACTTCCTCGGCTGAGCGTTCAGTAACCTTTCCTGGCCTTGCTGTTTTCACGGGCTCTCTCGTGTTTCCAGCCGGCTTGTATCTTATTTCTGGAAATTAGTTTACCGAAGCCTGCGCCCTGCATGCCGCCTTAACCAAACGCAGCGCAAAGTCCCGAACCTGCATCTCACTCTCAGTTATAGACTGTATACGGG
>NC_051404.1:2850685-2851105 GCF_015228065.2 Penaeus monodon | reverse complement strand
CGTCCAGACAGGAGATAACAAGGCAGTTATTTTTCCGTTAAGCAGAACAGACAAGCCGACTTCAAAACATGAAAAGGAAATCATAAATATCAACATGAAAATACATCAGAGAAACCCAGGACGCAACAGAAGCATGCACAGTTTGTCAGCTGAAAAAGTGAATTCAATTTTTAAAACGGACAAGTAAAGACAATAGTCACAGATATCTGAAAACGATAGATAAAAACAAAAGGAAAATGCGGATCTAAGTTGCAAAGGTTGTTTTGATGTATATTCGTCACTTTTGTCAATGTCCTTTAGATGTCACAACCTTGCATATAAAGGGAGCTATCCTTACTTTTATTCACGCGTCTAAAACACACAAATAGTTCTCGTACATAGACGTGAATTTTAGGAAATACATTTCTGGTGGTAACATAC
>NC_051404.1:2849152-2849452 GCF_015228065.2 Penaeus monodon | reverse complement strand
CTTCATGAAACCGGGTTCTGATTTAACTCCTCAACACGTACATATATGTTCCATAACACATCTTTAGAACTACACAAGAACAGAATCAATGTCACAGAGAATATTACCATAACACGTTCCTTACAATACCAAGCCCCATGCCAAACCCAGCTTACGTTATCTTATATAATATCAGACACCTCCAGTCTCTAACTAACATTTCTTGCAGACGACGAAACACACTGCAAACTTCCCTGCCGACTGGTAAGGCAGACACGACTTTATGCATGATATTGGATAGGACCTGTTACCTAGCGTTAT
>NC_051404.1:2847460-2847861 GCF_015228065.2 Penaeus monodon | reverse complement strand
GATGGAGCTCTAGCATGTGTCATTGTTGACCTGGTATACTACCTGAATACTGAGTTATTCTACCTTCTGTTCAGATTCTACCGACGTTCCTCGCTAATTCTTCGCTCTCCTCCTCCCTGCTCTCGCCGTGAATCACCCATTCGCTAGCTTGCAAGATATCTGAATATCGCCCAGTACTGTTCTTCGCTTATTCATCTTACATTGTTTATCTTCGCTTATTAAAAAAAAAAATCTTATCTCCCTCCCTCCCTCTACTTCTGGGAGACTGGACGGGGCCAGGCTAAAACCCCCGTGGTGAATTGACATCGTCCGGCTGCCCCCCCCCTTTCCCTTCCCCTATTCGAATACCTGCCGCTACTTCCCCACGTCTCTCCCCCACCCGCCGCTGATACTCCAGCTCC
>NC_051404.1:2846719-2847367 GCF_015228065.2 Penaeus monodon | reverse complement strand
GACCTGTCACTGCTTCCCTTCCCTCCCATAACTACCGTTTCTTATGTCCCCCTCCCCCACCTGCGCCATTTCGACGCGACGCGCTACAAAAAGAACAAATCAAATATGAGAAAATCGCTTGTTTAATCAAGACCAGGATCAGTCCAAACAAGCTCATGTTCAGTCCAAGCCTACAGAAGAGGAAGAATTACGTAACCTTCCCAGCAATCAACTGATCAACATCATCAAGAAACTTGCGAGTGGAGCTCTCCAGGAAGAATTCATTACTCACCGTCTTCAACTCTCTCGAAGAACCTCGCGACCAATTGAGACGCCGTCGTGCTGCCACTAATAGGTAATATTCAAGCCACGGGAAGCCGAATCGAACGAATTTGCAAGGAGTGGTGAGGCAAAGCCAACACCCACCTAGCTGCCAGGGCGTGGTGGACGTCGGGTAAACCTCGACCACTCAAGTCCTGCCGCACTCGGCTCCTGAACAGAGCAGAACAAGATCCACCAACGGAGGCGCAAGACTACAACCACACACTCTCCCTCTCCAAAACATTTCCTAAGCTACAGGAACGTTGATCATCTGCACAGCCAGACGTCACCACAGTCGCAGCGACGTAGTAGTGAACTGTTTTTTCTAAATCGTTGAATCTGTTCAAC
>NC_051404.1:2845116-2846345 GCF_015228065.2 Penaeus monodon | reverse complement strand
TGAGGGGCTCCAAACGAATCTTGGTGACTTAACTCACAGCTTTGTCCTCCTGCTGAGGCCAGAAATAATTGCAACGGTGGAGACCTTACCCAATCACACCGTTCCAGACAATGCTGGCAGAATCAGCGGCTACAGTAAGTGACAGACGAAGGATAAAAAAAATGGCACATTCGGGGGGCATAGCTGTATGCTTCAAAACCGATCTGCACGTACCACCATTTCAACTGGAAATGCGTCTCTTGTGTGTTTGCTACAGACCCCAACGGCAAGGACTTAAACCCTTGTTATTCCTCATCAGCACCTCAGCTACTGGCAAGGCCCTGAATGAGACCAAACCGCAGCTCTGACACGTCATCTAGTCTAGTGAACATTATAAGGCCAGGCCGATAGATCAATTGTCTTCACTGCGGAGCATAAACAGGCAACGAAGTTAGGGGCTTGGATCCACTACAAATGTAGCCCTACAAGGTTAAACAAACAGCTCCATGCCGCTGACTACTCAAGGATGAAGTGGGCTTAGAAGTGGGCCAAGCTGATTGGTCAATGATTTGCAACAGATGATGGCTTCCCTCCTCTAGAAGCCAGATGGATCTGTGGCTGCCTCAAGCCAGGAGAAGGCGGAACTTCTCCGAATCCAACTTGCCCCCTAGATTGCCACCACAGATACATTCACGGTTCTAAAATGTGTCTATTAAATTGTGTCTATCACAGAACAAGTGAAAAGAGAGCTCAAGGATCTGGGTGTGACAAAAGCTGTGGGGCTGGAGAAAATCAACCGTCATAGTGTCGTAAAGTGTGCCGACCAGCTTGCCACACCACTTGCACTGTTCCAAGCATGTATGGTACCAGAAGGCAGGGCCAAATCTGTGGAAGACTGCAAATGTGGCACTTCACAAAAAAAAAGGATGAGCAAGACATATCCCGTGAATTATGAACCCGTCTCTCTCTTGTCCACCTTGGCAAAGTTCTTTGAGAGAACTCTGGTTTAAAAAATGACCAGCATCCTTGATGATCACCATCTCATCAGCAACAGGTGTATTGTGTGAGAATGCAGTAGTTGTAGGTTCTTATGAAACAGCTAGCAAGTGGAATCTTGATTTATTCTAGACGTGCAACTCGTGATTACAAGATGGCTCCCCCTAAGTAGGATGAACGATGTTGCCATACAGTAGTGCAATTAAGCAATATCCGAGTAACATCGTGATGTAATATATGACAAATATGGACTA
>NC_051404.1:2844621-2844743 GCF_015228065.2 Penaeus monodon | reverse complement strand
TACATATCCACACATATGCAGATTACTAACCACACAGGCCGAAATGATACTGTGCACCACATCAACATCATGATACTCATCACTGCACGAAGCAAGATATGGCAAGTCACCCTTCGCCCCCT
>NC_051404.1:2844458-2844547 GCF_015228065.2 Penaeus monodon | reverse complement strand
ATAGATAGGTTTTCATTAATAAAAATGTTTTGAACTTAAAGAAACACAAGGAGTTGAAATAACGCTGTTACAACCTAAGACAAAGTAGA
>NC_051404.1:2843587-2844125 GCF_015228065.2 Penaeus monodon | reverse complement strand
AGTAACGAGTGCAATAAGTCACCATAGGCAGGCATTGCAGTGTAAAGATGCACAGCTATACAGTAAAATGATTATTATGAACATTGAAATGATACATTCGAAATTCTGTCCACGTAAAACGACATTAAAAGGACAAACACTTGCGTAAGATGTGAGCTGTGCTGTTTATTACTGTTTTCTGAACTTCGTATATGCTAGGCTCTCTTTTCATGAGGAAGCTGCTGGCTGTTTTCTTTATGATGGTGTCTGTGTCTTAAGGGACCACATACTTGTCCAGCTTATTGCATTCCTTAGTGGAAGCATTCTTGGTATGACCATGTCTATGAGTCGGCAGCTCATATTTTTGCATGTCTTTGACAATGGTGATTGGTATTAATGGTGCGATCATTATAAACTGTTGTTACATTCAGCTGCTAGTTTAGTGTGGTTTTACATAGAGTTTAGTAGACGTATTGGCTAATTCTAAAATGTTTAGCTTTGCATTCTTATGGGGCAAACTCTGGGCATCCAAACACCTATACGGTCGATCGTTTCATAC
>NC_051404.1:2841871-2842177 GCF_015228065.2 Penaeus monodon | reverse complement strand
TTCGAAAGCGATCAACTCGTAAATGTCATCACTGTACCTAATATCCACATTTATTCTATTCATCACTGAACAGTGTGTTACGTTCTCTCTGTAAGTACCGTAACTGTAGTTGTGGAATATTTCAACAGTATTAATTTTGGAGAGAATATAACTTCAAAGGGATTTTCCGAATATAGTCTGAACAAAATTCATTTAGTGAGACATATTTAATGCAAACACGGGGAGCCTTTCGGCACTTCAAACGTGTGGAACTCAAAGGTTTTAAGCCTCTTCAGCTTATGCAGCGAGACTGCAAAAACTTGAGGC
>NC_051404.1:2838955-2839254 GCF_015228065.2 Penaeus monodon | reverse complement strand
ATATGCAAGTAATTAGCTCAAGATGGCGCCTGCTAACCCAAGCCAAGTCAGGTTCCACGTTGGTTCCAAAACCAGCACCCCGGCGGAAACCAAGATGAAGATTATGTTTGACCAGAAATGGCCACTAGAAGTCACACAATTAAGAACACTATTAGTTATTGGCCTCCCTGGGTCCTAGCCGTCCACTCGCGCTCAGGCACTATCCCAGTTCACTGTATCGTGCGTTTATTTATTTGTGTGTGTTGTCCTCTTTTAAAAATAAAGAACCAAGCTGTACATATAATGAGGCACCTATGATG
>NC_051404.1:2838461-2838553 GCF_015228065.2 Penaeus monodon | reverse complement strand
CTGTTTTACTTTAAAGCAAGTGGAGTCTATATAATCTTTTAATCTATTCTTATAGATTTTTTTTTTTTTTTGTATTACAGCCTTTTAATTGA
>NC_051404.1:2836386-2836551 GCF_015228065.2 Penaeus monodon | reverse complement strand
GAGCATTTTATCTCTCCTCTCGGGATTTTCAGAAAATTCTATATTTTAAAGCGATCACGCTCGAGGCGGCGGCTTAAAACCTGCATTTTATCACAAAAGGAAAATTGATATTCGCTTGTGTATGCAAAGAGAGAAGGGGAGAGGCAGGAAGATGAATAGACAACT
>NC_051404.1:2835762-2836348 GCF_015228065.2 Penaeus monodon | reverse complement strand
TTTTTTTAATACACGTAAACATACACATCTCTTTCAAGCTTCATTTCAATCCAAGATAAGAACTTCACAGCAGATCCTTTTCCTGAATGCGGTTATGTCACGCAACATAATATCAATTGAATTCAAGGTCAGATTCAACATCAAACGGTTTATACATATCGCTTAAAATCCCCCCCCCCCCTTTTTTTTTACGGTTTACGGGATAAAGATAATCGATATATGAATTTCATCCCTTCCGGAGTCCGGTTCCGTGAGCGATCGCTGTCAACCAAAGCATCTGGTGGTGTTGATAGCTTCCCTGACAGCGGCTTGTCGATAGTCCTGAACGAGGTGATAAAAAGCCGGATTATATCTTCCTTCAGCTGGAAGTGAGGTGAAGATTATTCCACACATAACATTTCTTATTATATATATCTATTACTTCGCCTGGAATAGCATTTTGCGACTTTTATTTCCTGAGTCATTATAAGAAATGAAAAATCTGTGAGGTTATTTTCTATTTGGAATGTGACACACACGCACATGCAGACATATATGTTTATGTAGGTGTCTGTAGATTTATTTGATTGTGTATTTCTTGCGCATT
>NC_051404.1:2834561-2834851 GCF_015228065.2 Penaeus monodon | reverse complement strand
AAAACATTCTCACATAACAGTCAAAGAAAGTATAAAATTACGAATCTAGTGCAATAGGCAAATCACATAATATATACACATTATATATACCTTGTATATCAAACCTATGCATGAAATCTTTGACATGTGTATATAGTTCCGATTTATATCAGTGCTGATATACACATCTTATATTTAAATTTCCTACACAGTTAATAAAAAAATAACTGTGAAAAACTTTTAAACTTTTTCTCAATAGGAAGGGAATCGGGTTGAAATCCACCATAATGTTTACAGGACAGCTTCATTTA
>NC_051404.1:2833609-2834058 GCF_015228065.2 Penaeus monodon | reverse complement strand
ACCTTAAGTTGCACCCGTCTATTTATATATCGTATATATACCCTCTGTCACAACAACACATGAAAAGTATAAACCAGACTCAAGCAAGGGAGTAAAATATGGTCATGTCCTCAAAGAAAACGTTGGTAGTTAAGGACTAACTGTAAATATACTATGAAATTCCATGTTACATAAGGCGGTTGATGGAGACAATCTTATTAAAATTCTAAATAATCTGTTGAATGTTTTCAGCTCTCCTCCGAATTGATAAACGTGCAGAATATCACATAAACACATATTCATAGAGAAATTTTGAATAAGTAAATAGGCAACGATAAAAAGAAAACGGTCTTACAGGGTAGACTTTTTTCGTATAATGTGGTCGAGATGGAGCGATAGACACGCGAGAGGCTAGATTAAGCAAAGGCTATGCAGATAACAGGATAATCTGGATACAGTTAACGTTCAAT
>NC_051404.1:2833210-2833447 GCF_015228065.2 Penaeus monodon | reverse complement strand
GAAAATTCGTATTATTCTATGATTCACAGGAACAAAATTTGCCTTTGTCCTTTTCTTTTTGCTTTGTGCATCCTTTTCATTGTCATTGATGACTGACTCGAACCTGAAGGCCTATGCATGATGCAATCCATACAGCCAACATACGTGCTGCCGCAGTTCCTTTTATCAGCTTGTGTTTACTCGTTAAATGACAATTCTTGTTAAACATTCTTAAGGAAATTTCCAAACACATAGACA
>NC_051404.1:2832839-2833131 GCF_015228065.2 Penaeus monodon | reverse complement strand
AATATTCAAAACATACGGAAAGATGCTTGCTGGCTATAAATCTCCAACGAGAGACGAAATACACGGGCAAGAAACGGCGACAGCATCCCAGACTAACGGAGAGTTTTCCGAGCGATCCATCACAGCGTCGAACGGCAGCGCTGCAACAGACGGCCGGAGACTGAGCGATGCGACCGAGGCAGACGCCGGTCTCCAGCAGGCCGGAGGGGCAGGGTGCGGGTGGGGGGGTGGGGTGAAGGGGGTGGGGTGAAGGGGGTGGGGGGGATGAAAAGAAATATAAATGCAGTGATAG
>NC_051404.1:2830732-2831139 GCF_015228065.2 Penaeus monodon | reverse complement strand
TGTGGCGGATCCGCGGAGTCGCTTAGAGGACAAAGTCTCCCCCCGGCGCCACACAATAGTTCGCTCACACGTGTTCTTGTTTCAAGCCCGTTTTGCCTTCGGAGAGACTTCAGAACATTTTCTTCCGCTTTTCAGAGACATTCCCCGTGTTTTAAGGTCGTCGTATTTACTCGAATCCCTAACCTCTGGTGATTTTGACATTTTTTAAATCATTTCCACGCACGGGTTTGTCTTTCATCAGACGACATGTAGTAATGGCGTTCATGATGCTGCCATGAGTCGCTGCCTGACTACGCCGGCCGCCCGTGAGCGTGGGCGGGCGGGCGGGCGGCGCTGTCTCCTCGCGCTCTGGCACTCGCCGGCCTGCACTCGCGGCCTCGTGTGCGCGGGATGGCACCGCACACGAA
>NC_051404.1:2828641-2829207 GCF_015228065.2 Penaeus monodon | reverse complement strand
TAGTAATTTTTTAATAAAAATAGGAGCAGTGACTTTTAAATAATCACTAAGATGATTTTTTCAAAGTAGTCCAGTATTAGAGTTCAATCACCTAGTTAAAAGTCTATTCCGGTACCAAACTAATGACCTTTAATATCTTATATGCGTATCATTTGTCGCAATCACTTTAAAAACAGTATATTGATATCAGGAATTCAGTTCAACTTTCTACAATAAAATAATCTTTTTCAACCTCATTTCAGACTGCATTTCATATCTACATGATTTATGATACATTAATCATAAACGCAGTGATATAATTTGATGCTCCAAATACACAATTTCACTATATCTTGTTTCAATTCTATCAACAGAGGTCATCGCTTTCTTACGTAACGGCGAACAAGAATCATCCGTACTGCCATAAATATATATAAAAAACCATCTACTTCTGTTAATTTAAGCTACAAAACCGGTGATATAAAAGGCAAGGCCTAATCTATATCACACGATATCTGCCTCTGCCAGCTAAATGAAGTGTCGGAACAGATCACGTCGCAGATATAGTTAGTCGTCTGTATTGCAGA
>NC_051404.1:2825888-2826364 GCF_015228065.2 Penaeus monodon | reverse complement strand
TTGAAAGCACCCAGATGAGTCTACAATTCTTCTTTATTCTAGAGCACATTATTGAAAGATTGCTTCATTCTAATTTGAAATTCATAGTCAGTGCTACTTTGAACAACCAAATGTAATTATAGAATATCAATAACCATACAAAAATGAAATACATCCCTTCTAAAATGCTATTATGTTTGAGCATATATCAGGGCAAACAGTGAGGTTATCTTTACACTACACATCTAAAATTCACAAAATACAACATTAGCATGACGAGATGTATAGCAAAATTCGACCTCTTCTCCAACATGCACTTTGTCTGTTCATATTTTTTTTTCTAGATAAAATGTTTCCCTTTTTATATAAAGTTTTGATATATTTAAAAGTTTTAAGATTTTTTCGTTTTAAGTTTTCCTCTGTTGACAATTAGACTTTTTTTCTATTTCTCCTTTAATCATTTATTCGTTGTATCAACTTCAAACATCTGTTCCCTC
>NC_051404.1:2825621-2825752 GCF_015228065.2 Penaeus monodon | reverse complement strand
CTGTTTATACTATGAAAAACCGAGTTCACAAAAATGAGTCGTTTGTTACCTGACAAACAGTTACTAAAAAAATAAAAAAGACTAGACTGCACTTAGTTTCATTTTCACGTTAGTGTTTCTGTGTATTTGTT
>NC_051404.1:2824474-2825487 GCF_015228065.2 Penaeus monodon | reverse complement strand
GGCACAAAGTCATACATACAAATCATTTTTGTATCGCGTCTCGTTTTCCCTTGAGCTGTCTGTCTCTAAAGTGTAGTGCATTATTCCCCAAACGCTTTAATCAACGATCGCGACATTCACTATCAGGAAACTACATGACTTTTCTTTCATTACCATGATCTATTTTATGTTCCTCCATATCCAGTAGCGACAATTAACATTTGTTTTATGTGTCCAGTAGCGATTCTTATTACATATACATTTTGACATTTTGAAGAGGTTTATACGTGTCACAGAACAACGGAATAATAATGTTCAACGCATGTATCTATCGATACAGATACAAAGCTAAAGATACGGTTCATAAAAAGGTTACAAACAACGAAAAACAACAACGGCAAATAGAACATTGGGAAAATGATGCAAATGTCTCATATTTGCCTAATCTATGCAAATATAAGCTTTATATATCTACGTGAATTCCAAGTGGTTCGATCACCGACAAAGTGTGCTGCCGTATCTTTGCAACTGGATCTTACTCAAAGTTCTCTGCACAGGAAATGCGAATTGCATGTACTTGATAAGCGTGATCTGTAAAACTGGAAATATGCTAATTAGCCTGCGATCAAGAGGGGGCTGTTTGAGGGAGCAAATTGGCTGCCTGGGATTGACAGAACTTGCTTTTTTATGGTTATGTTGTCTGAATTATTACCATGGTGAAAGCAATGGTTCTCTCACGCTGAATCTTGAGGGTTTTCCTAACGCAGAGTGAGCTGTGTAACTGTTAAATATTTTCGGTTTGAATTAAAGCCTCCAGACATGAAAACATATCATGATAATTGCCTTGGTGTTGCTGCCTGATAGGAATGCTAGGAACTAGGCTTTTGCATGTCAAAGGTGACATTTGGTGTAATATAAAATGTCTTGATGGCACTGATTACAGTTTCGTGAATTGACGATATTACGATTTGTTCACATATACGTTTCTTATCTAGATATTACTGCCGTTTTGATTATGAATCAATCTGGCTTCT
>NC_051404.1:2823769-2824074 GCF_015228065.2 Penaeus monodon | reverse complement strand
GAGTGCCCGAGGACTGTTCAACATCTGACCAAAGATCAAAGGGCACTGATGCGTGTGTCACAGCCCTTTGCCTTTCTCAGAACTAGGCCCGTCTTAAGTGCACACGTATAGAGTGTTGGTGCACAAGGAGAGGGGGAGAAAAGAGGGTTAGGGAAGGAGGAACAATTGTAGGTGGAGTGAGGGAGGGGAGAGGGGACGGGAGTTAAGAAGGGGTAGAGTGTTGGGGAAGTGCATATGTAACCTTTCACTGTGCACTTGCAGTTCCCTGATTTATTTCAAGAATAGGTCTCTCGTTAAGTCCCAGC
>NC_051404.1:2820496-2821788 GCF_015228065.2 Penaeus monodon | reverse complement strand
TGCAGTTTACCCAGAAGCTTGGCGTACTACGGTTCGCCAAGTATCACTTTATTCTGATCCCTTGACTTTTAATACTTGTACTTATATACAACTGGATTTTAAATACTTATATACAATATTTCTATGTTTTTTTATTGGAATTTGCTCTCTTGAACACCCCATTTTCTATAATGAAGATATTGATGATAGTAATAATGACTATATTATTATTATCATCACCCGTGCTATTGCTTACCGTCATATTTATTATCAATGCCAAACTATTTTTCACTAAACAGGATTGATTTAAATAAAACATATACATCGACTCAATGAATCGACACATAAAAACAAATTCTTCACCCTTGCAAACTACTTCAAGCTTTCATAGTATCTTATCCTTTAAAGGGATTGCATCATTGGTCTGATAGGACGTTAAAAGAGTAACTATATTCTAGGAACTTACGGCGCAGAATGAGGACGAGCAGATGTGCATTGGCAATAGTGGCGTCTGTGTATGTTTGCAGGTTAGCGATCTTGGTTAGAGTGGCAGCAGAAACAGCCATTTGATGCAGTTCACAGCCGTTTATTGGCGTTAATAGCGGCTATGTAATTTAGCATGACAACTAAAGCGAGATCACAGACAGCAACTTGATGTAGTATGCATATATCACTGTGAATGCACAACGTGTCAGCAATTTGATATGTTTCACACGCGAGTGAGAAACATTACAACATTTTCTAGTTTTACCTTCACACTCAAAGATGTTACAACGAAAGGAATTTCATTATGAAGTACAATGGCATTTAGCAAGCATCTGCTGTATCCATTCCTCCTTCCCTTCTCGCCCAGAGCAAAGCAAGTCTAAACACAATAAACGTTTTTAATAGCTGTCGATAAAAACGAAGTGTCTGTATGACTCTTGTTAAGCAGAGATCAGTCGTGTGACGCCGCACACACTGCCATCCTCTTTGCTTGATCTTCTCATCTTATAGTTGCCTTTGTTGTGATCACGAAGAGAAAAATAAAGCAAAAAGAAAAAAATATATATATATATGCAGATCAAACTTCCACTGGTCAGACAAAGATGCGAATGAAAAAAGATGAATAAAACAAAAAAATATATAAACACAACTATACTAAAAAGGTCGGATCTCGAATCATATAGTTATCACGCAAGATGGATAAGCCACGCGTAATGAACTTTTGGTTTGAGAACAAGACCATAAGAATGAAACAGATCTAAAGTGTCTGCCTTGCTGATGAATCCCAAGCGGAGATATTTATAGCCCAAAGCTTCAACCTCAGTAAC
>NC_051404.1:2818373-2819029 GCF_015228065.2 Penaeus monodon | reverse complement strand
CACAATAAAGTGAAATATTTGGCCGTTATGAAGCTTATTTCCAAGAATCTCCTTACCAAACATCAAAAGTTCTTTTCACATTTGCTCTGCTGAAACAACAACTCACACGCTACATTTGGCATTTTCACTTACGATGCAAATTATGACGGTTAATTTATCAATTTCAACGCCGGTCCTGTCTGGCGAACACGTCTGACGCGGCGACACGGGACTTTCACCCTTACAGCTACGGTTGCCGGTGCGTGCGTGTTCGCCTCGGCGCGCTGGTCTATTTTTAACCCGGCGGTCCGCTTCCTTTTGAACCAGCATGAGTTAAGGAGTTATGCGGCTTCTTTAACTGCGAACTCTAAACACTCTGCATTCCGTCATTGTTACGAAAAGAGGGAGATTTCATGTACATAAACTGCCGCGTTAAGTTAAGGCAGAAACTGATCAGGAAAACGGGAAGTCTTGTTACCATAGCAACGGTTGCGTCCAAGGCTGCAGCCATCGTGACCAAACGTTGTGCCTGATAATTAGTTTTTAGCTTGCTTTTATTTGATTGACTATGAGTGGCATGGGGAAAATACATCAGAGAGCAGTCTATTTATATGAAACAAAATTTCCTTCCATTGTTTTATGTCATTGTAATACAGTAATGGGAACTGCGCCATAGA
>NC_051404.1:2817712-2818341 GCF_015228065.2 Penaeus monodon | reverse complement strand
GACTGTATTTACGTCACTAGTTTTCGGACAGGAGAATATGCACAAACCGATAAACAGTTATCTAAAACGTTAAAACAAACGTAAAAAAGTATGATTGGCAGCGGTGGGATTCGAACCCACGCCTCCTGAGAGACTGGAGCCTAAATCCAGCGCCTTAGACCACTCGGCCACGCTACCTTGCTAAGCAATGGAGAATCAACTCATTTTCATTGCATTTTTGTATATATTCTGGTTATTCTCATTAACTTTTAATTATCGTTCTGAGGGCCCCAACCATTTAAGAATATATATATTAGTACATTTAAATGGTAGCTAATATTTTTGAATACTAAATGCGACACAGACGATGACCATGTATGGCATCGTTGCATATTGGAATGAAACGTGCTGTCGATCATACAAATATATGCAAAATACTTCTATACAGTTTTCATATAATATGCAGTGGTCAAAAACGTAACGATCGATTTGCATAAATAAGGATTACATATGATTTCTTTTCTGATTTCAGTGAATTATATTCAATAAAACTATCACTTTTAACAATAAATGCCAGTCTTCTGGGATCCAAGTACTCCGTTTTCCGCAGAAATTGATGATTCAAAAGAAAAGTGTGTGTGAATATGTAA
>NC_051404.1:2815899-2815995 GCF_015228065.2 Penaeus monodon | reverse complement strand
ATCACCGCATTTTACACTAAAATGAACAGACATCAAGGCCGAAATCCACAATCAAATGGAATGCAATTTCAGGTGTAAAATGTAAGCGGAGTGGAC
>NC_051404.1:2815703-2815830 GCF_015228065.2 Penaeus monodon | reverse complement strand
GAAGTAGGCCTGTGTCTCTGTGTTGTCACGTATTTCTTGAGTATGATTTAAAAATGATATTCCTTTTAAACTACTTAGGTTCTTATGATTTGCTTTAATGTATTTCGTATGAGGTCCTTATGATACT
>NC_051404.1:2815274-2815473 GCF_015228065.2 Penaeus monodon | reverse complement strand
CGAATCCTGTGCTTCACGTATCATCAACCAGCTGGTAATGAGTGGCGGTGAGAGGGGTGGGGAGGACCGCTGATTTGCATACAATGTTGGGTAGGATTGTAAACAAGAAAACGCGTGATGGGAGATGCCTGAAACACTTGGAGAAGTAGCTGTCACAGATGTCTATTGTCCCTCGTAGCCAAGGTGACCTACATCTGCC
>NC_051404.1:2814256-2814382 GCF_015228065.2 Penaeus monodon | reverse complement strand
ATAATGTGCAAACAAATGTACACACTCACAGGTTTTTAATAACGGCCATCATCAATGTCGACTTTGGCATTATTGACAAAGTCCTGCTAAACTGAAGAATTGCTGTTAATTTCTGAAGAATCCTAT
>NC_051404.1:2813050-2813379 GCF_015228065.2 Penaeus monodon | reverse complement strand
ATCAGGCCAGGTTGAAGGTCTACTATCTGATCTTGTATGGAAGTAGACGAGGTACCAAAGTTCATGGCAGAGGTGAAAATCAAAGATCCCAAACAGGGTTGGGGCATGCTCGCAGCCTTGCCAAACCCTCAGAGCAACTGCCATTCAACTGTATGGTGCCTTGCATGTCGTCGTGAAAAGTTTTGGTCATGCTTTGTAGTTTGGCTGGACACCTTTTCTTGTGTATGATCTGAAAAACTCACAGGGTCGAATGCCTTTGTCAGGTTGATGAAGGCAACAATACAGAAGCATTTGTTGCTCACATTTCTCCTGTAGATGGCGAAGGGAGA
>NC_051404.1:2812223-2812401 GCF_015228065.2 Penaeus monodon | reverse complement strand
GAACTTTTTGGGCTGCATGCATATCTTATAGCAAATGGAATGAGCAGGTGTTGAGGACACACTTGAGTGATGATCGCCTGAACAGGATCAGATCCAGCTGATGCCAGTGCTTAGACCGGGTTTGTCTCTAGGAGACCTTGAGCTGCAATTTGATGTCGAAGAATATATAGCTAATTCA
>NC_051404.1:2811757-2811970 GCF_015228065.2 Penaeus monodon | reverse complement strand
AGTAAGTTGTTCAGAGCCGTTGCTTCCTGGTTCCAACACCAATGCGTTCTTACTACAAAACCTATTCCATGCACTCTGGGATCATCAGACGCTTCCCCATACCAGTAAGGCGTGTAGTCCTTCTCCCTAATGGTACCCGAGTCTGCTTGCCCTGTTTTCTGGAGGCTGACGATGTCCACCTTCAGTCTGTTCAGTTTGTGATTGATGATGGCA
>NC_051404.1:2811637-2811719 GCF_015228065.2 Penaeus monodon | reverse complement strand
GTCGTTGATGTTTTGGAGTTGGTCTGAATATCCAGTCAGCATTGTGTGGACATTCCAGGTTCTAAGTTTAAGAGCTAGTATC
>NC_051404.1:2809199-2809597 GCF_015228065.2 Penaeus monodon | reverse complement strand
ACTACGTTAATCCGAGAATTCAGTCATATTCCAAGAGCACAGAAACTACTTTTTTCTAATTCGCAATTACAGGAGGAACATTATTCTGTTTGTATTTTTACGCTACTCTTTTTTAAAAAGATCAAACATCATAACATAATTTTGGCCGCTGATTAACACAAAATCACAATTTAGTTTACTTGGTCATCACAGTCACGCAGTTATACAGAATCAGGATAGTTTTCATTAATGATTTCTGACAGAATTTTTTGTTATGTGATTCTTTTGTTATGTGATGATGCATTAAAACAGTATGAGTAATAATTTCATTAATGTGTGGAAGATTACAAAGCGCTCAATGAATCATGAATGTTTTTCTTGTTATAGTATATCTGCTTACCTGCTGCTGACCTACACAG
>NC_051404.1:2808672-2808926 GCF_015228065.2 Penaeus monodon | reverse complement strand
GGAGAAGTGGGAAAGGGAAAAGGAAGACAATAGAGAAAGGAATAGGGAGACAAGGGAGAAGAAGGAAAACGAGGAGAAGGATAAAGGAAAGGAACCAAGGAGAAAAGAAGAGGGAAGGAGGAGGGACCACCAAGAGAAAACGGGAGAGGAAAGGAAGAGGAAGACGAAGAGAGGCGGCGAGAGAGGAAGAGGCAAGTATGAAGAAGGGAGAAGCAGCATCCCATTCCCTCGGGATCATCTCAACATCACCGCGA
>NC_051404.1:2808351-2808622 GCF_015228065.2 Penaeus monodon | reverse complement strand
GTCCGCAGAGACAATGGTTTTATGAATACCCGAGCCTTGTCAGGCGGGGCGACGGAGGGCACAATACTCCTCCTGCCTCGCGTCCAGTTCTGGCGTCGCTTCGAGGGCCACTGTCAGCTCTCCTCGCGGGTCTGGCCTTCCTCCTCCTTCCCTTCCAGCTTTGGGTTTATATAATGCTCGGAGGCTCCTTGTGCGCGGCCGCCGTCCTGCTCTCCCGTTCCGCATTTCGGGTTTCAACACCATAGCACTTTCTGCTCCCAAGGACGTCCAT
>NC_051404.1:2808183-2808279 GCF_015228065.2 Penaeus monodon | reverse complement strand
ATTTGTGTTTGTGCGTATTTATGTGAGCACATGTGGAAATAATTAAAAGTATGCATTTATAGTTAGGTAGAAAAAAAGACAGATACAAGCAAGCAG
>NC_051404.1:2807976-2808126 GCF_015228065.2 Penaeus monodon | reverse complement strand
CATACATAGAGCAATACAATGACAGCGGAGTGCTTGCACATCTACAAAAACCCGGCTGCAACAAGATAATTTTTTTTTTCTTCTTGACACAAACTTTCGCGAAAGCAATAACGGGAGACAATAAGTGTTTGGCGAGATTGCTGTTCTAAC
>NC_051404.1:2806913-2807829 GCF_015228065.2 Penaeus monodon | reverse complement strand
ATCACGGAAACTTCCACGGCTCTGCAGAAGCTAGTAATACTGTGTGTTGACCCTCTGTGACAATAACATGTCTCTGCTGACACCGTGTGACCTCCAAGCGAGCGGCGGGGTCACTGATCTGGCTCTCGCGCAGTCAGCCCAAAGGAGAACTTAACCCAACATGACCAAGCAGACCGCCTGCCACGCTAACCTGCTGACCTGCTGGCATCGACCCGGGCCAAGGAGTAGTGTTGGGAGGGGTGGGGGAGGAGTCAGCATAGGGAGAGAGGGAGGAGGAAGTAGGGGGGGAGGGAGAGGGTGAGGGGGAGGAGGAAGTAGGGGGGAGAGGGAGAGGGTGAGGGGGAGGTAGGAGGGAGAGAGGAAGAGGGAGGTATACAAGGGAGAAGGGGAGAGGGAGGTAGACGGGAGAGGGGGAGATGGAGGTAGACGGGAGAGAGGGAGGTGGGGAAGGGCGGAGGATAGGGTAGAAGGAGAGGAGTAAATAGGTGAAGGAGGGAGAGAGAAGAAATCCCAGGTGGCAGAGGAGGAAAAGGAAGACGTAGGTGATAGGGGAAGAGGAGGGAAAGGCGCAGGTGACACGGCTGGAGACAAGCAAGGGGTAGGTGGCAGCGGAGAGAAGGGGGAGGGGGAGGGAGGAGAAGCGTTAGGTGACCGGGTGGAATGAATGATGGAGGGGGGGAAGGGGGAAAGGGGGGGAGGGGGAGAGGTGACAGGAGAGCTCAGAGTTTACTTTCTTGCAGATTTTCCTCATCCGCAGATTTACTGTTATCTTTCAAATGTTTTTGTTATGTGTTGTTACCCGGATCGATGTGCTTTCAAATTTGGAATTCAAATAAATTTCTGCTTCATAGGAACTTGCTGGAGGGGAATGATTAGTTCATAGAATTACTGCAATGCGCATCGTTGCATACTGCCT
>NC_051404.1:2805933-2806426 GCF_015228065.2 Penaeus monodon | reverse complement strand
TGGCTTGTATTTATTTTTCGCTTTATCACTTTTTACTACTTCTCTCTTTAGCTTTAAATTCGTCATCACAAATCTATGAACACACTACTATAGTTCAGTTGTTGTTTTTCATTAGATCACTGAAGAAACGTTTGGTTATAACAAAGTGTTGTGTGGAATCACCGGTTCATCTTTTCCCGCTTTTAATGATAGATAGAAAGGGAAAGACAGATAGAGATTGTTTACATTTGAAATTAGTATTTTGCACCTCTTCATTAATTAAATTAGATAAAAACAATGTCTTAAAACAAAGCAAAACGGGGAAAAACACCGAAAAAATACACACACTATGAACGTGTTAATTGATGGATTTCTACATTTACCATTATGTCAAAATTACCAATAATTTTTTATACCAATTAATTTTTTTCTGTTATCATTCATCCGAGAACCTTATGATTACGCTGAATATTGATTCTTCCGAGTAACTGTGATCTTCATTGTAACCTTAACA
>NC_051404.1:2805225-2805811 GCF_015228065.2 Penaeus monodon | reverse complement strand
AACCTTAACATAGCACTAACTTTAAGCACTTATATATGATAAGAGCATTATGTGTATTTATAATTAAGTTTATTAACGTAGCAAATTCCTCGTAGTAATATAAGTTTTGATTGTATATGTAATTCATGATTTGAAATTTAATAAAACAGAAATTTATGTTACGTTACGTTACACTTTATGCCAAAAAATGTATCCCCACCAACCGCATCAAACGCATCAAAACACAACAAAAGAAGCAACACATCTCGACTATCTACATACCTTTACAAAAGCTCACTCCTTTAACATCTAATCACGTAATTTACATGACCTAATCGTGGAGTTCAATGACCTATGGCCATTTTCACACAGTAACCTCCACCTCAGCAGTCTCTCCAATCTTCTTTGCTTCTCATTTCCTTAATGATGAGGTGACCAAACCTTGACCTGACCTTGCATCAACGGTGGGCTTGTAAACATCTCGCGGGCAGCGTCCGAATGCGCTGAGGAGAGGCTGGTCTTAACCTCTGGATTAGCGCGGTCCAAGAGGATGCTGAATTTCTTTATTTTTTCTCCATTTTTTTTTTCTATTATCATCGGTTCCTCT
>NC_051404.1:2804313-2804555 GCF_015228065.2 Penaeus monodon | reverse complement strand
AAGTAGACAGACAGAAGGATAGACACGCACATGAGTAATTGAACAGATAAATACGATACTCACAAATCCACGCAAGCGAAATGAACACGGTCATTCACGCGGAAACTTACATGACGAAATCCTCGCAAATCGCTGAATGAAGATCAAAATAACGAGAAAAAAAATTGCATTTGTGATGTCAGGTTGAAGAACTTAGGTTGTTATGATAATGATGTCTGTCAAGTTTTCAGCTTAAGTGGGAT
>NC_051404.1:2803681-2803812 GCF_015228065.2 Penaeus monodon | reverse complement strand
GCTGCCGCTAATGGCACTCACCGCAACGCATTTCTTGTTCGTCAGTCGCCATTAATGAGAATCAAGTCTCTTATCGGCGTTTTGAGACGAGCTGCTGCCATCGCATCTGAGGCGACCAGCGGGTGGGAGGC
>NC_051404.1:2802958-2803066 GCF_015228065.2 Penaeus monodon | reverse complement strand
AATCTCTTTCTTTCACGTCCTCCTCCGTATCATCACTGTTGTCTCCATCGTCTTAATCATTCCATGGGTGATACAGAAAAGAGAAAAAACTAAAAAAAAAGGAAGGAG
>NC_051404.1:2802454-2802748 GCF_015228065.2 Penaeus monodon | reverse complement strand
GGCAGATAAACGCCATGAGGGAAGCTTGATATTAAGGACGTTTTTTGGAAACCAGTAATAATGGTAATAACGTTATACTAATTTTTTCGTGTTTTTGATTCCTGTCAGTGATGGCTGGAAGGAGAAAAAAGGAGGGAAGAGAAGGAGGAGGATGGAGGAAGAGAGGAGGAGGAGTGAGGGGGGAGTAGGAAAGATGAGGGGGGAATAGGAAAAAGGAGAGAGGAAGAGGAGGAGAGAGAGAGAGGAAGAGGAGGAGAGAGAGAGGGGGTGGGAGGGAAGAAGGGAGGGAGGGTA
>NC_051404.1:2801844-2802285 GCF_015228065.2 Penaeus monodon | reverse complement strand
AAACTAGAAGAAGAAGGAGAAAGAGCGAGACAAAAAAGAAGGGAGAGGAAGAGGAGGAGAAAAAGAAGGAGGAAGAGGAGAGGAAGAGAAAAATTAGTTTTAGTATTAAGAAGAGAATTTGAGAAGGAGGAAAAAAAGAAGGAAAAGGAGAAGGAAGAGCAAGAGTTGAAGAAGGAGACAAAACTAGAGAAGAATGATGAACACCAGGAGAAACGAAGAAGAATTACGTACGAGAGGCTAAGAACAGGAGGTGATGAAGGATGGGGAAGAGGAGAATGAAGAGGAAGAAGAAGAAAGGCAAGATGAGAGGGAGATACAAAAGAGAAACAGAGGAAGGTAAACGATGATAATGATAATAAGAGGGAGGAGGAGAAAGATAAACAAAAACAAAAACAAACATAGGCAGAGGAAGAAAGGAGGAGAAAGGAACAGAAATAGAAC
>NC_051404.1:2801309-2801489 GCF_015228065.2 Penaeus monodon | reverse complement strand
GTTGCGAATTTTCTTCTTGCAATACACAGCGCGTCTTCGTCGAAAGCAGGCTCCTTGCAAACACAGATCATTGGTCAACGAGAGATTCAGCCCACAATTACTGCCAGACTGAGCATGTGTGACACATATGTTTAATCGCGTGTTAACTTAAATAAACTCAGTAGTTAAGCCCTTTTTTGA
>NC_051404.1:2800598-2801251 GCF_015228065.2 Penaeus monodon | reverse complement strand
TGTGGGCGAGCTGAAGGCAAGTTGACAGAATAGGTCTGCCATCTAGCGTTGGACGGAGCAAGTAAGAAAGAAGTGTTATGCTGACCCAACTCTCACTCCCATGATCTTGAACTTGGGCGAAGCAGAGAGTTCCTCTTAGCATCATCACCCACTGCATCGCACGCCAGAGCCTGCAGGTGATGTGTCTCGCGATGATGAATGACGTGGTGTGTGTTTATCGGCAGGAACTACACGATACTTGTTCGTGAAGCATCTAGCTTTTTTTTTTAACCAATACAATTCCTTTTTTTATATGCCAAACATTTCACTGTATTTCATCCAACGTTCATTTCACGAATTTCGTGCCATGTGCAAACATGAAGGATGTTGAAATTGGAGTATAAGATAATAGCATCTATTACATGTAACGAAATATCAAACATTTCAACGTGTTAGTTTTAATCTGCGAGTGCATGCAGACCTAACGGCTGTATAACATAGTGCTTTCGAAGCTTGTCTCAATTTTCTAGTGTTCCATATTTATCAACATTTTTATAAAGATCAGATTGTGGTACTCAATAAATACTCTGAGTTTTGACAACAGTTTTAGTGAGCTGCGAAGTTACCAAATTGCATGGTTGGATTGTCCAGTATTTTCCCCATGGCAGCTCATT
>NC_051404.1:2800067-2800266 GCF_015228065.2 Penaeus monodon | reverse complement strand
AATTATGCGAAATATACAATAACGAAAGAGCAAAAGCAGTATTGTCAAGAAATCGCGTCGAGAGTGATCAATAGGTCTTCTGTGTGAATACAAACATAATGTTAATCATAGCTATTTATTTTTAAAATTGTATCTTCATGCATTTAAAGAATGTTGAAATAAATATCTTACCCAGTAAAGGAAGTATTTACACTTACCC
>NC_051404.1:2799713-2799988 GCF_015228065.2 Penaeus monodon | reverse complement strand
AAATTCAACAGCAAACGTGGTACTTACGTTCACCGCAAAACTTTCTTCTCCAAGTTTCTCTATCGTGAACTTGAAACTCCTTAAGAAACTTTCCTTAGTTGAACTTGGACTAGATTTCCAGACTCTCTCCTTCGTTTCCCGTGCCAGGTTTCCTTTTTTTAAATTATTATTCTGATTTATTTTTTTTTATCTAATACCTACGTTTTTTTATCATTTGGTTATCATCGTTATTTTTATTATCACCCATATTATCATTCTTATTGTTGCTAATTATC
>NC_051404.1:2799385-2799687 GCF_015228065.2 Penaeus monodon | reverse complement strand
CATGATTATTTTTAAGTTTTTTTCTCTCTTCTTTATTACCTATTCTTTCGTTTATATTATTTTGTTTTCCATATAAATAAATTCATGGTTAGTTTGGGATAAAGTATTTACAATAGGCTCCCCTTCCTTACCGTTTTCTATCGTATCCGTTTTCTGTAACTGATGATTGAATTTACAATTTTTTTCTCAATCTAGAAAAATCTTAAAAAAAAAAAACATGAAAATAGGAATGAAGATATTTAATGATCATAAGCGGATTATTGAATTACGTGTAGTTTTATTTTCTGTTGGAGTGACTTTGA
>NC_051404.1:2799072-2799282 GCF_015228065.2 Penaeus monodon | reverse complement strand
ATCAACAACACAGACACAATAACATGTGCGTAGCGACGAAGCAAAACGCAGCCCCAACGGAAACGAAAACTGACCCAAAAGCAGAATACAGATTCTTCGAGAACCTCAGAGCTCCGTTCAGGCAGCGCCATGCAGGAGTATCATTTGATATCGCTCACGTCGATCTCAAATAGAAAGTAGAGAAACACAGGAACTGATCCGATATCGCCG
>NC_051404.1:2798735-2798961 GCF_015228065.2 Penaeus monodon | reverse complement strand
GAAGTGACGGATGATACGAACTGACATATCAAATAAAAAACTGTTAATAACTGACTTGTGCGACGCTGACAGTACTCTCACAAAAACGTGAAGATGCTGTGAAAGATCAAGGGTTAAGCTAGAGAGTGATAGCACAGCAGTGATAACGGTCTGTTCTCCCAAACTGTGCATCTGTACTTCAATATTCGGGATTTTATCAACGATTGGTGTTAATCGTTTCCCCAGA
>NC_051404.1:2796651-2797532 GCF_015228065.2 Penaeus monodon | reverse complement strand
GCTTTAAGCGGCATCTTGTTTTCGTATGTGAGGGAGAGGGTATTTCACCCAATGGGAAACTAAGATGGCCTTTTTATAACAGTTTGATAAGCATCCGAGTGTTTTACATCATGAATGCAGTTCTGATAAGTAATATCTATTTGTCTTGAAGTCTACTTTCTGTCTGGATAGAATATAGAACTTATTGTATCAGGCACCACATGTTGAAGAAATTATCACTGTTGTTAATGTTGTTGTAAAATACTCGTTGATGGTCCATTTTGCCCAGCAGGAGGAGGGGGGGGGGGGTGATAATCCAGTCAGTTTTGTCATCATTGTTTTTGAGTATTTTTGTTTTGTTTTTTTCTTTACGCATATGCATAACTGTGTAATTAGGGGTTTAATGATTCGTGAGAGGCAATTCGGCCTTCTTTTCGGTTGATCATCGTGTCAAATGGAAGCACATAAAACTACAAAATTACTAAACGTAATTTTTGTTTTGTACAAAGGAAATTTATTTTTTGGTCGCCTTTTTTCATCTTTTCTTTTCTTTTACGATCAGTGTATGTGTAAGAAGGCCGTAATTTCCAGTGGTTGATACCCAAGTTATGATCTTTAAGTTATATGAGTTATATATTCTCTAAGATGTTCTCTAGTGATCATTATCATATGTTCTTATTTCTAGGTGATGCTAAATATAATTACAATTAGGGTTATCAGTTAAACAATTACGGACTACGACCTTGATCAAGGTAAATCCAAACAGCATTAGTTACCCATTCATTGCAGTGTTTATTGACCTTATCATTCTCATACTCTCATATTATTCGTTTTTCTTCATAGTATCTACAGTCTATCGCTAAAAAAAAAATTCAGGGGAGCAAAGAAATACAGAAGACACT
>NC_051404.1:2796088-2796462 GCF_015228065.2 Penaeus monodon | reverse complement strand
CTAATTCGCTCATTACATCATACCATAATATTTTACTGGGATATTATTTTGTCACAAACAGTGTTTTTTTTCCACAGTGAAAATGGTCTTGAAGATCAGGAATAATTAACTAAATGGGGAACATGTTTTGCAAATTGATACAAAAGAAGGCTCAGCGAGGTAACGCCTGTACCAGCCATTAGCAATTTGCATCATGTCTTTTTGCAATGGCCCGATATGACGTGAGGCAAACTACTTACACTTCAAGGCCAGTAATAATAACGACATCGAAGTATAATGGAGCATAGACACGTGCAAAGTGGGCGAAAGAGAGAGAGAATGGTGGGAGAAAGGGGAGAAGGAAGAGGAGGAAGAGAGAGAGGAGGTGGGAGAAG
>NC_051404.1:2795876-2796008 GCF_015228065.2 Penaeus monodon | reverse complement strand
GGTGGGAAAAGGAGAGATGAGGCTGGGAGAAGGAAAGAGAGGGAGAGAGAAGGGTGGGAGAAGAGGTAGATAGATAAAGAGAAAGAGGGAGCCAGTGTTAAAGGAAAAGATGGTTGATACAAAAGCATACTG
>NC_051404.1:2795401-2795505 GCF_015228065.2 Penaeus monodon | reverse complement strand
ATGGATTATGCTTATTATGTATTCACTGAAAACGATATTGGATACGTGGACACGCAATGATAGTGGTTAAATGTCCTAGCTTAATCGCTCTTGTCATGCAGCGT
>NC_051404.1:2794988-2795301 GCF_015228065.2 Penaeus monodon | reverse complement strand
ACTATCATTAATTGCATGTGATTTTTAACTAACAGACAGATTTAGTGGAGCCTAACACCTTGAGTAGCTTTACAGATCCTGGTGTAATAATATAGGACGTGGGTTATATAAGAACTTAATTGTATACAACAACAAAAGAAATGAATACGGAATATGACATTTGCGATAAATACACTCTTGAAATGTCTTGACCTTAAAATAGAATATATCCATGCTTAAAATGTTTTCTAATGCAATTGCAGCGGACAGAATGCGTGCTTAAGTTATATAATAATATATTTACGAAAGGCGCTGCGAAAAAGAAAGCATTCTA
>NC_051404.1:2794811-2794880 GCF_015228065.2 Penaeus monodon | reverse complement strand
ATGATGAATTGCCTTCCCTTGTCGAGCCGCTGGGATTAGACAGCTTTACCTCTTCAGCTGGTCTTCCTT
>NC_051404.1:2793971-2794096 GCF_015228065.2 Penaeus monodon | reverse complement strand
GGTCCATGTGTCTTCACAAAACACCTACAAACCCCTTTTGTTATTCTGGCGACATCTGGCGGGACTTAGTTTTACGTTGCAGCATACACACTGTCAGGAACCACTGAGGTTCTGGGGTTGACAGA
>NC_051404.1:2788532-2790846 GCF_015228065.2 Penaeus monodon | reverse complement strand
AAGGTATAGCGTAGTTATACCTATAAGAACTCTCATAATAATTGAAGAATCGTTTTCTTTCACGAACTCAATTCAACTAGACAAAGAAAACGAAATTAAAATTATATGACGTTGATTTGTCGGGGTGACTATAGAAATAAGGCTACTTTTTGGAAACTTGGGAATGTTTTGCACTGAAAATAAACTTTAGAAAAGGGAAATCAGTAAATGAACAGAATAATTTTATACTTAATTTCAAAAAGAAAGATCAAGCAAATGAAATGAATATACAATTTATACAACTGTACAGTACAACGACAAATACTGTATCGTTTAAACCAGAGGTATCGAGCTTTCATCTACCTTATTCGCTTTTCCTCACCGGCACCTATGGCATATTTTTCATAGATTGCAACATATCGCTGCCCACCTAACAATTTCAGTTTGAGAGAGTCTCTGATGTACAATTTTATTTATTGTATTATTATTTTTTTTTACAGAAATTTAAAAAGATAGTGATAATAACAGAAAACTGAGTGACTCTCCAAGTCTAGGATTTTAGAAATGTCTACATGAATTTCTGTATATTACTGTCTTGTCCATTCAAAGATAAACATTTATAAACTGAATTAGACGAAAAAAAATGAAAGCCAAGAACATTATGGTTAATGCTATCTAGTAAAATCCTCGAAAATTAGTGGCACTCTCTTAAAAATCTAGCTATTATCTCTCTGCAAATTCGTGCGATTTCCTTCCTTGTTAAGAATCTTGACCAGGCACTAAATCCTGATCCGACTAGATACAAGGGAAACCTATTAACCACAGGCTGATTTTATTCCATAAATGTGGATATATTTCAGCACTGTGTATTGTCTATTCATATATTCACTTTTAGGCTGAATGGTTTAAAAGCGGTTATCCATGTTAACTACAGCTCTCTCTCGGCTGCCGCAGCATCAGCATCTCTCCTGATCTCTCCTGCCCAATTCCCCCGCGGAAACCAAGCCCTTTCATTCCACGGGGCTTCCACGTGTATGGGTCTTGCATACATAGATACACCTCGGTATGTCTGTAGTCGCCGAGGAATGACTCACCCGCCTCTTATCACTCCTCTCCTCCCCCTGGACGGGATCTTCTGCCCTTCTTGGGACATCTTCTGCCCCTTCGTCGATGTGATGTCGGGAGCGGAGCTGTCTGTCAAGGCTTCTTCAAGTCCTTTCTCCTGAAGTCTAGACTGGGCCGGCCAGTACCTGCTGAGGCTGACTAAGGAGTTTAGGACCAGGAGTCTGGCATCGTCGGGGAGGGAGTGGGGACTTCGCAACCAGTCCACGAGTATTGCTGCTGCGTTAGATTCGGCGGAGAGGCCCGGCTGCGTCTCCGACAAGAGAAGAGGACGATCGGCCACACACACACGGAGCATCGTGGACGTGGCGGCGCCCGGATGCCGTCTCGGGCGAAACCTGTACTGCTCGAATAGCAGTGAATCTGAAAGAAAATATGTTAACTTTAACTGAGGATTTATATGGTGCTCTAAGTCACTAGATCTTCCCATTAACAATAGCATAGGAAGTTGTTGAAATTCTTCAGTCAAAATGTTTTTTGATTTAACTTTATATGTGAATGTACAAGGTTAGCAATGTATCATTCTTTCTGAGTTATAATCCATGGCATTCATAATGTTTTTTAGTATTACTGTAATACTGTAGCATATAATTCAACAAAACATGTTACCAGACTTCTGCTGAAAAGTTAAACATATTGTAATATTAAGTTTCATCACCTTCTTGCAGTCATTTGAACCCGTCAACTGCATTTCATCAGAATTTAGAAAGCTTAGAGATGACACTATGTATTATGTATAAAACTACTGTATCTCACTATAAATAAAATAAAACACTTAATGCACCATCAGCCTAATATCAAAGGCCGTTTTAAATATTTCCTTGTGTATCAATTAAATTTCTTCAAAAATTAAACTACCGACCACTTAAAATATTTCACTAAAGTGTGTACGGGAGGAAAGGGAAGGTCAGCGGCCGCTCTGAATGCCTTAGGTGTAGTCAAGTGGTCCCCAACCTGCGGCCTACTGGTGAGCCATGACGTAATTCACAAGTGGGCTGCACATCTAGGTTTGGTAGAGCATAACTCTAAAATGAATGCTATATCTTATAAAACGCGTTGGTCCCGATATTCTAGAGACCTTTTAGAAATGAAAGCTGTATAAATAGCAAGTTTATGTCAACACAAGAGAGACAAAAGAAGAAATTCAGCAAAATGGAAGTAATTCTAATCTGCCTTGCTCTGAAAGTCAAGGGTAGCGGGCCAAGAGAATTCG
>NC_051404.1:2787175-2787562 GCF_015228065.2 Penaeus monodon | reverse complement strand
CTCCCCAGATGCCGCTTTAACTTCAATGGCTATGCAAATTTCCCCAGAAATCCAAAAAACATAATTATAATTCGGTCACTTTTCTTTCTCTCGAAAAAAATCTTCCCCAAAGTCCGGCCGAGGCCATTCCCCTCCCTTCGGCAGAGACCAAGTTCATCCTTGAGGTTACAGAGGTCTCCCCTTTTTTCACTTCAAAAATCACTGCCAACATTCCTCGCGCTTTTAAACTCTTCTTCACTTGTTATATTTTCTATTTTGGGTTTTACCTCTGTCTTGGACACAACTGGTACTATTGTTTGTAAACATCTGACCACTAAATTCCTATTTTTTTTCCTTTTTCGTTTTACTAATCGGCTGAACATCACTTGTAGTACCTTTTTCTTGCTG
>NC_051404.1:2786209-2786697 GCF_015228065.2 Penaeus monodon | reverse complement strand
CTTAAATATGCATATATTCGTGTTTCTGTGTATGCGTCTGCCATTAACATACATACTACTTTTATAGCATTTTTAGTAGACAATAGAATACACGCCATATACCCTAATTTACATATTTGGATGTTGTTACCTGAAGAAGAATAAAAAAAACGTAAAAGTAAAATTTGTGATAATAGTCGCAGTACGATCATAGGACGATAAGGCCAAAATATTAGATTACTGATGATAAACATTATCAACGGCAGAATAATAAGCACTTTTATTAACAGTAGTAGTGATGATATCAGAAAATAACTAAAGATAATATTATAGTTTTCATTAACGTTTCCGATAAACAAGACTGAGAGCGTTCTTTTCTACGCCTTTAAGATACAACAGAAGGAATATCTTGGCAAGTTAATCCCTGTTACGAATTTCTTACAAGTTATGTAAGATGCCTGTGTTTTCTTCTCTATATGCATATCTCATTTAGCTTTTCTGTTTAGCTG
>NC_051404.1:2785098-2785443 GCF_015228065.2 Penaeus monodon | reverse complement strand
TTCGGGATCCTTGCACTTTGTCCCAAGAGGAAGGGCCCTCAGCCCTGCCAGCTCCCTGCCAAATTTCTTAATCGGTTGTGCGTCTGTCCCACGGGCGAGAGGCATCGGTGCGGAGGCGTGGCACGGGATTAGTGGCACTGTAAGAGGGCCAGAAGGACCTCAGGACGCAGGTGCCAACTTGGCTCTGGCCTTTTCTCCAGCTTGGATGAAATGACTTCCTGTTGTATAGTGGTGAGAGTGTTATTGTTATTGTGATGTTAAGAGTGTGTTTCTGTGTTTGGGTAAGAAGGAGGGGTGTTTGCGTAATTGTAGGTGCGTGCTTGTGCTTTTGGATGTGTACATATG
>NC_051404.1:2784691-2784906 GCF_015228065.2 Penaeus monodon | reverse complement strand
TTTTCTTTGCAAAACACGAAGTTTCATATCTGGCCTCAAGGTATTTGTTACTCCACATAAACTGTTGCCGAGATCAGGCTTTTGCCCGCGGAACACCAAGGCTAATGAATGTAATGTACACCAATATTTTACCTGAAGATCATTCTTATCTTTGGCAAAAAATATTATCAAGAGCGGGGATGAATTAGTTAGGTAGATAGATAGAGAACCTGAAG
>NC_051404.1:2784457-2784571 GCF_015228065.2 Penaeus monodon | reverse complement strand
TAGATTCATACCGCATCTTTACATTCACAAAGCGCAGGCAACTTTCAGTATTATGCAGATACCTTCAGCAACAAGAAGGTCCTCTTACATATTGAGATGTAAAACCAGACTGTC
>NC_051404.1:2782925-2783750 GCF_015228065.2 Penaeus monodon | reverse complement strand
AGTGACAATACTCTTTAAAATTCATTGTGCAGGAGGAGGCTTCATGCTACCGAAAGCATGTTCATAATGGTGAAAGTTGCCTGCGCTTTGCGAACGATACGATGCAGTATGAATTTTTTCCTTCACATCTGGGCGGCACACATTAGGTTTGATCAAGTTTTATCATGAAGTTTACCGCTCATGATCTATGCAACATCATAATGGCATGCAGCTGACTTCTCTGCCTGAGGATTATTGCAAAGTAGCTAAGGGTACGCACTTGTTCTAATCTCCAAAGCAGTCTCTTCACTGTTCAAAGCACTCGCATGAGTCGCAAAAAAAAAGTCAAAGCAGGGAGGTGTTTTTTCCACAAATTCTCTGCAGCGGATTTTTTTTTCTTGGCTGTAAAACACCGACGATTCTGTGCTTGAAGTTTGTGTCTTTGTGACTCGTCTGGAGCGTTTTATTTTTCTGCTTGTTTCTCCCTTTCGGAAAAGAAATAGAAAAATCATTTCTATGCAAGATGCATAAAACGTATATATAAATGTCTCTCTCATCAACTTGGGCATAAGCCTTTCGGAAAAAGAAGAAGAAAAACAGCAAACATATTAGATTTCCAATAAACTTGATTACGGACCATTATCAGAATCCATTAGATAGCTCACTTTTTTTTTCTTTAATAATATTCGTGTGTGACTTCCTCCATTTTCAAATTATTCTCGAACGCCATCCGTCTCCGTCTGCAATTAGTTACGGTGAAATCATTCTATTAAAGTTGGTACTTCCGTCACAGACCAAAATAAATCGAACAATTTCTTTCCGTCCCGTGTACACTTCTCTGTATCT
>NC_051404.1:2782535-2782889 GCF_015228065.2 Penaeus monodon | reverse complement strand
ACAGACTTGTGTGTCATTACTATTGTTTCGCCCTGATATTTTTATACACGTTTACATTAACTTAGACCAACAACCAGTACATGCTTTCATGTTGGTAGCGTCGACAACGTGCCAAAACCTTAGCAGTTACTCTCGATTCTCTGTGGCTGTGGGTGTGCAGTCGGCCCTTGGAATCGTTCCTGTGCGTTCCCGGGAATCGCGTCTCGGGAAAGGGCCTTTGTGTGGTGGTGTCGCTCGATCTGTTCGCTGTTTTGATGATAAAACAAAATACGGGGTTTGGGGGTTCATTACTGAAATGTGTAATACTTCTTTCAAGACTTGGAATATATATAGGATATCATTATAGGAGGGTCT
>NC_051404.1:2779919-2781364 GCF_015228065.2 Penaeus monodon | reverse complement strand
TGAAAGTGGCTTCCCCGGGGTGTACGTTCAAAGGGATCTTGAATGAGATTTTTAAGGACACGAATACACGTACAGTTATTATAACATTTAATTTGCAATGGTATTAATATCTCTCAGGACCTGTAATCTTCATGGTACTATTAGAATTAAAATCACTTCTCTTAAAAAGAAAAGAAAAATCTATAAAATATACATAAATGATTAGAAGAATGAAAAGGGAACAGGTCAAAATCGGCGCTTAAAATCATGTAAAATGTAAAAAGAAACGAAAATAAGATTAAGGAAAGACCGAGGCATACGACAGGAGCAACATATTTCTTAAAACGAGGCTTCACTCACTCTTAAATAGCCTTTTCTCTCTCACTCACCAGATTCGCTGAGTCATGAATGAGTCAGGCACAAGGGCGTCTAAAACCTGCCATGAGCGGGATCACCTGCGCTCATGTGTCGCCTGGAGTCGCTACTTACTCAACCTGATTGTCAACGTGATAAATTTACCACAGGAAATAGCTGGCCCGATTTTTATCATATGCTATTGCGAAAATTGAGTGGAATAAAGATAATGTTAATGTTGATAATGGTAAATGTAGGGAGTGGGTATTTCTGCGATTGTCTTAATTGTGAAGGTTTGCTTTTTGTTGTGAAAACGTTGGCTGAGTGACATTTCATTTGTTGGAAAATATATCCGGGTAGATCTTTCTTCTATGATTCTGAAATGTCGGGTTAGCTTGCTTGGATATTCCCCGTGTTTCCTATATATATATACATATACTCAAACAAACACACGCCCTGTTTCACCCTCCTTTTGTAGACTGACCCAAGGTACTGATGTCCACGAGACAAGCCCCGGAATGGAGAGCATCACGGGTACTTTAGTCATCCCTCCGACGTGATCGAGAACGACTCAGTTAGCTCCGTTTTCTATATAGGCACCGGTTGCTTCAAAATCGCGCCTGCGGACTCTTTTGATATTGATCACAAGTTCTCATTGGCCACAGTGCCTATATCTGTGATTTCAACAAGTTCTTATGGCCAAAAGTGTATGGTGAGGTTGTGAGGATAAAGAGCATGCGTTCACCGGCCAAGAATAAAGTGTCAAGCCCAAACTACGTAATAAAATGTCATCTCCCTTTCGTGGCGTTTAACACGCGTTGGCAATGTGTTCCCTAAATGTTTCATCTGGAAGTAAAATAATACGGAAACAAGGAGACATTGTCACTATAGACCGCAGAAATTCATGATGAATCACGATGAAACCTCAGGATCGCAATAATGCCAAGAGTGCAGCACGCGTTCGAGAATAATTAGATAAGGTATTTACGCAGTGTTACGGCAGGACAGAGCGAGCGGTGAACGAAAACTTTCAACTCCGCCACAGTCGGGTGAAGAAAATGGAATAATCTGAACGCTGGACCGCCGCGTGCAGTTCAGCTGAGTTAGAACAA
>NC_051404.1:2779397-2779888 GCF_015228065.2 Penaeus monodon | reverse complement strand
CCAATGTGGTCTGGCACTCCACCGTAACTGACAGCCCGGGTGTTGCTGTTGAAATAGGTATATTCCCAGAGACAATTATTCCTGAATGAAGTGCGGGGAATGATGTGCAAGGAGGAACTAACTTGCGTGTGTGACATAGGAAATATTTAAGTGATGGTCAGTGCGTGTAAAGCTATGTTTAGCTGGCACTGCTAACATGTGATGCATTGCAGTGAGGGTCAGCCTGAGGCCTTGTAGCAGATAGACCTATACTCGTGTGGAACAGAATGTTATGACAACGTTGTTTGGAAACAGAACACGTGTCAGGAGAACGAAAAAGAAAAGAATAACATAGAAAAACACAGAATCACAATACGAGGCTGTGCTACTGTGTATCGACATTTCTTAGCCGAGGAACACATTCTATAGAAACTACAAGTGATGGAATTTGCTGTTTTATTGCGTTAAGGAATTCGATTGATCTGCAACTTTCTCACGGTGGAAGGAAACAG
>NC_051404.1:2778341-2779357 GCF_015228065.2 Penaeus monodon | reverse complement strand
AGTGATCGTTTAGTCTTTTGCGTAAGGTCATAGAGCTTTGTTGACATTTGCCGTTCTGAAAATGCGCTTTGATAATGATCAATGCAAAGTTAGTGTTACAAGTGTGATACAAAAGTTTAGTTTTCTTTCATTCATTTTCTTTTTTCGTGTCTTTTGAATACGAATTTTCTAATTTTATTGGTGATCAAGTTTTCGCGCCTAATGCTTGACGTCATTGATTGAGACTTACTCAATGCTTACAATTTTCAAATAGTTTTATTAAGATACCAATTAGTAATCATAGTTCCGAAAACAAAGTGGAAAATACACATATTTTTCACCGCGACATCAATCCATAACATAGTTCCATTTTTTTTTTCTCTCTCTCTATAATCAAAGCCCCAGTTTCTGAAATTAATTCGCATTTACAACTTAGAAAATGTGAAGCGGGTAGGTTACCGCGACGGGCAAATGTGCATCACAGTCTGTGCCTTGCGTTACCGGGAGAGCTAGCCACGAACCGCAGAATTTTAGATCTTTAAGAAAAAAAAAACAAAAAACCCCGCCGACCCTAGATCCACGCCCACGTCCCTCTCACGCCCATAACGCCCATCATGGTGCGTGTTCTTGTGGTGCTGAGAGGGGGTTATCCGTGGGGATTCCGGATGCAAGGAGGTGGGGACAAGCCGCTCATCGTAAGCAAGGTAAGGCTGTTAAGAAACTACTGAATGGGAGTCGGACGGTTTTTTCCCCTCCGTCCTTCCTATGCTCTCGTTTTTTTCCCCCCTCTTTTTATTTCTATTCTTAGTGTGTTTCTTTTTTCTGAATTTGTCTGTTTATGCATTTTTTTCCCCTTTTATATCTCAATTTTTTTTCCTTTTCGGTTATATGTCGCTTATGAAATTATTAGCAATGCGATGACGTGATCTTCTTGAGCAGAGAGATAAAAGAAACTTAGGATATTGTCATTCTTAGGCTAAGTTGTCCTTCGCCATATGGAACCTTAAGTTTGTGTTGTGTGCTATAAGGTGATATTG
>NC_051404.1:2777950-2778239 GCF_015228065.2 Penaeus monodon | reverse complement strand
TTGTATTTGTACCGAACGTGCAGAAAACATCGTATAAACATTCCTTGCAATAATGGAACGTAATTAACCCAGGTGATATAGTGGTCAGGGATTTTATGATCCAGAAAGTTTTGAAAAGTTATAATATCATTGCATGTGAGATCACATGGCGTGATGTTTTGTAAAAGATGTGTCGGGATGCATGCAATTTTTTTTCTTTCGTCAGCGCTACGTCATTGGACATGTCTATTTGTCTTCTGCAGAATCACACTTCCTGCAGGTTATCCTTATTTTCTTTTTCTTTTTCTTG
>NC_051404.1:2777506-2777795 GCF_015228065.2 Penaeus monodon | reverse complement strand
GGCAAAGCAGTGCATTACATAACCCAGGATTTCACAGCCACACTAGACACACACGCCCACCCATGCGCCTCCCACGGCCTCTTAACCGGGCGGAGGCTGCAGGAGGCGCGGCCGTAAGGAACCAAGACCACCCTTACCTCACCTTACATATTTTCATGAAGACAACACACTCATGAAATTAAGAAAAAAAACTCACAAAAACTCATATCCCATCACTCACCGACACGCTACCTTCTTGTGTGTTAATTATGAAAATAATTAAGAGCATAAGAAACCAAGGATTCGATGG
>NC_051404.1:2777332-2777418 GCF_015228065.2 Penaeus monodon | reverse complement strand
AAGGAGGTTGTTTTGGGCGGCGTGGACCAAAATAAATTAATAGGGGGAGGGAGGGGAAGGGAGAATCGGGAAGAGAATAAACCCTT
>NC_051404.1:2776902-2777290 GCF_015228065.2 Penaeus monodon | reverse complement strand
CTGTTGGATGGCGTAATTATTGCCAAAGGGCGTGACGGTGAGAATTTCGGTGGTCTGGAAGCACGACGAAGGATAGGGGAGGAGATGGCCAAAGGGGCGTGGTTTTTCGCGGGTTGGGGGTGGGTCGGGAGGGAGGAGGTTTACACGGGTCATGAGTGGGCTTCCGTAGGTTGGGAGTGGGTCGGGAGTGGGTTTTCGTAGGTTGAAAGTGAGTCGGGAGTGGATCATGAGTGGGCTTCCGTAGGTTAGGAGTGGGTTTTCGTAAGTCGGGAGTGGGTCGAGAGTGGGTTTTCGTAGGTTGGGAGTGGGTCGAGAGTGAGTTTTCGTGGGTTGGAAGGAGAATATCCTGGGTACTCGCGGATCCCAAGGCGGCATTCGTACTGTGCGA
>NC_051404.1:2776504-2776869 GCF_015228065.2 Penaeus monodon | reverse complement strand
CGCAGGCGGCGAGTGAGCTTTTTTTCCACAAATGGTTAAAGTGGACCGCATTTGGCTTTTATAAGTTGGACTAGACTTTTCGATGCGCTGTTATTGGGCTTTTGTTGGTGGAAAGGGAACTAGGAGTCGAGGGAGAGAACACTCGGCCCTCGCAACGAAAAAGGAGCGATGGAAGGAACGGCCACGAAGGGAATTACTAATAATTATGACAGACAGTAAGTGCAGCTCATCTTGCAAGAATAATTGCGGAAATAACGCAGTCGAAATTATCACTACGGCGGGCAGAGGAGAGAAGAAAAAGAAGATTGCAAACATGACAACAGAGATGGTTTGTGAGAAAGTGGCACTGATAATTGACGGAAAGT
>NC_051404.1:2776070-2776238 GCF_015228065.2 Penaeus monodon | reverse complement strand
CAACAAGCGTGTCTCATATTCCATTGGATTTTGTTGAAATAAAGAAAGCAGTTGCAAAAGAAGCAGGAAAAACAAATACACGGCAGGCAAGGTCGCGGTGCAATCATCATGACAAGGAAAGCGACAAAAACAATAAGAAATGATAAAAGCGATGAGACAGGAGTTTGC
>NC_051404.1:2775419-2775499 GCF_015228065.2 Penaeus monodon | reverse complement strand
AGGGAGATTGTAAAGACAGGAATGAAGGGAGAAAAGAGGGAGAAATCTGTGTAAAAATGTGGAGAGGGATAGAATGGGGG
>NC_051404.1:2774617-2774879 GCF_015228065.2 Penaeus monodon | reverse complement strand
GTTTTGCAACTACACCGGAGCGGAAGCAAGAACATTGCAACAACAGAGGAACAATTTCAAGATAAAGACAGCTAAGACCCAGCCATTAGGAGAATCACGGGCCAAGGTTAAGCTCCCGTGATCAAATTTAGCGTCACTATGACACGGTGACATCATCCAGTGGCAAGTGACAGCGCGTCAGTCCCGACAGGCTTTTGAATGGCAATGGGAGTCAATCGGCCTTTCCCTCGCTGGTGCGGCCGCTGGTTATGGGGTTAGTGAG
>NC_051404.1:2773738-2774215 GCF_015228065.2 Penaeus monodon | reverse complement strand
TAACATCCTAAACCACACCATTTTCTATCTAATCACATCCTTCCTTTCTTCAAGTGACTCGCAAATATCTGGTTCTCCATTGCAATTTGCATAATCACCTTTTAGAACGGCAAATAACACCCAGGGGTCTGTTTACGTAAACAAGGAAAAGATGTCTTGATTGCGTAGACTTATCAAGCTGATATGCAATATCCTTTGTTGATAAGCACCATGGAAACTCTTAATTGCTTGCAACTTGGACTGGTCAGCTGCTTTATTCGATTATTGCACGTTGCAGACACCTGTTGCTTGCATCAGTCTCCTCTTTTTTGCAGGGCGAGGAACGGAAAGAATAAAAAAACATATTGATGGAAAGACATTGTCGAGATTAGAATGATGGATTGCCGAAGGGAAAGAGACGAGAGAAATACAGAAATAGGATAATTATGGACATAGGAGAAATGGGAGAAGGTGGTTCAGCGCTAGATGGAGATCAGA
>NC_051404.1:2773265-2773448 GCF_015228065.2 Penaeus monodon | reverse complement strand
TGAATCAATCTCTCTCCCTGATAAACTGATATAGTTTGATTTGAGTTTATGGAAAGGGAGAGCAATTGTGAAATTAGAAAAAGATAAGTAGAGAGAATAAAACATTAAGATTAACGAACAGACATAGATAAAGGTGAACAAGGGGGGTGGGGGAGAAACATTAGCTGGTATACATAGCCAACA
>NC_051404.1:2772554-2772894 GCF_015228065.2 Penaeus monodon | reverse complement strand
GCCTTGCCATTAATTATCCTCTCCCTCATAAACACTCCTTTGAGAGCCCATTGTATATTTTCCCATTCATCGGAACCTCAACGTAGCAGCGTGCACCCTGTGATAAGCGATCCCTCCCTTCCTTCGCCCTTTGAAACACTTGGGGCAATCTTTCTGCAGGATTTATGCTTCATCCGACTTGCAATATTGCTCACACCCCTGCGACTCTTTTTCCCCCCTCCCCCCCTCTAAGTCGTGCACCCTATTGCTCTGTCCTTGTGACCCTCTCCAGAAGGGGTCTAATCTGCAAATCATTGTCCTGTCTGCATTATTTTTTTTTCAACACCTCGATTCGTCGCTC
>NC_051404.1:2772301-2772366 GCF_015228065.2 Penaeus monodon | reverse complement strand
CCTTTCTTCCTCCTTCCGCGTTATTTAACTTAACCAAACCCATTTTTTTCTTCTGGTGATGATGA
>NC_051404.1:2771509-2771590 GCF_015228065.2 Penaeus monodon | reverse complement strand
AAAGCCTCGACGCTCATAATGCCTTCCGGAGTCACACTCGTCATCCGGACAAGTTTCATGACGTTGATTCAGCATCGTCCG
>NC_051404.1:2770759-2771136 GCF_015228065.2 Penaeus monodon | reverse complement strand
ACACATCCTTCTCGTCACTTACGCACCCACGCACGCACGCCCTTCAGAATACAGATATGCATACACACCTTCCCTCGCCCCAAACACTCGTACCTTATCCCTGCAGGTCGACAAACACCCAAGCCTTCTTAAAACAAACACACGCACACATACCCCCGTCCGCCGCCACCGCCAAATGCCCTTAACAGCTAAAACACATCCCCGCCACAGCATTACATCTCTGCTCGTAGCTTCCTCGCACACACATTCATGCACAGATAATTGCATCATGACACATCCTACGCTCAATGTACATGCAGCTTCACCACATGTAGTAGCCTCCTCGTTCAGTGACTCCCCGTCCTGTGTGGTTGGTGGGGGCTACTTCACTCATCAGA
>NC_051404.1:2769631-2769936 GCF_015228065.2 Penaeus monodon | reverse complement strand
CATTGAAACCCTCCCCCCCCTCCTCCACACTTTTATTTAGGTTTTGCACGATTTTGTGCCCGTGCCATAGACGCGAGCGAAAACACCTTTCTATGTAAACACTCCTTTCATGTACCCTAATCTCACCAATAGTACCACTTACCCTGTAGTACCACTTACGCCTCCTTAGACCTTTTTTTCCCCTTTTCTTTACACTCGTGGTCATCTAGTTCTTTACCCGGTGTCAATAGCAGGCTCTTACAAACTATGTGTGTGTGTAAGAGGCTGCTACGGAATTGTTTGGTGTTGGGCGTTTCACGTTCAGT
>NC_051404.1:2768613-2769108 GCF_015228065.2 Penaeus monodon | reverse complement strand
CTGTACTCACTTGTGTGTATTGTACATTCGGCATGTTAATCTATACGAAGTTGAGAGTATGTAAACTAATTCTGCCTTGATGTATTTCGTTAGAAAACATCATCTTTAAGAATACTGTATGTGCAAGGCAGTAATGTTTAAAGCTTTCAAGAGAAAACGAAATCTTTCCGAGAGCAAAAGAAAAAGTAGGAGAAAAAAAAAAGTTTTATGAATATATAACTTTTATCCCTCAGCCCATCTTTGATACAAATGAACTCTGTTTAGCTGAGGATTATATGAAAGAACTTTTCATTAAGTGAACCTAAGGTTTACTTATGATCCTGCGAGTGATTAGGGGCACGGTGAATTCTTAACGGTTGATTTATTTAATTTAAATCCGATATGTTCCTTCTTTTTCCTTTTAAAGTAACTTCGTAAATTCCTTTTTTTTCCGAGAGGCGTTGTAATGGACATCAGATTTTGGTGAATGTTATATTCTGATAATCTTTACTGGAT
>NC_051404.1:2767524-2768359 GCF_015228065.2 Penaeus monodon | reverse complement strand
CTCACGCCCCCATCGATAATTAAAGAGATGAAATAAGTAAAAAGTGACAGAATTTCAATTACACGCAAGGAAAATAAAGCTTTCACTTTCATAGAATCTCTAAAACGCAAAATCGACCATCGTGGGAATAGAAAGTGGCTGATTTAAAGAATAAATTGAGAAAATTGCAGCCAGTCCATGAATGTAAGATACACTTAAAATGTAACCATTGGAAACTAAATAACGCATTACAGTGATTTATTCAAGCACTGATGCAAAATATATATGGCAGGATTCTATATCAAGTTGGATTTAAACCTTCATATACATTTAATTAAAGCTGGATGCCGCAGCAGTTGCGGTATTGTTTATCTAAACGATTGCAAAGCGAAATATAAAGCGAGCGATTTTAATATAATTCCTAAGATGATACCGACGGTTAATTTAACTCTTGTTTGCGTGCGGAACCAGGCAAGCAAACAGGGATAACTCAGCGGAGAACAGAAATTATTTGCTTGTTGTTGCTTTTCCTCATCCTAATTGGTCCACAAGCCCACCCGAGTTGAAGGAAGGTAATAGCAAACACTTAATCTGAAATCCGAATGTGGATCATTGTTGGCGATGTGACCAGACTCCTTGGGCGAGGCTCTTCCAAACGCCAGGCGAACCTTAAGCTCGAACACCTGCGGTCTTCGTACAGGTGTTCTGCGATTAGCCGTTGCAGAGGCATGTGCGAGGCAGAAAGACTTGATTCTCGACCTAACCCTCCCCTCCTAGCGGCATTTGCGAGTGCGTGCTTATATAGGCCTAGAGAGACATACGAACATGGATTGTACCATGCGTTTGCACACTTTCG
>NC_051404.1:2767231-2767431 GCF_015228065.2 Penaeus monodon | reverse complement strand
ACTCCATATCTTATTACACATATATACTAACCAACCCAGGCACACCCACACCTACCACAAACCTAATCCCCGCCCACTCACATACGTATACACGGCACGTTCTTAACCCCCAACCTGCACGCCCACCCACCACCAACGTACGCACAGCCTTAGCACGCACATTCAACCACCCAGCTACCTGTCCTTACATTTCAGAAACC
>NC_051404.1:2766790-2767181 GCF_015228065.2 Penaeus monodon | reverse complement strand
AATATACTACACTTACACACACCTGGACATCGCACAGCTGAGTGCTCATTAATATTCACACCTGGGCGAAGGCAATGACGCAACTATTGTGTGGCTAGTGGCCGCTCCTTAGACTCGCTGGGTAGGTAGGTAAACGAGGAGGGTAGGGTGGGTAGGCGAAAGAAGATGACAAGGAGAAAGGGTGGGAGGAATAAGGGTGGAAGAGGGGAATAGGGGGGGGGTGGAGATAGAATGAAAGGGGTGGGAATTAGGGAAAGGGGGGGAGAGGGAGAACACCAAAAGGGTGGGAAAGGGGAAGAGGAAAGAGGAGGAATGGAAGAAAAGAAAGGGAAGAGGGAAAATGAAGGATGGATGGGGAAAAGGAGAGGCAGAAGAAGAAAGGGGAGAGTCA
>NC_051404.1:2766315-2766685 GCF_015228065.2 Penaeus monodon | reverse complement strand
GTAGTACAAGCTTTGAAATTATAGAGATGATATTAAAAATATAAGTGGCGTTAATGGTATTTTTGAGAATGAATGGTAGTGATAATGACGATAATAACAACAAGAGAAGGAAAGAACGAAAAAAAAATAATAAGCAGAATGTGAAACCGAACCGTACGAATGAAAATGACGAATTAATAAAAAAAAAACAAGGAAAAAAAGGAAATAATGTGAAAGAAGGCGGAAAAAAGGAAAGTCTCGGGTGGCAATCTAAGGGTCATTAGGAACCGCGTGGGCGCCATGACGGACAGGTAATTAGGAGAGTGGTGGGCGGGGCGTCGAGGTACAGGTGAGTAAAGATGATAAGGCTGCAGATTCTCGACAGGGGGCG
>NC_051404.1:2765641-2765758 GCF_015228065.2 Penaeus monodon | reverse complement strand
AAAACCAGACTTAGGGGGGGGGGGGCAAGGAGAGCGGATTGGGGAGGAGTCGAAGATCTTTCTTGCGATGATTAATCCTTGAAGAAAGTTAAGTGAAGGGAGTCAGTTGGGGTGAAT
>NC_051404.1:2764935-2765062 GCF_015228065.2 Penaeus monodon | reverse complement strand
CCCCAAGTTCTCAATCATCATTTCACAGAAGAGAAAAAGACCAACAAAGATCTCTTGGAAGATGATCCATCTCCCTCCCTTTCGCTTTCATTTCCTCTTCCACTTATTTTGGATTTATCTTTGTAGG
>NC_051404.1:2764065-2764340 GCF_015228065.2 Penaeus monodon | reverse complement strand
CCATCTCCCACCTCTCCCTCCCCTCTCCATCTCCCCATCTCCCCCTTTCCATCTCATCTCCCCATCTCCCACCTCTCCCTCCCCCACCCCCTCCCTCTCTCCCCATCTCCCCTTCCCCATCTCCCCTCACCAGACTCCTGTTCCGCCACGTCATCATCATAACCATCGTAATTTCCTCATTTACTTTTGCTGTTTTGTTGCTGCGCCTTCGCCCCCCCCCCTCCCCTTCCTTGAATGAGCGTGTCCTCGACCTTCCTTTAACCCCCATTAACTTC
>NC_051404.1:2763173-2763712 GCF_015228065.2 Penaeus monodon | reverse complement strand
CTACAAAAAAAGATAAGAATTGAATCTTCGAATGATATTTAAATCATGCATAAAACGCATGGTAGTGTGCAAAGCCTCATCATGTTTCTACAAACGTGTTTCCTCCACAAATCCTAATGATAAGGTGAAGCAGAATTCAAGAGACAAATAAGACTTTTATGATAAAGTAGTGATTATAAATTCCAAATGATAAGAGTTGCGAATAAAACTGCCACAGACCGGAGTTGTCCCTAAGGAAATGTCCAACACAAACTTTATTTTCCTTGGCTGTCACCCTCGTAAAGCTCGTGGGACCAGCAGCGCCACTATCACGGGCATTTGAATTGTGTTTATGGAGGAGGATTAATTAGTGGATATTATATAGTAGTGGAATTATACAATGTACTAGAGCAAAGTGCAGATAAGCAAGACAGTGATGTGGGTACGAGTGATACTGGTCGCTTGTGTTTCGGGGTTTCGGGTTTGCTTGTCGTCGCCAGTCCGTGGTCGTCGCCAAGGATGTCTCAACTACAGACGGATGGTTTGCGATGCGCTTTTTG
>NC_051404.1:2761820-2762276 GCF_015228065.2 Penaeus monodon | reverse complement strand
TCCAAGATTCTCACTGAAAACCGCAGCATCTCTTTTCTCCATTCAGTTACCAGAGGCTCATTAGTGTGCCCGATGTGGAGAGTCTGTGGAACCATGAGTTGCTGTTGGCAATTTTATACATGACATGTAGCGTTGTTTACCCGAAAGCGCAGAGTTATGGTATTTGAAATAAAAAATAATAATAATACATATCGATGCTGCTCTGAAATGGAAGGGAAAGTGACTCATTACCGTATATAGCGGTCGTGTTTAGTGGAGGGAGGCTGTGTTTCATGTTTTATGGTTGCTTGTCTTGATGAAGATGGTACGTTGTTTATTGTCATCAGTACACAAATAGATGAATCAATAAATGGATGAATAGATAGGTTAAAATACATAGACTCGTGGCCAAGTGTATTACAGCATTACAGAAGCAGTCGCGTACCTCGATTATAGTAGGTCCACTTGAAATGCTAT
>NC_051404.1:2760784-2761482 GCF_015228065.2 Penaeus monodon | reverse complement strand
TTAACATGCTAATCAAGTGTTGTTTAAAGCTATGCTTGCGGCCCCTTTATTCCGCCGGGGGAACCGTCCTGTCGCCTTCGGGTGAACGTATTGCTAAGGTGCTTTGCAATTTTGATGACGTGTGACTACTATATCGTGCAAAAGGGACCAGGAAATACAGTGTACTATAAGGCACCTGTGTAATTTTTGGCGATAAGAAAGTAGTTGTAGTAGCTGTTTGTAGTGGTGTGTTCCCACATGCAAGGCAGAGACAACCATTATGTATAGCCGTTCGATGGGATATATACACTAGTTTATAGGAAATAATTACAAGTTGTTGCCGGAGCGAGCTGTTATGGGCCAAAGAGGCGGTAATTAGAGAGTCCGGGTGTCGTTCTTTCCCCCCGGCGTGAAGGGGTCAGGCGAGGGCGGAAGATGCGTGTGTGCACAGGTAATGTCAGGTCATAAACTTGGGCGTTGCGGGGGTGACGCGGCCGCCACCGGAACTGGAGGGAGGAGAGGCCCGGAGCACGAATTTATGATTGCTATGGAGCCATCGGGATTCCATCACGAACGCCCGCCGATTGTTCGAGGGGGCCCAGAGCAGCGCCGAAGAGTTAAAGGGACCGGGGAGATGCGAGTGCCTTGGGGGGGGGCGAAGACGGTGGCCGTTTCCTTGCCGTTTCGTGGTAAGAAGGGCTCTTGAGAACACACAAATG
>NC_051404.1:2760407-2760650 GCF_015228065.2 Penaeus monodon | reverse complement strand
TGATAAACAAACAGAAATGCAGTGTTAATCTAATACTTAAAAGAAAAACATGAATTGAAATGATACGTAAGTTGCACTGATAAACACAAAAGGCATATCATGACAATTATCTAAACAAAACGAGAAAGAGAGTGCAGAGGATACTCGAGGAAAACTAATAAAGAATCCTTTGATATCCAAATGGGGTTGTCAGCTACAGTGGTATTAACAATGTGATATGCCTTTCCGTGCAAAGCATAGACT
>NC_051404.1:2759478-2760269 GCF_015228065.2 Penaeus monodon | reverse complement strand
AAACTTTATCTAAAACTCTGAAAAGTTATTAATCATAAAATAGCACTCCGTGTTCCGCTTCACATTGCTAATACCTGAAATCTGAAGAAAAAAAATCAGAAATATACTTTTATTTTCCGATTTAAAAGGGAGGAAAAATCATCGTAGAAATCATGAATACGTGTTCCCAAATGATTAATTTCCCGTCTTCCGATCAATTCTCAATCAGATTGGTTCACTTGTCCATTACAGAACGAATCATGAATGCGAATCCAATGTCAGGTTTAAAAGTGAAGGAAGAGGCTTTGCAGCTTTTTCATGTTGCAGTTTTCGTGACGTCGAAGATATTAACATAGCTGATGAAATTATCTGAATATTAATAACTTTATGCCGTACATATTTAGGGTTCTGTCGTGATTAAAATGCCAGTAACTTGTACGCAATGGTTCGTGATGCCAGAGGAAGTGATATTTATAACAAATTGTAAGCCCACATTCGTATGTAATTATGATATGGTTTTATGACATCGAAACTATTGTTAACCCCCACTTAATAAACTAAAATGTCCTTTATGAATAATAACTGTAGGATTACCGGATATATTACATGATGTGATAACCACCGAAAAAGTAATAATGAAATTCATTTATCTTGTTGTTGTAAATAATAAGCCTGTGGTTCCATGACAAAAAAAAAAAAAAAATCGGACCGTAATAAACTATTTCTATGACAGTGGTTCCGAACCTTTTTCATTCTGTGGTCCCTGAACAGCACATAATAATCTACATGGCCCCGTTCAGTGACTGTCATCT
>NC_051404.1:2758978-2759256 GCF_015228065.2 Penaeus monodon | reverse complement strand
TAGTAACAAACAAACAATAAGCCAACACCATCGGAAGGAAAGAATAGTAACGCCGCTTTATGCACGTCCCCCATAAGGGTCCTGGCAACACACCAAGATTATGAATGACTTCCGAGCTGCGAACTCTCTTGGGGATGTTGCCTCGCTTTCAGACATCGTAATCTCTCCCGTTATATCTCCACGCTTGGCCCTTAAGTTATCTTTGATTGTGTGCTTGCTTGTGGTTGTGGTTATCACAGATATTGTTGCTGATATTTGTGGCAATAAACTAGGGGCTA
>NC_051404.1:2757047-2757195 GCF_015228065.2 Penaeus monodon | reverse complement strand
CGCTGGCACGACCGTCCCTCTTGGTATCATCTTTGCTTACGTAGATTATAAAGATTATAAATTCTCTGGTGAATTTTGGGTTCTTTCCCTTTCCATTATGGTGTGTATGATATATTTTCACTGTTTTAAAAGACTTTTAGGTGACTGT
>NC_051404.1:2756805-2756915 GCF_015228065.2 Penaeus monodon | reverse complement strand
GCATGCATAGTTGTTATGTGTTTTAGACTCATGATGCATAACGTGAGAGTTAACAAATGTTGAAACGTATCCAACGATTTTTATCTTTTCTTCACTCTTCGAGGAACAGA
>NC_051404.1:2755991-2756780 GCF_015228065.2 Penaeus monodon | reverse complement strand
GTCTAAAGGAAGTCAAGAGCGATGAAGTTGACTGTGAGGACTTCAAAATTGTCATTAAAGGAGATTTGCAGAAGGATGGCTTTTCAAACGTTTTTTTCCTCAAACATTTCTAGCCTGTACTACGTATGCTATATTTTTAAAAAGAGCAGAACCAGCGTCTTTTAACGCTCCTGATTTATTTATCTTTACATATCATTAGTTCCCCCTTTCCTCCCCTCAAGAAGGAGAAAAAAGGAATCTAACCGAAACCGTAGTTAATAATTCTCACGAACTCGCGATGAATTTTTCGAAAACGTTCTCGGTCGTGTGTTATGAACGTTCTCACCCAGGCAGCAACGGAAGGGTGTGAGGAATTAATGAGGTAATGAAAATGAATTGAGATGATTAATCATTCGAGCGGTTTATATCGCCAGAGAGATTTCTGTTTTCTTCCTTTGAGAGATTGAATTTTCGTTTTCGTTTTTAGACTGAGTGCATGTAAAAGCACGATTAAAAGCATGTTTTCTTCATTTTCGTAACAGAGAGAGAAAAAAAAGAAACAGTAAATGTTCTAATGTAATTAAGCAGTCAAGTCAGATGCGATTAATTAATGAGTATATATGATTATAAATTATTTAATACATAACTGTAGTGTGTTTGTAACATATCTATTTCGCCACATACCACTATTTTTTCCGGAATAAACAGTTATTGTATGGTTACGTTCACATTGTGTCTGTACATGTGTATTTGCGTCCGTTTGTGTGTTTTTGCTTGAGTTTGTGTCTTAAAGTATAGTGGTAGAAACAC
>NC_051404.1:2755757-2755877 GCF_015228065.2 Penaeus monodon | reverse complement strand
CACAAATGTTGCTATGTAAGAGTAGATGTGTAATCCACTGAAGCCCAAGGCGACTGCCACGGGGGTCTGGCCGCTCTAAACGAATCTCTTATATTATCCTGATTTCCGTCACAGGGTTGG
>NC_051404.1:2754689-2755700 GCF_015228065.2 Penaeus monodon | reverse complement strand
AAGGAATTACGATCAAGATAGGTAATTAGGGAGTCGTTAAGCGTCGAGGGAAATGCCTTCTCTGTCCTCTCAGCCATCATATTCCGAAGGCTGTCAAGGAGGGGCGAGGGGGAGGGGAATAGGGGTCGAAGAGGGAGGGGAATAGAGGTGAGGGGGGAGGGGAAGGGGGGCGAGGGGGGAAGGGAAGGGGAGACGAGGGGAGGGTTACGTTCATCACATGCTTCAAGGTGCGGAAAAATTATCCTTTAGGGGTCGGGAGGGATGGAGTGGGGGAAATTTCTGATTGTTTTTTTTCCCTCATTATTCTGTAAGTGGATTGTCTTTAATTATCTGAGTTAATGAGGCTGTAGTTAATGCTTGTCGAACATCCATTAATTACCAGCCGCATAATTGCTTACATCATATTATTTCAATTATGTTTCAGAATAAACCACCTGCATTTCAGAAATTTTAACAACCAGATCACCATTCATAACGACTCGGATGCCATTCGCCCAACAACCGTGCGACACTCATTAAACGCATTCACTCTACCATGCACCGCCATGTACATATCGGCATGGTCTTTCATCGTTGCTGAAGTTTATACATTAGAACAACTAGCATTACCCGTCATATAACCATCATACACAGTGATATCTAGCTTTTGAATGATGAGCACAAGCAGTAATAGATAACTTGTTCCATCATCCGTACTATATTCCTAGTGCTGTATTGTAATCGCAACTACCATTAGTTCTCATGCAACTACATTACCATTTACTATAGGGTATGTGCTATTTCTCTAGCATTAAATAGCTAATAACAATAGCCTTGATGGTGGAAAATGTTGCCATCCGCAAAGTCGTCCTTGTAGCAGATGCATGCAGTGACATAGCCTTCCTACTGACAGTAACTACGCGATAGCTATATCCACATAATCACCCGAATGCCTTCCATCCACACAGCCATCCAAATAGAATTAGCTACCACGTAATTACCATCCGTCCAGCAACTATTCGCGACCATCCA
>NC_051404.1:2753833-2754613 GCF_015228065.2 Penaeus monodon | reverse complement strand
AGCTCCAGCCAAGAGTTCGGTAAGTTATGCGACATTCTGAGAGGCTTGTCTCAAGACCTGGAACTTTAGGAGGTCTGTGATCCAACAGAAAAAGTTCGATAGATATTTTCTTTTCTCGGTCGTCCCTAGAGGAGAGGAAAAGAAATGTACTTTAGATATGCAGATCTTTATTCTGGTGTCCAAATGTGGGAGGATTTTAGAAGTAAAAGAAGTAAGTCGTAATTGCTTGTTCTTATACTTTTTTTCCTCCTGGGTTCAGATCTTTCCCGGTGTGATTTTATTGCTTGTATGAACTTATGAGTGTTTGTTGTCGGCACGCCTTGTAACCATGCTACTCAGCTGGCCGCGAAGTTTATTACGTCCCTTGTATTGATTACGGTGCAACGTCACCACATCAGTATCAGTGCACTAATCGATTTGAAAACAGATAAGGAAAATTTTTATGTAAATAAAGGTTGTATAAAAGAAGAAAAGTAGAAAAATTGTTACAGTATACGAGGAAAGGCGACCGACGTCCAGGCGTTTATATGATCACCGCGCAGAAACAATGTCGCAATAGCTCAAAGTAAGTGTTATTGCCTGACATCATTCAGCCTACCGAAGAGCGACTCCAGCGAGGGAGATTTACAAGGGTTCTCACTCAACTACCAAACGCAACGTCGACGTCTATTGAAGCCAGTGTAAAGGGAATAGACAATGGTAAATCGTAGGGAAATTATACATGTGAAAAGGGTTTGGCGATGGAGATGATGCGACGTGAATTTGCAAGGATTATTGAGA
>NC_051404.1:2753695-2753813 GCF_015228065.2 Penaeus monodon | reverse complement strand
GTAAGGAAGAGCATCGAAAAATGTTTTTTGTATGCATTTCACTATATAGCATTGCCTTTTTAATTAATTAATTCAAGCATTCACTCTCCCTTCATTTATCATTAATTTAATCAGAACT
>NC_051404.1:2753004-2753669 GCF_015228065.2 Penaeus monodon | reverse complement strand
GGCGGCAACAAAATCAGCATGTCATTAAGCATGCACTTCCTGTCAGACACGCACGGTAAACGCTTTGACATCGAGGTAAAGACATGACGTGACACGGATCGTCATGCAGGCGGGAGGTGTCATGCATACTTCATGCAAGGAGTAACATGACCACCGTTTAATGGTCAAGTGGCCACACGCACGTCACATGCAACAACAACATCCTCATACATGTTGCTGAGAATCATTCTTTTCCTTGAGGATTTGGTGTGGTTGAAGTGTGACATGTTAATAAAGAGAAAAGGAAAGGAAGAAGGAAAAAATATACTGTAATATAGATGGATTTTGACAGGTGTAGAATGTGTATAGTGGCTTCGTATTTACATGGTACAGTGAGATGGAATTATGGAGTTTCCAAAAAAAAAAAAAAGTGTTGATGATAAGTGGTTTCCAAGTTACGGGGAGGAAAGACAGGAATTGTCTATTAAGACATTGCGCCGAGGCACCGAAGGCGAAGTAATGTTATAAATGAAGCCATGTCTTGGGAGAATAAAAAACAGCAGGAAAAAGCATATACACAATTACACAGACCTCTTAATACTCTTAATGCGTTTGTGTAAATGCTTGTTTTTTTTTTTAGATCCTGTAGATTTATAAATTGAGACTGGTAGATAATAGATGTTGTG
>NC_051404.1:2752723-2752866 GCF_015228065.2 Penaeus monodon | reverse complement strand
TTTGCGGCTCGGAAAAATATCTACCAAGGGAGGACGAAGTAATATCACAGCTAATGTTTAATCGCTAAGAAAAAAAAAACACTCATACATTGTAGAGTTGCCAACGTTGGATATTTCTGATTTCTTTCTGTTTTCAGTGAAAG
>NC_051404.1:2752508-2752700 GCF_015228065.2 Penaeus monodon | reverse complement strand
CAAGGATGCGTGGGCCTTTGAGTTTATGTTCGTGTGACAGACAAAGTGAGTGAATGATTCAGTGGAGAAGAGAAAAGGAGAGATTGGGAGAAAGAGGGAGATGGGAAGATGGGGAGAAATGAGAAAAAGAGGAGAGGTGGGAAGAAGAGGAGAGATAGGGAGAAAAGGAGAGAGGGAGAGAAAAGGAGAGAG
>NC_051404.1:2752096-2752423 GCF_015228065.2 Penaeus monodon | reverse complement strand
AAACTTGGAAATGCATAAAGGACTAGGACATAGCCACAGTCAAGAGTTAAAATCAATAAATAAAAGCAAACAGATACATAGAAATTGAAAGCTTTTTACGACACACCACTGGGAAAGTAATACAATACGGCTACGCTTCCCACTGGAAAATACCAAGAAATAGTGGATATTTTATCATGTCAATTCTTGTATATGTGTTTTCTGCTTTGTGCTTGATAACGAAATAATCTTTTGTTTCTTATCACCGTCTATTCTGAAACATAATGTATAATGTATTTACACTTAAATAAGCGGGGGACAAAGAAAGATAAATCAGCCATAAAAATC
>NC_051404.1:2751893-2751991 GCF_015228065.2 Penaeus monodon | reverse complement strand
GATTACATCACATATCTAAGTGAAATGGAATACATTCTGATTAATTATACTGATGTCTCGTCTCCAAGATTCTTTATAAACTCCTTAGGAAACAGCAT
>NC_051404.1:2751581-2751705 GCF_015228065.2 Penaeus monodon | reverse complement strand
AGGAAACAGCATACGCCAGGAAGATGTCGATACGGAGGACTTGAAAGGAGACGTAAACTTTACGTTGTGAAGCTGTGAGGAGATAAACTCTGCATCCTGTTTTGAGACTCAGTTCGGCGGAAAT
>NC_051404.1:2751157-2751223 GCF_015228065.2 Penaeus monodon | reverse complement strand
CGTTTCTACGTCAAATTTCCAAGATGCGATTCAGCCTATGACCTTTAGGCCTCAGAAGGACAAGCC
>NC_051404.1:2749656-2751139 GCF_015228065.2 Penaeus monodon | reverse complement strand
GGAGGGGGAGGGGGCTAAGAACCACCATTCTCGTAGCAGCAATAATCTAATTGATGGTTCATGGTAGAATGACCGACAGTGAATGTTCCTTATGGGTTATTTCATGAGTCATTTGTGATTTGGGGGGTAATATTCGGTCTAGACGCTGTACGGAGAAAGAAGGAATGGTTGAGCGACTATTAGTTCGGAAATGGATCGGATGTACAGAGATTAAATAATGATGGAGAAGGAGGGAGAGATGAGAGAAAGAGAGTGACGGGTAGACAGACAGAGAGGCCGGTAAACAGATAGTCAAAGACAGATACGTGGGGAAAGAGAGGTGGATATATAGATAGACGAAGAGAGAGAGGGGGAAAGAGAATGCGAGAAAGAAGAAAAGAGAATAAAACATTCTGATTGCACGAGCACCACCCCTCCCCAACCATACCCTTACCCCCCACCCCTCAAAAGAAAAAAAAAAGCATTAGGGGAGTCAACAAGAGAAAAGGAACCCAGCAGGCCTAAATTGCGGAGCACGAGGAGGGGAGAGCAGAGAGCCTGTGACGAGGATATGGGGAGCGGCGTCCCAGGGGCGAAGGCGGCGCGGGCCCAGACGAGGAACTGCTGAGACGACAGATGAAAGTGATGCAGAGGCGAGGAATAGGGACCGAGGAGAGGAACGCGGGGGGACGGGAGGAAGGGATTAGGGAATAGGGAGGGAAAGGACGAGGAGCAGTAGGGGTAGGATTGATGGTCGTAGAATGAGGGATAGGAGAAAGAACGGACAAAGACGCTCGAAGGAAAGGCGAGGGATAGGAGACTAGATGACCAGGGAATGAAGGAGAAAGGAAGAAGGATGATTAGGGGACAGAAACACGGACGAGGAGAGGAGAGACGAAGAACGTGGAGGAGGGACGTAAGGATAAATAAGAGACAGATAAGGGATAGGGACAGATAAGAGTTACGAGGAACGTGAATTGAGGCAGAGGGGAATAGGAACTACGACGAGGGACCTAGGGGATAGGGGATAGGGACAAAGGATGAGGGGCGAGCTGAGGAGCGGTTGGACAAGGCGAAGGGGAAGAGGAACCGGCGTTGTAGGACTGAAGGAAGGAAGTGAAGGTCGATAGAACAGAAACCAGAGAAATGTAATGAAGAGTTTGAATGAGGGAGTCACTATGAAGGAACTTGTGTACCTGAAAACGTGCGTATGAATGAAATGATGAATAAGTATGACTGAGTAGGGAAATGAGTATCTGTATGAGCGAGGGAGGTAAATAAATCATGATATAAATGATATGAATAAATAACAGTAAGAAGGGAAGAGTGAACGAGTGGCCAAGTGGGAAAAAATGGAAAGTACTTTTACGAGCAAGAAAATTACCAAGGAAAGGTATATACCACCATGAAAAATCACGAGTAAATAAGTAATATCTGTTTCCTAAATGGAATGAGGTACAGGGATTGTTATCACGACAGAACGAATCATAATAAGAGAGCGGAT
>NC_051404.1:2749294-2749413 GCF_015228065.2 Penaeus monodon | reverse complement strand
TGATAGTCGATGGAACAACAGTCAAAATAATGTTTTGGAAGGAGACTTTGAGTGCAGGAGCGAGTATGAATGAATACGTCAGTGAGTTTGGATGAGTCATTGCGTAGGACTGAAACGGC
>NC_051404.1:2748407-2748754 GCF_015228065.2 Penaeus monodon | reverse complement strand
TTGTTCCCAATTCCGCTTCTCCCCCAATTTCATCTGCGTCTCTCCCTTGTCTTCTTATTACTGTTGTTATTTTTCTCCTTCCTTCATCAGTTTACACTATCCCTCTCCCTCTTCCCCTCCTCCTCCCCTTCTCTCCTTCTCCCCTCTATTTCTCTCGTAACCATCTCTCTCATTTATCATTCTTTTTTTCACTCCTCTCTCTTCTAATTTCTCCGTCTTTCCTCTCCCTCTCTCTCCTTCCTTTTCCCTCTTCCCTCTCCCTCTTTTTCCCTTCTTCTTCTCCCTCTTTTTCCCTTCTTCCTTCTCCCTCTTTCTCCTTCTTCCCTCTCTTTCCCTCTCCTTTTGTC
>NC_051404.1:2748116-2748371 GCF_015228065.2 Penaeus monodon | reverse complement strand
TTATCTTCAAAGGAGAAGATAAAGATGAGAATGAATATGAACACAAGAAAATGACGTCGTTTCCCTCTTGACGTCGCGTCCTGTTGGGGAATCGCCGGAATGCAGGAAAGAGGTTGGGGTAAGAGGAGAGGGAGAGAGGCGATGAGCAGCGAAGGAGGAGAGAGAAAAGTAGAGGAGAAGGAAGAGGAGAGGATAGTAGAATGCGTTGACTTTGAAAGCAAAAAGAGTAATGATTTTTTGTCTTCACGGTTTCTG
>NC_051404.1:2747604-2747726 GCF_015228065.2 Penaeus monodon | reverse complement strand
TCGTGGAATAAAGTGTAGAACGTTGAAGCGGAAGAGGAAAGGAAAGAAGCGAGAGCGTTATGATGACGAAATGAAAAGCGAAAGAGTGATGGATGATAAAACTTTTCTTTTTAGGTGTTTGT
>NC_051404.1:2746815-2747098 GCF_015228065.2 Penaeus monodon | reverse complement strand
GAATGGAAGGAGCGATACGTGTAGCATAGTCTACTAGTGTTAAAAATAGTGATATGCTTGCTACGTATTCTGATACTGTTAGCTTTCATATTTATTTCACATATTTACCAATCTATTTCATGTAATTATTACCAATTCAGTTTGATTTAATTGTTGCTAATTTCGTTTAATTCCATTCAATGATTGCTCATTTCATTTCATTATTACTAATTCGCTTCATATTTTTCGTTTCAGGTAAGACTGTTATGAAGCTGAGAAGAGCATCTGCGTAAGTACTGGGTCT
>NC_051404.1:2746093-2746183 GCF_015228065.2 Penaeus monodon | reverse complement strand
CAGTTGATGACAGTTTTAATTATACCAGAACCACTATTAAAGACAAAGACCGGATTATTTATATCAACATAGATAAAATAATAAGATGAC
>NC_051404.1:2745678-2745908 GCF_015228065.2 Penaeus monodon | reverse complement strand
CTTTTGATGACGTTGACAATAGTAAAAAAATAGTTTTGATAAGAAGCTTTATTTTTGTTCTACCATTTACACTGAGAAATAATTACAGAGAAATTGTAAAGGAGAGAAACGGTGAGAAAAATCAAGCAAAAAGGACGGCGTCGGTAGTTAAAAACACATCAGCGAAAAGAGAGAGAGCACGGCGTAAGACATGTGCATTGGAAGGAGAGATTGTTGTTAAATGAAAGGGG
>NC_051404.1:2745155-2745505 GCF_015228065.2 Penaeus monodon | reverse complement strand
AAAAAGAGAAGAGAGTAAAGGGAAGCTCGCTAATAGAGGCAATCAGTCAAATCAAATGACGAACTTAAAAAACAAAGAGATGGAAAATGGCACTTTTCCTGTTGAAAGAAAACGCAAGAAACTGCTTCGTGCTTTGCAATGAGGAGGATAATCTCTAGTAATTGTTAATATATCCATCATGAGAAATGGCTGACGTGTTTTCATCAGTTGATAAATGTAACGTAGATAGCTGGAATGACTGTCATTTAAATAAATTCATTTAGATCTATTAAGAGATACTACTGTTCTGTCAGTATATGCGTAATTTATTTTTAAAAAGAGAAAAAAGGGGAAAAAATATGTATTGGCAA
>NC_051404.1:2744353-2744865 GCF_015228065.2 Penaeus monodon | reverse complement strand
AGTTAGAGAAAGGACAGAGAGCCAGAGACATCTCCGAAACAGATGACGCATCACAGCATCTCCTCACTTTCCCGTTTCTGCGTCTTCTGAGCCGCGGAGCCTCTGCTGTAAAATCTTGCCGGAGACATAATTGAATTAGATAAGGCAAAGGGCAGAGCAGTAATGAGAGGAGGGAAAACGAGGATGATAATGGAAGAAAAAAGGGGCCGAGCTGAATTAAGGAGAAAGGGAGGGTAGGGCAGGGGAGTGACGCTGAGTTTGTGTGCATGGAGGTTGGGGAGGGGTAGGAGATAGTGGGGGGGTGCGGGGGGGGGGCGAGAAACACCAGGCAGGTCTGGACAGAATCAGAGCCAAGGGCGGGTTTGCCTCCTCATTATTATTCTTCATTTAAGTGATGCTGGGCTGAGGACGCGCGAGATAAGGCCCCCGTTCATGCGATGCGACCCGGGGGCGGTGATCAAGCGCCATTAGGGATAGGCTGCGCGTTCTTTGAGTAGGTGGAGGCACTTGGT
>NC_051404.1:2743938-2744043 GCF_015228065.2 Penaeus monodon | reverse complement strand
AGTAAACAAGGGTTTCCGAAAGCAATCCATCATCCACCTGTAATATAAATGGATTCCACCCCAACTGCATGAGATTGGATGCCATCAGCCAGTGCCAGCCCCACC
>NC_051404.1:2743628-2743846 GCF_015228065.2 Penaeus monodon | reverse complement strand
CCGTGAGACGTCGCCGATACAGACGAAAGCGCAGACGAAGAGATGAGGCTGTGAGGGCCTTTCTCATTACCCTTTACCATGAGACGGCGAAGCTTACCCACGGTATACGTAGCCTGGGGGGAGGGAATGTAGTGAAGCTCGTTTGACCGAAGGATGGGGGAAGGAGGGACAGATCTGTAGTTTAAGAAGGGTGAAGGGAAGGGAGGGATGATGTGGGG
>NC_051404.1:2742669-2742873 GCF_015228065.2 Penaeus monodon | reverse complement strand
GGAAGGTAGAGGAAAATCGGACGTAATTTGGTAAGGATGAACAATTTTCGGCAAGGGGAGAGAGAGGGCCACCAGGGTGAGGGGAAAGTGACGAAAATGAGAACAAAACTGTAAAGGGGAAAGCGTCACAGGACAGTTAAATACACGAGGTGAACGAAAAAGAGAGAGAGAATGATGGTGGCGCTTAGTTGGTAAAATCGAATT
>NC_051404.1:2742535-2742651 GCF_015228065.2 Penaeus monodon | reverse complement strand
TTAATAATGGGGTAAATAGGTAAGCGATGTAAGATAATGATAACAAAGGGGCTTGATTATGTTGCCTGTTCGTAAGAGATCATTGATTGGTCACCTGTGTTGTTAGGGGAGGAAGC
>NC_051404.1:2741999-2742270 GCF_015228065.2 Penaeus monodon | reverse complement strand
TCACACCACAAAAAGTGCAATATTATATACTACAACCCTGACATGCAACAACCCTCCTATGTTCTTACTCTTCCCTACAAAAAAAAAACAACTTAAACTGAGGAAAAGACGGAAAGCCTGCGACGGAGGAGGCCTGTGCGGTGGGATCTGTGTTGCTCAAGAGAGGAAAGGTACTTGTTGGCTCTCTGCTCGCTTATCGTGTCGCTCCCGATAATGAGGACATGGCCGACGTCGCCTCTTGGGGGGGGGGGGGAGGCTCCGGCCGTTGTTA
>NC_051404.1:2741027-2741619 GCF_015228065.2 Penaeus monodon | reverse complement strand
AGTCTACATTCCAAATCAGTAAATTAATATGAATAATTAAAGCCAGTACGTCTGGAGAGAGTAATGGCGGGCGGGCCAGAGGCTGAAAGATCATCAATAATTCTGAAGAAAGAATGTTGTCGTATTGATGAAATACCTGCGATCAAGAGAAGAGGGAGAGACGAGGGGGATAGGAGAAGGGGAGAGAGAGGGAGAGGAAGGAAGGGAGGGAGGGTGGGTGAGAAGGGGAGAGAGAGGGAGGAAGGGAGGGTGAGAAGGGGAGAGAGAGGCAGGGAGGGCGGGTGTAAAGAGGAGGGAGAGGGAGGGAGAGAGAGAAAGGGAGATGGAGGGAGGGAGGGAAGGTGAGAAGGGGAGAGGGAGGGAGAGTGAGTCAGGGATAGGGAGTGAGGAAGGGAGGGTGAGAAGGGGAGAAGGAATGAGGCATTCAGGGTGAGACGGGGAGAGGGAGAAGGAGAAGGGACAAGTGTAGGCGAAAAGACGAGAAGGGGAAGAGCGACGGGGGGGGGGGGGAGACGGAGAAAGTGGGTTCGGCTGTAAGAGAGAATGAGCGATAGATAGGGAGAGGAACGATGGATGGAATGGGAAGCGGTAG
>NC_051404.1:2739783-2740982 GCF_015228065.2 Penaeus monodon | reverse complement strand
AGGCGGCAAAGTCGATGGAGTGGGGATGGTTATTATCACCAGGAGTTTGCAAAGTCCCTGAGATTTGAATAACACCCACTCGCCAAGAGAGCCAACGGTGAAGATAATCAGTTTTTGTGGCTTCTCTTTCATAATTTATAAACGTTTCCATGGTGATAATGCTTTTATTTCTTCAATAAGGATTTCACGGTGATGGTAACAGCGGATATTTTTCAAAGGATTTTTTTTTTCTGGCGGGGGAAATGGGGGGAAGATGATTATGACAATAATATTTAGAAATATCGAAGTCTACGGACTTTCCTCGTCCAGTTTTCTTATACACGTCTGTCCTTGCAAATGTTCGTGGGGCGTTGATATACTAGATCTAGGTCGTGTAAGATAAAATCATATTATGTTTTATAAATGGCAATAGAAGATGTGTTAGGGACCATGTGTTAGTGAGCTGCACGCGTTGTAAATGCAGAGAGTGAAGGAAAGAGGCAAGCAAGAGTAAATAAAATAAAGAGGAAAAAGAAGAACGAATTAGAAGAAACGGGATAGAGAAAAGGAGACTTGTGGAAACCCAGAAAGCACGAAAGAGAAGCGAGCAAGCGAGCAACGACAAGCGCAGCCGCAAATAGCACGCCCCCGCAGGAGCGCGCGGCTTCGGCGAATAAAAGCTCTCTCAAAACCGAAGCATCTACGCTCGGCGGCCGAAGATCTTAAGACACACAGTGGAAGGATTGGAGGAGTTTTAGAGATATTGGAGTCTCCATCTTCCGCCTCGAGAGACAGACGGGGAATGGCCGCCTCGTGTGACACTCGCGCGACATATTTTCCGGGCGAGGCGGCGACGCAGACTATAAAAGATAAGCGCATCGCATACGGGCGGGGAAGGAGGGGCGTGGGCGGGGGCGGGAGGGGAGAGGGGCATGGCGGGGGAGGGAGGGGAGGAGGGGGGTGGAAGAGGGAGGAGAGTAGCAGGGGGTAGGGGAATGGGGAAGGGTGTAGGGAGGGGTAGGGAGGGGATGAGAGGGGCAGGGATGGGAGATGAAGGGGAAGGGGGGAAGAGGTGCCGTGGGGTGGGGTGGGGGGTGGGGGTAGAAGCTGGATTGGGCCACGGGGAGAGGGGGGGCGTGGGGTTGGGGGTGTTTTGAGGGGAGGGGGATATGAAGTTAGGGTTGGTGGGGGGGGGGGGGCATTGGAGTGGTGAATGAGTC
>NC_051404.1:2739628-2739745 GCF_015228065.2 Penaeus monodon | reverse complement strand
GATGGGGATTGGAAAGCATGATAATGCCTTTGGAATGGGAGGAATGGGCGAAGGAGATGCAGAAAGGTGTGGTTCATATTAACTACTGGGACATAAATGATATTTAATATTGACATA
>NC_051404.1:2738157-2739150 GCF_015228065.2 Penaeus monodon | reverse complement strand
TTACAGCATGAGCCAGTCTGGGCGGCTGTCCAGCTGGTACATTAGGTCCAGCTGTCGGTATCTTGTCATGCTATCTTAAGGCGTGACAACGGAAGCCTCAGTCATGAAGCGGAGGTGAGGGAGAGAAGGGAAAGGGGAGATGGGAGAGAGAGGGGAGTGGAGGGATGAGGAAGAGGTATAAGAGGAGGTGGAAGAGGGGGAGGAGGAGGAGGAGGAAGAGGCATAAGAGGAGGAGGAGGAAGGGGAGGAGGAGGAGGAGCGAGGAAAAGGAAGAGGAAGAGGAGGAGGAGGAGCGACGAAGAGCAGGAGGGAGGGGGAGGGGGAGGTTAGGGGAGTGGAGGAGCGAAGGGGAGGAGAAGGAGAAGGAGAAGGAAAGAGGTATGAAAGGAGGGATGAAGAAGAGAGAGGGGAGATAAGGCAGAGATGAAATGAAGAAGAAAGGGGGGAATAAAGAGATGGAAAAGCGGAGATGAAGAAGAGAAAGGAGAATTGAAAGGTCAGAGATAGGGAAAAAGAGAAATTCAGAAGAGAGGAGAAATGAAGAGATGAGATAAAGGAAAGCGGTTATGAAAAGACAAGGGAGATGAAAATGAGAGAGTGGAAAGGGGAGACTGGAGAGAAGGAAGAAAAGAGAGATGGAATAAAGGAAAAGTTTAAGCGAAAATGGGGATGAGGAGATCAGAAAGAGAGGAGAGAAGAGATCACGAAGAAAATGGAATAAGAAAAAAGTGGATAGAGAGATCAGGAGGAAAAGGAAAAACGGAGATGAGAAAATGAGAGAGAAAAAAAGGATATGAGATATGAGAAAGATAGAGTAGATAATGGATAGAAAAGAGAGGGAATGAGGGAAATAGGAAAATAAGAAAGACAGGACAATAGAAATAGAGGAAATGGAAGATAGAAATAGGAGAAAGGGGGAAGATGCGAGAGAAAGGAAAAATGGAATTGAGAGAGCGGAGGAAAGTAGATGAAGAGAAAGGGTTGGAAGAAAAT
>NC_051404.1:2737000-2737354 GCF_015228065.2 Penaeus monodon | reverse complement strand
CTTCCGAATGTATATATTCTGCTGAAGTCTTTCTCTTTTATCAAGACGTGTATTTTGAGACATGGCCAACAGACGATCCCTTAACAATTCAATTCAACAATTGACTTTCCTTTCGCTTCAACGCAACTGTCCCTCAGCCATTTGATCCGAGCAGTAATTAAACCCCTTTTGATTAATTTTTTTTCCACTCTATTTTACCTTTTATTCCTCTTCCCTTTGGTTTCTGTCATTTCTAAAGGAAATAATAGAAACAAAAGGTTTTCTCTGTCTTCTCAACTTAAAAGAACTTAGTGGATAAAAGCGGTTATTTACGGACTTAATTTTTTTTTAATGTTCTTGAAATGGGACACGCGG
>NC_051404.1:2736566-2736709 GCF_015228065.2 Penaeus monodon | reverse complement strand
TGGCCTACAAGCGTGATGGCTTCCGGTAACATAATTACCTCCGTCCAAACAGCGTATTTATAAGTGAGCTTTTGACGACTCGGTTCACTTAGTTTCGTGGTCAGAGAAAAGAGGAAAAAAAATAATCAGAAAATATACAAATC
>NC_051404.1:2735986-2736053 GCF_015228065.2 Penaeus monodon | reverse complement strand
GAGCCTTTCTCTGCGTTCGGGTATTGACTTTTGATGTTTTTATTCAACTCCTGTTGATTATGATGGA
>NC_051404.1:2735254-2735396 GCF_015228065.2 Penaeus monodon | reverse complement strand
CTCCTCGCCATCCGTAACAATCTTCGCCCCAGCCCTAGTTCATCGCTGACTGCCTTTCACGCCTTGCTAGCGTGCGTCCGGGGATAGAGCGTGTGAGTCGAACAGGAAGGAAAATCATTGAGGAAAAGGGCGTTGAGTCTGT
>NC_051404.1:2733619-2733871 GCF_015228065.2 Penaeus monodon | reverse complement strand
AGACTTTCTTTCCTTATCACAGAGAGGACTTTCGAGTCTCCCTTTTGTTATGTGTTCTAGCTATTCTTACTTTCTTTTCTTTTTCCTCTTTTTCAGTAATTTTCTCTTCTTCTCTGAGAATTTACATATATTTATGTGTTTCTTTCTTGTCTTAATGTGATGAGCATAAGTAATGGCTGTAAATGGTCTAATGCCATTTCACGCTAACATGCAAGGAATATCAGGTAAAAGTTAGACTGCATTATGCGAGGG
>NC_051404.1:2733037-2733366 GCF_015228065.2 Penaeus monodon | reverse complement strand
CACTCTGCTTGATAAATGCTTGAGCCATTTATCAAATCAGCTGACCTTCATAGTATCCGCGTGAAAGGTCGCCGGGTGCAGGGCAAGGTCACGGGGCAAAAGCAGGAGCAGGCGACCGTAAGCCTTGGTCATTCAGTGCACATTTCACGCTTCGTTGTCCATTCTTGGTAGGACGGAGAGAGGGAAGTAGATAGAGAGGTAGAGATTGAATGATACTGAGAGAAGGGAAGTAGTGATGGGGAAATAAAAGAAATGTGAGAAAAAAAAAGAGAGAAAAGAAGAGAAAGTAAAGTTTGAAAAAAGGGAGTGGGATGGAGAAAGAGAGGTGA
>NC_051404.1:2732178-2732705 GCF_015228065.2 Penaeus monodon | reverse complement strand
TAAATTTCATAATGCTGGATCTACCGAAGCAGCTTTCTCATGAAGTAATTAGAACCAATCTTGTGAAGGATATAATGTGTTTTCTCGGGAGATTTTCCGAGTCTTGGCAGAAACTGGACTCTGTAACACGTCTGCACAATATCGTCTATTTGTTTTCTTCTGTACGTTAATTTGTCTTCGCTTATTCTGAGTATATTTCGTTGGCCGTTAAGTTGTGTTGAATATGTTTTTTTTCCGGTTCGTATTTGATTTAACTACACTGTATGTAAATTCAGATAAATATGATGACAAGTTGAGGCCACATAGAAGATACAACGACATATACATTAGAAGCTATCGAACTGATTGTCATTTGTTTTTCAAAGGGGAGTAATGGACTAGTTAGGAATATATATGAGGAGTGATGTGAACATGTATTGTTGATTTATGCGGCAAACAAATGGGTGTCTGCTTGGTGCTTGTCAAGTAAATATTTTGTGAATATGAACGGCGTTGTTTTATTTACAGCACAGGAGGGGAATGGAAAC
>NC_051404.1:2731587-2731950 GCF_015228065.2 Penaeus monodon | reverse complement strand
TTTCAGCATGACGAGCCATTCAGATTTCAATCACTGATAAACACAGATGAGGAATTCCACCATCACGAAAATCCCGACGAACAAAAGAGAGAGAAAAAAAACATTCTTTGAATTTCATTGATACCCTTGTCATAACAAAAGAACGTCGCTGCCTTGGGTTTAACGCCGATAGAGGGAAAAGAATCATTTTATTGTGTACTTTAAGTGAAAGAATGATTCATTCTTCCGATTTCATCATAATAATTGTATCCCCCCCCCTTTTGTTGCGATAAGTGTTTTTTTTTCTTGTATGGAATCCCCCTACATCCTAAATCCCTCGTGGGGGGAGGGGGGGGGATTAAACGATAAAAATGGAAGGAGATG
>NC_051404.1:2731168-2731552 GCF_015228065.2 Penaeus monodon | reverse complement strand
AAGTGATTCGTTTCTCAATCCTCTTATCACAGTTCGTCTTCGCATACGCTTTTCCTCCTCCCTTTAATAAACACGCGGATTAAGCTTATTATTCCCATCAACCATTCCTAGCGTACCGAAAGAACAGATAAATATTGATAAAGATACATGAAAAAAAAGGAAAAGATAATGAAAGGTAGACAAGCGAAAGAGAAAATATCACTTGATAATTGCAACGAAATGAATATAGGATTTGCAATAGCGTGCAAAGGAGTACTTGTGCTCGTGTTCGTGTTTTAATTCGGAGTATGGACGCCTGTTCTCTGCTGGGACGATTGGGATGAGACTCGATTCAATTAATTAAATGAAAGGGAGAAAAAAAAGCGGCGGTTATGCTGATTAGTA
>NC_051404.1:2729279-2730189 GCF_015228065.2 Penaeus monodon | reverse complement strand
TCCATTCATATTGTTCGCTGATCATAGTATTTTTCATATGGTTATTATACCGTTGGTTTGTTCTGAGGTCACGAAATTGCAACCTTTGTGCCTTGCATCAGAATCCCTGTTCACCTCAGAAACGCATTAGATAATGATTTATATAAACAGGCAGACACATAAGGGCAAAAGAAAACGGAAAGAAAAGCTTCCTCTTCTGTCATGGCAACAAGGCGTTAGGAAATTACTCATAATTATGGCAATATATTATGAAGATTTATCCCCAATGGGTTGCCGTTATGCATGGATAGTATAGGATATTAGGTCCAATGGCACCAACACAGAAGGGTGAAATTCGCGCATTGGCAGTGTGTTGAGAAAAATATCGTTTTCCATGCTCATAGAATCCCATAATGTTCTGAATAGCTGATCATTCATATGAATCTCTTTGGGATAATCAAAATTATTCATAGTGTGACCCCTGTACGCAAAGATCGTTTTCATGCTACGTGGCTTAGACGCATAGGATAATTGCTTTATTGGTGTAATATGCGTGTTCGTACCACCAAAGGTAATGTCTAGGTCTAGGAAAAGTAATGTGTAGGTTAGTTACCCGAAAATCCTGCTCAGGTTGGCGCTCATGTGGTCCTCCCCTTTGAGGTTATCACAGCCATTAACATAGGACGAAGAGTAATATGTTCTCCCCACAGGTCTTATTTATTTATCGCCGTTATTCTTTTCTGTCCGTCGCCCATACATCAGCCGCGCATGGTAACAAGAGCAATACTTTCAATGCTAAAGGCCGACATGTGGTTCCCAAACGACACAGTAAATCCGTGTATACGTTAGCCGAACGAGAGGGATCCACGCATATGAAAACGGTAAAACACGCTAATGCATCTTGGACTTGTCTAGAATGGGTGGGAACATA
>NC_051404.1:2729128-2729215 GCF_015228065.2 Penaeus monodon | reverse complement strand
CTCCGCCCATACCTGCCGTGAGCGCGCGTGGGGTTATTTCCCCAAATATTTTTATCTGTGATTATTATCATGGGCGGAACTCATATT
>NC_051404.1:2728652-2729094 GCF_015228065.2 Penaeus monodon | reverse complement strand
ATTCGAGCATTCGCATACGAGACGAATGCGCGCACTTTCCTCGCTCTATTATGCCGCCGGTGTTTGAGTTTCCTTTGTGCGGACGCCCTGCCTCGTGAGTACTTTGAAATATGCAGACTTTATACAGAGAAATACAAACATGATAGAGTCCAGCGTATGAATGTTAGTAGGCAATTGCCGTTTCATACATGAGTATGAATTGGCGAAAACTTTTAGTGTCGAAAATGTTTCAAACCATTTTTCCCATTTAAAGGCCAGGGCAGTGCTCGGTGCAATTTGCAACGATTTAGTCAATATGGAAAATCAAACTCTAGTTGAACAAAAATAACAAGGGCGTCACTTGTCTATTTATTTGTTCATTTATGATATGATTTTTATGGCATTGTCACCAGCGCTCTGTGTTCATACCGTTATATATTAATTTACCTTGCATATCTCACTA
>NC_051404.1:2728470-2728613 GCF_015228065.2 Penaeus monodon | reverse complement strand
CGTACACACGAGCGCATCAAACTCTTTGGCTCTTAATCGCCAAAGTGGTGTTCGGACTTTCCCCAAGAAGTCTAGAAGGGAGGGGGAGGGGGGGGAGGCCAGCGAGGGCTTCCTCTTCTGGACTTTAACGAATAGATGTTAGT
>NC_051404.1:2728169-2728425 GCF_015228065.2 Penaeus monodon | reverse complement strand
AACCCGCAGGTGGAGGAAGCGGGCGAGGATGATTAATATTGATCTATTTGTCGCCCGGGGGAGGGGGGGGGAGGGGGCTCAACGGTGGCTCCTCGATATTCAGGACGTCAGCTTATTTGCAACGATATTCGAGGAAAACTTTTGTATTATGTAGCCCCTGCATGCGTGTACGTATCCAGCGCCACGTATCGGCGTCCTCCGGTCAATGGATAGGTAACTATACGCGGATACTTGGGTGTTCTTGCAGTCTCTCTCT
>NC_051404.1:2727613-2727776 GCF_015228065.2 Penaeus monodon | reverse complement strand
TCCCCACGGCGCTCATTCCCCGATTCGATGAATAAATAACTTGAAGGCCGAAAGACGCCTCTCATTCCGGCGACAAGAGGCTGAGGGAATGACAATAATCGGAAAATAAAGATGAGACTCAATAAAGATGGCCGGCTTTTGCAACCTCCATTTTCTTCGGTTG
>NC_051404.1:2727220-2727350 GCF_015228065.2 Penaeus monodon | reverse complement strand
GGGTAGTTATTGTCTTCTATTATTTTTTTCATTTAACATTGTTATTTTCCAATATATCTTTTGGATTTTATTATGGTGATTATTATGAAAAAAAAAACATGAAGAGTGAACAGTTTTAAGGTCAGAGCAC
>NC_051404.1:2726808-2726967 GCF_015228065.2 Penaeus monodon | reverse complement strand
CCCTTTTGTTCATCGTCCCAAGGGAAGGTCGGCGGAGGAAGTGAACATCGTTGTGGCGTTGACCTTTTCGGAATAATATTGGTCCCGCGCGAAGGAAATTGGTCTTTAATGGAATGTGGATTTTGTTTGATCGACGGAGCGTGGAAGAAGAGTGTGATA
>NC_051404.1:2725923-2726303 GCF_015228065.2 Penaeus monodon | reverse complement strand
CTAGTAGCTCGGTGAGGGAGACCCGTGTGAACAGACATATATCTAAAGAATTGAGAATAAACTAACCTTAAATAAGCAGATAATGTCTTGATAGATCTTTTATTTTCTCTAACCGTCGCACCAATGTCGAACAACACTTCAGCTCGGTTAGGCGAGTCTGGTGTGTTGTGATATGATAAGCTGGAAGTTTTGTGTTGTTCGCTTGCAGATGGTTTCGGTCGGACTCGCTTCTCCCTGATTCGAATTGATTAGGCTCGACCCGAACCCGCTCCGCACACGATTCGAATCAATTGTGCTGGGATTCGACTCGGTTCGAACGGACTCGATGTGGCTGTAAAGGAGAGGTGCAGAAAGTGGGGGTAGCATGGAGAGGGAAGGAA
>NC_051404.1:2725205-2725820 GCF_015228065.2 Penaeus monodon | reverse complement strand
GAATTGTATTTATTAATATTGATTTTTGCAGAAAAAAAAATATGACCTCATTTAAATATATTCATTACTTTTCCGACTGTTAATATGTATTTTGAATTTCAAATAAAATATAAATGCAATGTGAAACGCATTAGTAAGTGGTATGCCTAGTATGCTTCTCGCTGTTGGCATTGCGTCATCATTATTAATTATGTAGTTTCCATTGTTTTCTGCTCCATACTCATGACGGCACAATTTACCAGTTTTTATTAATGGCAGATGGATGTTTTATTTCTTTTCATTTTAATGAGTGAATAAATTTAATAGTTACTATACTTTACAAACTTAACAAAAGGAGCATTGATATTAATGCCAGACATTGCAACGTGTCAGTAGCAGTTCCCTCTGAGAGGCAAGCGCAACACGTCACCTGTTTGTGTCTGCAATGATACGATCAAAGGCAGGTTGCAGAGCCATGAAACTGATCATCTGCTTCTTACAAATGGAATGATATGCAACGTGGCTTGCTTGTGCGATTATTTATTTATTCGTTCGCCGGTAGTTTATGAAGTGCGTCATCAAATGTAAATGAATTTCAGCTGAACAGGCTTCCTCACCTGTAGCATGCGGAAGTAA
>NC_051404.1:2723096-2723334 GCF_015228065.2 Penaeus monodon | reverse complement strand
GGTAGTGGAGCCACATAATTTGAAGCTTAGGTTTAATGCAATACCAGTTTTATGCATCTTTAGCATCACCACATTTATAACAGTAACTAATTGTATCATTTCGGCGAAAACCTAAAACATCATATATTTTTCTTCGCCAAAAAAGTGTATTTTATTTGTTCTGCGAAGTAGCTAAAACGCCATTTGTTTTTTATTCCAGCTTCGTAGTAAGTGTTCTTAGAAAAGGCTAAAAACAGAC
>NC_051404.1:2722473-2722693 GCF_015228065.2 Penaeus monodon | reverse complement strand
GGTAACTGTACTAAGCTGTTGAAACCAGCAATGCCATCCTTTGCCGTCGCCTGCCCTCCACCCTCCGCTTCCTAAATCCCCGCCGGGCATGTCAACGCGCCGGCCATTGCGAACATGTGTTGCGATGGAGCCAGACGCTCCGTCGCCAGTTCGCTGTCTTTCTGTCGCTAGAAGGAAGTCTGGGAAAGGGATTGACCAGTCGACCCGAAGAAGGAGATTC
>NC_051404.1:2721934-2722182 GCF_015228065.2 Penaeus monodon | reverse complement strand
TGGTATGTGACTTCAGGGTTCCCAGGCTTTGCGTGGCGTGGCTCAGGTAGCGCTGTGAAATGCTAGCGTTATGACGTAACATTTGCTTGGAAACACTGATTTGGGGAAATAAAATGTTCTTCGGGGTCGAGTCCAGCCTGGCGTTGACCTTACGTGCTATAAATTAGGTTCATGCGGCTTGTTTTCGCGTGACCTGTCCTAACCCCTCTCCTTCGGGCGTATAAATAAGAGCTGTTTGAAGAGAAATA
>NC_051404.1:2721189-2721480 GCF_015228065.2 Penaeus monodon | reverse complement strand
CATACTAAATCCCCCCCCCCCCTATGCTTCTTGGAATTTCACGCCAGCCACCGCCCCCCAGCGGGTATTACTCAATCGATCGGGTATTTCTACTTTAAGATGATTGGTCTCAATGTCTTTGCAGTGTTGCGCTTGCTATTGTGTCATTGTGAGGCTATTTATTTGTACTGTAAAGACTGGGAAATGTGGATATTATCTCCAAGTTTATGTTATATGCAGGAGGAATGATCACGTTACTTGAAGGTGTTATTGCGTGCGAATATTCAAATAACCATTTTCCTTGCGATAGTG
>NC_051404.1:2720546-2720790 GCF_015228065.2 Penaeus monodon | reverse complement strand
CAACTTATTGTTTTCTCTCTCTTTCTTTTTTCTAAGCATCTTTCTGACTCCTTCATCTTCCTCCCCGGGCCATTTCTCTTTCGGGATTTCCCTCAAACGCTCCTCAGAATCGTAGAAAATCGTGTCAAGAATTTTATCTCGGCTCAAACGCTTTCTTGCTAATTCGTCTTGTTTCCCTTTGACGTTCATTTTTTTCTGTTCTTGACTCCTTAAAGTTAATTAAAAAGATATTGGAGTGGCGCCT
>NC_051404.1:2719461-2719898 GCF_015228065.2 Penaeus monodon | reverse complement strand
GTGTGTTTGTGTGTATGATATTCTTATTAATACACATATACTTCCTTGATTATCAATTCATCCATTCATCTTCTGATTTTCTAATCAAAATAAAACCCCGAAATATTTGTTTAAAAGTGTATCAAATTCCAGAGTGCCTCTTTCATTTGCATATTTTAGGGTTCAAAACATTTCCACGCTCCCGAGACATCCGCCTTCTCTCGGCTGCATTATTAATATATTTTCTGCAACATTTGCCGTTTACAAATATCCTAGTTATCTCTGCTGAGCTCCGATTAACTATTGGATGTGCAAGTCTCTTGTAAGTTGAGCTTTGGTTTGAAAGTTATGATGAGAATGAATATCTGATTTGTCTTGGCGATCGAGTTCGTTTCAATATAGGCTCTCTCGGTTGCAACACATACACGCTCATGTACACGCGGATACACACGCAGATA
>NC_051404.1:2718254-2718820 GCF_015228065.2 Penaeus monodon | reverse complement strand
CATTCGTATATTTGAATACATGCAAACATATATACGTAAGTGCTTGCGTGTTTCGGAGCGAAAAATAATTCTGAATCAGGAAAAAAGAGAGTAGATATATGAATGCACATAATTTTGCTCTGAAAAGGAAAACGACCTACAGATTTGTCTTAAAAAGGAAAGGGAAAGCGAGGCATTAAAAGCCCAATTTAAAATCAGTGGAGGAAAGTAAAAAACGAAAAAAATCAAGAAATAGGCAATATATTCACCCAGTGTTTAGATTTATCCTTCCGGCATAAGCTAAGTAAATTATGAATGATGCTATGCTTTCAGGCTATTATAAGCAAGGGTGTCATGTGAAAAACTATTTTCTTTTTAATCCCTTTCCCGGAGATTATCTCCGAAAAACAAGTGAAACGTGGCGACTCGCTCCGTAGACTCCCCCCCCCCCCCAGTTTGTATTAAATGTAGTTTATATGATCATTATTTTGCATCTCTGTTTCTCAAATAATCCTAGCATTATTTAGCCGAGATAAATACTATTATAAAAACTTGGGCATGAAAAAAAATTAACCTATTCAACGCAG
>NC_051404.1:2717913-2718233 GCF_015228065.2 Penaeus monodon | reverse complement strand
TTCCAAAAAAGTATTGCGTGATTAATATTTTGCTCGAATTATCACGCATGAATTTCGTTGACTTTTTCCTCTCCTTGTATATACATTTCCACAAATATTTCCACATTATCAAACCCACAAACCCCATTCTCTTTCTCCACCAACGTTTTATTCAACCCCACATTTATTTATTCTTGTCACATTACTCTCGCATATTCTTTCCCACTTTTTTCCCCTCCCCCCCCCCCACCCACACACACGCGAGAGCCGTACCCGAAGCCACTAGCGTTGCATCATAAACTTCTGGGTCATGTTTTCTCAGCAGAAGTTAGAGCTCGCTT
>NC_051404.1:2717799-2717883 GCF_015228065.2 Penaeus monodon | reverse complement strand
GCGCGTTACTTCCGCACGTGGCCTCGACTGCGAAACTGCCGCTGCGGTTCTGCGTCGCCGGCGGGTCAAGTGCGCCCGTTGCTA
>NC_051404.1:2716169-2716472 GCF_015228065.2 Penaeus monodon | reverse complement strand
CTGCCGACCCCGCCCCTTCCCCGCACTCCTTCCTTCCCCCGACCACAGCGAGCGCCCCCCCCCCTCCCTCACAATGCCGATCATATCCCCCTGTCCCATCACGCTCGGCATCCCCCTCACGTCCTCCTCATCACCTCACATCACCGCCGCGCTCAAAATGCTCCTCCTTACTCCTCCACAAACTTTATTTCCAGCTCACCGAAGCCCGAAATGGTTTTCATTATCAATGTTCCTCCGAAATTGCAGCACGGAAGGAGTCTCTCACGTGTGGGATGCTTCCGTTTTCGGTAATTAACGCTTTTG
>NC_051404.1:2716021-2716102 GCF_015228065.2 Penaeus monodon | reverse complement strand
CGTAAGATTGGATGTTCATAATGAATTGGCCGGCGGAGGAAAAGGGATGTTAATGGGTAAAATATGGATGTTAATTGAATG
>NC_051404.1:2715559-2715716 GCF_015228065.2 Penaeus monodon | reverse complement strand
TATATGAATCCCCTCGGATTTTTCGAAAGGGCTTTTGGCTCAAAGACCGGCCAGCAGTTTCGACCTCAGCGGACGCTCCTCACTTACTGTTCGTGTCTCGCTTGTGTTGCTACCGCTTTAAGAGAGCTGTTCGGTATGCATACATTTCTATTTGTTT
>NC_051404.1:2715141-2715373 GCF_015228065.2 Penaeus monodon | reverse complement strand
TTGGCAATTTTACTTATTTGATTATCACGTGTGATTTCTAGCAGGAACGTTTTTTCTTTTTTCTTTTTTTACATAATTTATTGGTTTTGTAGAAGAATTTTACTTCAGTGTTTTGGCGCATATTTCATCCGATTTTATATTCCCTTATCTCGAGCATAAGATGAAAGGCTATTGGAGAACAGAATCTCGGCTCAATTGAAAGGTTATGGTTCAACTGCTTAAGTGAAAAACG
>NC_051404.1:2714470-2715106 GCF_015228065.2 Penaeus monodon | reverse complement strand
AAGGAGAATTCCGCCCAGTGCTTTGACACGTTTTACTTAATACAGTGCATCTTACGAGCATCTCCAATAAAGTAAATTTTGGTTTAGTATTCCCTTCGCCACCAAGCCGACTGTGGCACTAATGCCAAATAACAAATTCAGACTGACTGAATGATATGAGAAACAAAACACTACTGTGCTGATCCAGTGATAGAAAAAAACACTAAATACTTTCTATAAACTCATATTGTGTATAGTATGGTTTTCTACCACTAATTAAATATGAGAAATTGAAGTTACTCTCCCATGTTGTCTGGCGATTGATAAGGAGAAAATAAACGGCAAAATCATTATTTTATGGGAAATCGATGCTTTGGAAGCACTCGCTTGCCCGTTCGGAGCACCAGTGCGTAGTCACAAATCACCCTTATTTACGCCTCGCATATGTTGCCAAAGTGTTAATGCGCCTTGTGAACACTCGCTCGTGAATCTTCGGAGTTGAATGACAGAACACGACACGGGGATGGAAAAAAAACTTACGGTGAAGTTATTCTTTGTTATTTGTTGTTAAAGGTGCGTCACAAGGGTTGTTTTTGTGACGCCTTCATCTCGGGCAGATGATCCATTGAGCTGCGATTGATGAGTCTGAAGTCCATG
>NC_051404.1:2714344-2714427 GCF_015228065.2 Penaeus monodon | reverse complement strand
TCGGTGTTAATCAGAGATCACTACTGATACTGAGAATATAATTGTCTTTGTAGATTAACCCTTTATTGATGTTATTACTACTG
>NC_051404.1:2713676-2714182 GCF_015228065.2 Penaeus monodon | reverse complement strand
TGCATATCAGAACATATGAAATAGAATTGCTGAAATAGTAAATCATACGATAATAAAAATCTATATAAATAAGAAAAAATCTTAAATACAGACTCAGAAACATCCAACAAATAAACAAATACTTACCTACAACTAACGAACAAAGACCAAAAACAACGGCAACAAACAAGACATAGGAGAATGAAAAAGAAAAAAAAAAGTTAAAAAACACTATAACGCCAAATCCGAACTAATTAGCAAGATGCATTTATCAACAACGTTTGACTTCCCGACGAACACACAATCAGCTGACTTCTGACGCGGATCCTTAATCGAAAACTTTGTCTTGGGAAAGTTTGCGATCAACTGACTCTTGATCGGGATATCAAACGCGTTGGATCTGAAGGAGGTTGAACGAGGAAAATAAAGGCAGATTGGTTGGAATTTTGATATATTTGGGAGGGGGGGGAGAGGGTAAATGGTTAAGGGTTTAAAGGTTGAAAAAGGTTGATTTAATCGGAGGGTAG
>NC_051404.1:2713504-2713595 GCF_015228065.2 Penaeus monodon | reverse complement strand
ATGGAAGTTGCCTTGAATGCCAAGTTTAACTGCCTTCCATTGAGGAATAATATTAGCGTGTACTTTGGTTAATACAGATTTTAGGAAGGTA
>NC_051404.1:2712885-2713196 GCF_015228065.2 Penaeus monodon | reverse complement strand
GTCACGATTCGCTTTAATCGGCATAATTTTGCCGAACGCCGACTGTGTGTCTGGCCATGCCCTTCGAGTATTTTTAAGGGCTGTAAACTAACTGTTCAATATTCAGTAGTGCCTGGTATTCGACTTAAAGCGCCAGGCAGGTTTCAAAAGAGTGAATCAATGAACCAGCCAACCTTAATTTTCGAGCTAGCACTTTGTAATGTGAAGGGAGTATCGGTACCAGTGTTTCGAAGCCTTGCTTGAGATACGAGATGCAAGGCGGCCTATTCGCACATTCGTGTTCACGGTTGTGTAATTCGCACTGAAGAAAT
>NC_051404.1:2712666-2712856 GCF_015228065.2 Penaeus monodon | reverse complement strand
TTGACGTTATAACAGTGAAAGTGTGACCCGTTTTGCAGCAGTTTTGGAAGTTGCCAGTGGATAGGCTGTGTGTAAACTGCCGTATGTCAGTGATGGTGCAGGAACGACAGAAAATCACGGAGTTTACAAATTTGTTGTCATATATTATGCCAAAAATATGCTGATGGCGAAAGAAAATATTGTTCATACA
>NC_051404.1:2711914-2712064 GCF_015228065.2 Penaeus monodon | reverse complement strand
AGAGTTTTTTCTCTCCAATTTCCTTAATTCAGTTTCATTCTTTCACATTTTTACTATTTTGTTTTTCTTTCGGTCTGCTGCCGCGCGAACCCGCTTACAAGTTCGAGTCACTGGTGTGTTTTTTCAGCTTATATTCCCTCTAAAGTTTCA
>NC_051404.1:2711373-2711543 GCF_015228065.2 Penaeus monodon | reverse complement strand
CCCCCTCCCCCTCCCGCCCTGCCTCTCCGCCCCTACTTCATTCACAAAGTCTCTTAATATTCCTCCATTGACGCCTACGTCCGAATTCTTCTGGCTCTTGACCTCTTATTTTCCTCTCTCGCTTCACCCCTTTCTCCCCTCAGCACCCCCCCCCCCACAGTGTGAATTTC
>NC_051404.1:2710644-2711228 GCF_015228065.2 Penaeus monodon | reverse complement strand
GCTCTCTCTCATTCTATCTCCGTACTTTTTGTTCCACTTTTGTCGTCCATTTTATCGTTTGTCCCTCTTCTGTCTGTCATCCCTTCCCTTCTCTCCTTTCCTGTTTAGTCCTCTTCCGTCTGCCCCTTTTCCCCTCCCCCCCTTCACTATTCCTCCCCCTTCCTCCTCCCTTCCTCCTACTCCATCCCCCTTCCTTCCCCTCCCTCCCCCTCCCCCTCCCTCCCCTTTTCTCCCCGCTCCCTCCCTCTTCCTTCCAGTTCCGTCCCCCTCCCCGCCCCTCCCCCTCCCTCCCCCCTCTTCACTGCAGGTCCGGCCTCATACGATATGTTTTATTCATGCTTACCAATTCCCGGCGCTGACAAAGTTACGCCCCTCGCCTCTCTCGCGCCCCGTCATACGGCCGTTTTTCCCTTGCTTCGCTTTCGCTGCTCTCTGGGTTCTCGCTTTTTTTCTTTTCTTTTCTCTTATCTCGGTTCTTATGACCATTTCTGGTTCTCCCTTGCTTTTCTTGGTCTACTTTCCTTCGTTTGCTTTCTTCTCTCTCTCTCATTTTCCTTTCAGTTTTCCCGCGGTTATCCCACGGA
>NC_051404.1:2709689-2709895 GCF_015228065.2 Penaeus monodon | reverse complement strand
GCCTGTGGACGTCGCCGTTAATTCAAAGGCTAAAGATGATTGTAATATATATATGTGTATGATGGGGGGACTATTTTTTTCTGTAATTTTTAACGAAATTTTGTCGTTATTGCTGTTTGTTTTGTGTTTCCACTGTTGTTTTTTTTCCATCCCCTTCGTTCTCTCTCTCTCTTCCTTTTTCCTTCCCCATTTTATATTCCCGTCCA
>NC_051404.1:2709301-2709645 GCF_015228065.2 Penaeus monodon | reverse complement strand
CCTCCTGCTTTACGGTTAATATATATTTTTTAGAAATTATTCATATGGACGTTTGATTGACGACGTGAGTGTTTAGTCTTTTATTTCTGTTTTGATTAAGTTTATCGCTTTACTACATTTATCGTATGTTTCACAGTGATGATGATGCAATGGTTTCATTTTTCTAAACTTCCATCCTTTTACGCTAGATTCCCCGAGCATTTTCGCATTTTATGAGCAAAGCCATTATTCGCAGTATGTGGATATTATCCAAATATTTATTCTCCTGCGTTCGTGGTTCACCTAGCAATGGCCATTATTCATTCATGAAATATGGCCTCGGCTGTGAATAGGAACCAGAGCAC
>NC_051404.1:2709209-2709275 GCF_015228065.2 Penaeus monodon | reverse complement strand
GAATGGAGTCAGTCCTGTTACTCGTAAAAGATTGGTAATGATTCCTAAGTTGGAACTGTGTCGGTA
>NC_051404.1:2708934-2709172 GCF_015228065.2 Penaeus monodon | reverse complement strand
TCAGGTCTTGCGTGTGTGTAAGGGATTGTTGTGTGTGTGTGTGTGTTAGGGGGGGGGTATGCCTACTTTTCGGGGGGGAGGAGTTGGCACGTGTGTGTGGGTGTGTGTATGTGTATATGTATAAGATTGAATGATTTGAGGCAAATCTCAGCTCTTTTTGGAACATATGTATATAAAAAACGAACATTAATAATTTTATCAGACATTTTAGTTTATTTCCTAATTATAAAGCTGTAAC
>NC_051404.1:2708601-2708806 GCF_015228065.2 Penaeus monodon | reverse complement strand
AGAAGAGGAAAAAAGAAGATAGAGAAAACCACATGTGTTTTCTGATATTTCTTATGCCTCTCTCAGGTCCCACATATTCATGCACAAGTATCATTTACGCTTTTTCGATCTAGACGTCTGGGTCAAGGTTGGCAACAATCGTAAATTGCTGGAGATCGAAGTCCCCCCTCCACTTTGCTCTCCGTTTTCTTTCACGGTGTGGCTG
>NC_051404.1:2707918-2708080 GCF_015228065.2 Penaeus monodon | reverse complement strand
AGTAACTTCGCCCATAGCAGTCTATCATCACCATTATGCCACAGAGCTGCGGCTCGCTACACAAACCCACTGGAAATCGAACGCTTAAAAAAATGAAACGGAATTGTAAATTACATTCACGAACGGCACACGATCTCGAAACTTGGCAGCCACGAGTTGCGA
>NC_051404.1:2707225-2707612 GCF_015228065.2 Penaeus monodon | reverse complement strand
GACTAATCCTCAGAACAATTTAACACAAAAGACGATTTCACTTGACACTGTTCTCTCTTTGCAGGACTTGATACCCAGTCCTTCTCTATTTTAAACTTTATTGTTTCATACTTCCTAAAATCATTAGCATTTTTTCCTGGATAGCATTGGAGAGAGATAGCTCGATATTACAAAGTTACAGAGATTGACAGTGGCGATGGTTGTTGGTGAGAGTAACCTGTCAGGAACACTGCCGTGGCCGTGAGCTTCGTTCAGATGTGTGTGGGTGTCAGAGCGGGTGCTTTGATGGGCGTGATCGTGTCAGAACTTCTAATGGGCGTGATTGCATACTCTGGTGTCGTGTGTGGGGAAGTGTCTGTTGGCAATACTGTTTCCTGAAGCACTATC
>NC_051404.1:2706986-2707165 GCF_015228065.2 Penaeus monodon | reverse complement strand
AGGAAAAGGGTATCATGACGTGAAAAAAAAATCGAATGTAATGACGTAGGTTGTGTTGTGTTCTGAGATGATGGGAGAAAATGGACCTTTGAAGAAAGAGGAACCAGAGATAATGGAAAATAAACACAAAAGAGTTTAACTGGGGCATGAGAGAGACCAGAGGTGTAAGACGCAGAACT
>NC_051404.1:2706742-2706944 GCF_015228065.2 Penaeus monodon | reverse complement strand
GACGAAGGATGGAGAGCGAGAAAACGATAAAAAAAAGGTGAAAAACACGCACTGAAACTGCTGTCGGCCAAAGGGTCGAGGGCAAACTCTTGTGTTTGACGGTTGCTTTATTTGAGTGGGAGTGTTGTGAGGATGACAGGCCGAAGAGGGGAATGAGGGAAGGGCAGGGCGAACCGGGAGGAAACATGTGTCAGGGAGGGAA
>NC_051404.1:2706150-2706420 GCF_015228065.2 Penaeus monodon | reverse complement strand
CGAAACACAGCAAAAGTGAAAAAGAGAAGCCTCCTCGTGGGAACGCTAAATAACGGCGTGACTTATGGAATCGAAGCGTGCGTGCGGACAGGGAGCGGGATGGAGGATGGAGGAGGAGGCCCTGGATGAGGACGAAGGAGGGAGAAAGAGGCAGAGCGAGGACGAAGGAGGGAGAAAGAGGCACAGGGAGAAAGAAGGAGGGAGAAAGAGGCAGAGCGAGGACGAAGGAGGGAGAAAGAGGCAGAGCGAGGACGAAGGAGGGAGAAAGAG
>NC_051404.1:2705757-2705929 GCF_015228065.2 Penaeus monodon | reverse complement strand
AGCGAGAGCGCCGAGGAAAGGGCCGTTTAAACGTCCGAGGATCTACTGCGAAGAGGGGAAAGTGAGAGAAAGAAAAAAAATGGCGCGTGAAAGTGCCAGTGCAAATGAGGGTTGAAGAGGGAGGTGGAAGAATGGTCGTTAATGAGCAATACAAAGGAGGGAGCGAAGGACG
>NC_051404.1:2705618-2705696 GCF_015228065.2 Penaeus monodon | reverse complement strand
GGCGTTTGGCGTTTGGCTTGATTTTTAAAAATTGAAAAATCCTGTTGTGCATGTGTATGTGAATGTGCGTGCTTGGTG
>NC_051404.1:2705081-2705281 GCF_015228065.2 Penaeus monodon | reverse complement strand
CTCCTCCATCAAAGACATAACCGCCCTTTGAAGATCAACCAGTTACAGAACCTCGGGTTATTTTGCAGTCGAGTAAATATGCAAGATTAAAACGGGACACTAACTTTGGCTGCAAAAAAAAAGTTCACGATACTATGGTAATCATGAAAAGTTTGGAGGCAGGCGCGCGCGGAGGAGGGAACTGCAGCAAGAGGGTCGTG
>NC_051404.1:2704610-2704795 GCF_015228065.2 Penaeus monodon | reverse complement strand
CAGATTAGTCAGATGAGTACTGGCACTTTAGCACGGTCTGTTTCACACCCCGCCATACTTTTTGGCGTTATAGTGCATTACCAGATGTACTTAATTACGATGTTTACTTGTGATGGTGTAGTATCCTTCAGATGAAAAGGCTTTCGAACAGGTGAAACGTGATGCATTTGTGACGTCTACAAAGC
>NC_051404.1:2704273-2704356 GCF_015228065.2 Penaeus monodon | reverse complement strand
CCGTTGTTCTGCCATGTAATAATGTTATAATTGTGAGCCACGAATGTCAGGTTTCTATTGTGGCAGAGAAATATAAGGTATGT
>NC_051404.1:2703388-2703612 GCF_015228065.2 Penaeus monodon | reverse complement strand
TAAATGCAAAGGAAAGGACTCCGTGCCAAATGGCTCAGTTGCAACCGAATTTACCAAAACATCAGGTCCTGGTTAAATGATGATGGCAGAGAGCGCTGACGAACATCAATATGCTGACGAAGTTTGAGATCATTATCATAACAAAGGGGGTGAGGCAGAGGAGCCGGGTACTGCTGCTGTAGTATTCCAGGGACAGGTAAGTTGCAGGACTTGTTTAGTGGTGT
>NC_051404.1:2701862-2703071 GCF_015228065.2 Penaeus monodon | reverse complement strand
CTGTACTTGACAAGGTATTTGATTGAGAATATGTTTGAAGATTAAACTTGCAACAATGGTCTCATTGCAGAACGCGGAAGGGAATATCAGCAAGAAACATGATTGGGATCGACAGGAGTGAATAGGATTTTAGTTTACAAAGTCAACCAGCCATCTGAAAGTATTTACGTCACACGTCGTTCTTCAGATTATTAAATGACTGTCAGGCAGTACAAAGATGATTGACGAAAAATAACGATATATCAATAGGTTTTAATATGTCACATCTGTATAGCCCGTGCATGATTTTTACATTATCTTTCATCTCTTTACTTTCGTTAGTATACGTATTCATCACATCTATCTAGTCTATACATTAATGAAATAACAAAGTGCAATAATACACCGATACGGAGAGGAAATTCTTCAACATGTTTAAACGCACATTTACATGCAAACAGCATATCCAGACGTGTACACCCTGTTCATAATGCATATAAAACACATGAAACCTCCCCAAACTCTTGTGCGAATCAACTTACTGCACCGTATGTAAACGAAAATGTCTCAACTATTTCACGATATCAAAACAATGGTTTGTATTACTGATACAGAGCAGCAGAAATTAAGTTTAGGATCAATAGTGAATATAAAAATACGCTATAGTAAAGCATTTTGTTACTAAGACAACGTGTATGTAGTAAATGAGTTCAGCAAGGTTAATCATAAACAAGTAAACATAATTGCGAATGATTAAGCCTTAAATTGAAATATGTTAGTACACAAATACACAGGCTGCGCAATCTAGCACTTACCGCACAACATTTAAGGCAACGAAAAGAAACATAGATATTTTTTTCTTCTATAATAAAACATTTAGTTTGCCATTATCAGCCTTCCGCCACTGTATATTTCTTGGCCATTTGTATTTGGCGCAACTAATTCTGCTAAGAATTCTGACACTAACATATTGCGCAAATGAATTATTGCAGAGTATGAGAGATTGTGGGCATAATTCCACGGCCGGCGAAATGCATGCCATTGGTCACGAGGAAATGAGGAGGACCGGGGAACAGAACCGAATTTGAGATCCCGATCATATGCTGCATATCTGGGAAAGCGATAGGAATATGTTGTTAATTGGGATTTAAAGAATTATATAGGTTTTGTTTTTGGATGTAGATAGAGGTAGAAAGGATACGTGCTGATAACTGAAAAGTACAGAAGTTA
>NC_051404.1:2701468-2701561 GCF_015228065.2 Penaeus monodon | reverse complement strand
TTCCATAGTGATACACATTGTAAGTATGAGTGGACATTTGTTATTTTGAAAAAGGGAAAAGTGTTCGAGGGAAACATTTAAGTGAACTGAAGT
>NC_051404.1:2701073-2701226 GCF_015228065.2 Penaeus monodon | reverse complement strand
AACTTTCCTTTTCTGTAAGAGTGGAAGGAAGCAAACCCTGCGCTACCCCGGGCCACACTACTCCTGGCTGGACATTACTGGATGCATTTCCCCGCTGCTATACATCATATGTATTGCAACAGTTATTTTTTTGTTTTGTATGTCGAATGTGTG
>NC_051404.1:2700932-2701056 GCF_015228065.2 Penaeus monodon | reverse complement strand
TGAGAATTTACATTGCATATAATTATTGGGTTTACTATCTCCTTTGAGGCTGTCTAGTCCTCAGAGTATATAAAACAAGAACAAGAATTTTTTTTTTAGGTCAAGTTAATATCTAACAAGAAAT
>NC_051404.1:2699399-2700309 GCF_015228065.2 Penaeus monodon | reverse complement strand
TGATGCCAATCTCTAGAATAATGCATACCATTTGAAATGTACGTGTCTACAACCGCTGCCCCCCCCCCCCCCCAACCCTTTCACTCAGCATGGGATAGACCTTTCATCAACAAAGGGCATTGTATTGTCTCGATTCCGTGTACAGGGATCCGAGCCATTACCAAACACTGATGGATGACAGCTGGCAATTAGCTTCGATCCTGTGGAATTAGAAAACAAAGGATTTAACCCCAGTGATGTGATCGAGCCATGGATTATCGCAAAATGCAGATTCTGTGATATATTGCCAGAGGGATATTGATGCAATATTTCGCCGCCCTTGCGCCGTGGCTGGCACAGACCTAGCACCTACCTTTAACGTGGTTTCGGTGATCGTAGCCTGCTGGTTGACGCCGCCTCCGCCGACTCTGAAATTCCTCCGGTCTGTGTCACATTTCGTTCTTGCCTTTGATTATTGGCTGCACTAGAGCTCTGGACAGTCGTACGCTTGCTGCTGCAGTATTTAGTAGTTGCAGCGAGTGTGGAGTCTGTAGTATTTAAGCAGTGTTATGACAAAGGCGTTAATTTGGATACCTCTATACTTAGAGGCTATACTTCTACGCTTATCCCGCGACAAGAACAATGCCCACCCACAGCGGCACTGTAACGTAATGCCAGTCGCTTTAGACAGAAGTGCCGATAAGTAAAGAAAACACTGTCAGCGTCTGAGGGACAAATATCCACCGGATCCAAACTGACAAATATCCCTCCTCGATCGGATTCGAAAGCCACGCGCGGAGGCTGGCGGCGACAAATCCCTTTTATCGGATACAGCCAACAACAAAGCAAGGGGGAATGTAATAATGATGGAAGTAAGAGTAATGAGCATTACCCCCCCTCCCTTACAGTAAAATCAAACTCAAAATCAAAG
>NC_051404.1:2698838-2699043 GCF_015228065.2 Penaeus monodon | reverse complement strand
ACCCTGAAAGCGAGGATAATAGAATGTTCGAGAGTTTGGAGACTGAGCGAAGTTGGACGATTAAAAAGATCTTCGACATCGACCTCTGATTAGCGGCCTTCAAGCAAACCGCGTCCGCCATATAACGAACGTAAATCGCAGCCTTCAAGCATCGAAATGGGAACGTCTGAAGTGTGTGTTCATGAGGTGAACGTAACAGATGAGG
>NC_051404.1:2698166-2698505 GCF_015228065.2 Penaeus monodon | reverse complement strand
GGGGATTAAGTAAAGATGGGTTGAACGAACGAGTGAATGGGAGAAAAGACAAGATAGATATTTAAAGAAAGGACAAGAGGGAGCAAACGAAGAAGTAGAAAAAAACACAAGAATAGAGAAAAATAGGATAAACTGAAGAAGAAGCGGAAGATGATGAAATATGAATACAAATCAAGGATGAAGGGAGTGAAAGATGAAGGGGAAATAACTGAAACTAAAGAGGAAAGAGGATATATCTCAGGAAGCGAGATTCAGGCGAGGTGAGATGGGCAGGGTCAGACTGTTTATCCTTATGCCTTATAAACGGGTATTTCCAGGAGTACTTCCCTCTTGAAATTA
>NC_051404.1:2697829-2697968 GCF_015228065.2 Penaeus monodon | reverse complement strand
TCAGGTACAATATCCAGGCACAATCATGTTATATTTACAGTTATACATTTCACGTTATTAGGTTACAACCTCGTGATATCGTGTTATCAAAGCAACGAGAGTCATATAATTTCAAATAAAAAATAGATATGCAAATAAA
>NC_051404.1:2696854-2697726 GCF_015228065.2 Penaeus monodon | reverse complement strand
TGAATAGATTAAAAAGAAGATAAAAGAGGAAGATATAAAAAAAAAATGTTAGTGGAACATGGATCGCTCAATTAATAATAATTGTGGCCTCAGGTAGTGAGCACGAGGGAAAAAAGGAGAAAGAAGAGGTAGGAAATAATGGAATAAATGAAGGAATGGAAAGGAAAGAAAACATGGAGGAAGATGGTGAATGAAGGAGAAATAGGAGGAATAGATGAAGGAATGGAAAGGAAAGAAAACAGAGAGGAAGATGGTGAATGGGGGAGAAAAAGGAGAAAGAAGAGGAAGGAATGAAGGAATAGATGGAGATAATGGGCACGAGGGGAAAAAGGGGAGAAAGAGGAGGAGGGAAATAAAAGAAGGAATGAAAAGGAAAGAAAACATGGAGAAGAATAAGAAAGAGGGAAAAAGAGAGAAAGATAAGGAAATAAAGGGTTAAATGATAGAATGTAAGGAAAAGAAGAAAAAAAAAAAAGGAAAGAGAAGGAAGGATATTAATAAATAAAGGAATAAATGAAACGATGGAAGAGAAAGGAGAAAGTGGGAAAAAGAAGTGAAAGGAGAGGAAGAAAATAAGATAATAATAAGGGAAGAAACAAAGGAATAAATGAAAGATATTAAGGGGAAGAAAACACGAAGGAAAAGGAGAAAGCGGGAAAAGAGAAAGATAGAAAAGGAAATGAAGAAAGAAATGAGTGAATAAAAGAGAAAGAAAACGTGAAAAAAAATAAGGAAAGGAAGGATGAAAGATGAAAGAAAGAAGGAATCAAAGAAGAAGAAAATGAAATCGTAATATACGAAAACGATAGAAATATCAAATTTCGTAAAGATACAAAGAATAGGACGAAGTGAATGAATGAAATACAGGAGAG
>NC_051404.1:2696275-2696456 GCF_015228065.2 Penaeus monodon | reverse complement strand
TGTGTTAGATTCCTCAACAGAAGCTTCGTTACTTTTGTTTATACACCTGATGGAGTCTCTTTGGTATGAAACAAGACACTATACTGTTTGATTTTCATTAGGCGAAAAAAGGTTTATTTTTACGTCTGCGAGACAGAGAAAGGGCGGGAGAAAAGAAATGAAGAGAAGAAATAGGTAAGGT
>NC_051404.1:2695868-2696200 GCF_015228065.2 Penaeus monodon | reverse complement strand
ATTATGAAGGTAATAATTCAACGATTAATGATTACAAGGAAAAAAAAAGATATTGAAAATTAATAAAAAGATAGGAGAGGTCATAATGAAACAGAGAGAGAGAGAGCTGAGCAATATTTTAAACACGCATTGTATTTTTCTCTAGTCAAAAAACGAGAAAAAAATGGAATGAAAAACTCGGTCAAGTGATCAATCTGCGATCACGAAGCATTTCCTTTATAAAACCACAAAGTCAAAGATAATCACGCTTGGCTATCTCATCGATGCAACTGATTTCCGTTCGTGATTGAGGATTTACGAAAAACCTGCATCGTTTATTTTGCTTGCTTGCT
>NC_051404.1:2694871-2695308 GCF_015228065.2 Penaeus monodon | reverse complement strand
ACGAACGCCAAATCGCGAAATGAGGAGCGTAAATGACTGAGAAAAGCGTCCGCCGTTTAATTGGCATGTTGCACGTCGCGAACTTTACCTCCCCCCCCCCCCGTTCTTCCATCGCTTAATGAGCTACATCGAGCTCATCGCTCTCTGGAGTGGCACCGCCTGAGAGTGCCATGTGAGTGCCATTCGTCTACCCGGGATGGGCGTAAAGAAATATTGGATGGAGGAAGAGAGAGAAGGATGACGTCGCGCTTAACTAGCCTCGTTGCAGAGTGTTGCTTTGTTAGCCTGTCTGCTGGCTGTTGGCGGTTGCGTGGGAAGCTTACTGGAAGGGCGAATGATTGGTGAATGTTGCAGAAAAGGTTAAATGTTGATTGCAATGTTGCTTTGGGTGACGGAGCGTGTAGATCGAATAGCGTTTTTTTCCATTCATTTGTGTC
>NC_051404.1:2693359-2693481 GCF_015228065.2 Penaeus monodon | reverse complement strand
ATACGAGAGGGAGATGACAGCTATATCGAGAGGAGAGAAAGAATGTAGGTCGATGGGAGAGAAAGCCAGAGAGAAGGCAGGATCTCCCTACCACGCATAGCGATTGCGAGAAAGAAAGAGTA
>NC_051404.1:2691563-2691659 GCF_015228065.2 Penaeus monodon | reverse complement strand
AGCCACGATAGCCTGGCTCCAGCATATATCCTTAGTCTGCATTTTGTATTTCATCTACCACGAGTAAAGTTTTTTTTTTTCGAATTCAATTTCAAT
>NC_051404.1:2690551-2691053 GCF_015228065.2 Penaeus monodon | reverse complement strand
AAGAGGTAATATATGCAACGATGCTGATGAAGTTCCTCTTAATAACTAAGTACCAAGAGTGTATTAGAGATAAAAATGCTTCAGCGCCTCTCAGCTGATGTAACTTATCTTGCTGTTGAAACTGCAAAACTTGTTGTCCTCGCTATTGAAATTGCATAAGTTGTTGTTATGTTGCTGGGGTTAGATAAAGCGCTGTTGTAGAATCGGTGTGATATATTCGTCAATATTGTCAAAATACTACTGCATGATATTGTGACAGATTTTAAATAACGTTGATTTTAGCATACTGTTTTTTGCAAATCGTCCTTTTTGAAGCGAGGAATGTGATTTATTTCTAAGATGCAAAGAAATCCAATATATAAAAAAGATAAAAATCAACTGAGAGATAACAAGCACTCAACAAAAGGCGTAGTTTTCCCAAGGGAGCAATTTGTTCTATTGCTGTATGCCTTTAACCTGCGCTTTTAATGGCCATGCTTGATACAATTTGTTATTTGTTATT
>NC_051404.1:2689479-2689794 GCF_015228065.2 Penaeus monodon | reverse complement strand
AATCCAACCATTTAAGATACACATAAATATTTCTTTAACGGCAAGCAAGCCCAATTTACACTTTTTTTTAAACGTTCCTCTGGCCATTTGGGTCTGATTACGCGATCTCATTTTTCAACATCGTAGTTTAATAACGCGGTGCAGTGCGCGTTGCAGATCTATATTAGTTAGCAGTGATTTGATTATTAATTCATCTGCCTCCTCTTGTTCTGATCAGTTGATTGCCTTTTTTTTTTTGGGGGGAAGGGGGTCTAGTAATTTCCGAAAGTGATTTTTTTTTTTTTGCGAAAATGTGGGCAGAAATGATTGAGATCT
>NC_051404.1:2688582-2688827 GCF_015228065.2 Penaeus monodon | reverse complement strand
TTTCTAGTCCAAAAATGCCATCGCTTTTACCATTAAAAAAAAGCTACAGCTTTATATGATCTTTTACCTTAACTTCACATCACAGAATCAGCAAAGCAATAAACCTAATTCGCCAAGGAATGATGACTTGATGACTTGATTCTTAACATTTAATCACGTGACCTCGCAACAACATTCTTCGGAGTCCAAGGAAACTGAGAGCAGAGCGCACCATAGTTTTGAAGTGTTGCAATTGCGTCTTCTGG
>NC_051404.1:2687932-2688334 GCF_015228065.2 Penaeus monodon | reverse complement strand
TTACAGTCTCTTCCTTTCCCCTTCCTCTTTTCTTGTCTCCTTTATCCCCTCTCACTCTTCTCATTCTTCTCTTCTATTCTCCTTTTCTTCTCCTTTCCTTCCTTCTCTCTTCTTTTCTCCTTCCTATTTCCTTCCCCCATCTCCGTTCTCCTTTTCTATATCTCTCCTCCTATTCCCCTCCATCCCTCTCTTTTCTTATCCCCTTCCTCTCTCTCTCCTCTCCTCTCTCCCGTTCTGTCTCCCCCTTCCTTCCTCATCTTCTTCCTTTCCTCCTTTCTTCGTCATCTCTCTCTCCTCTTTCGTTGTGTTCGTCTTCATCGATAATCTCCTTATCACGCACTTTGCTTTCGGTCTTTGTGGATTATATAGTTTTGTCTTTTTCTTATTTGTAATATTTAGTTG
>NC_051404.1:2687612-2687800 GCF_015228065.2 Penaeus monodon | reverse complement strand
ATATTATTATCTTGTCTTTCATGTTTTTCCTCCGGATCAGTTTATGTTTTCATCTTTTGCTTTCTTTCCAGGCATTCTTGAGATTTAAAAGCTAACATTCACTTTCTCTTACAGATTTATCCACTTTTTATTTATTTCATTATAGAAAGTAAAGCTGTAATGTAGTTGTAACTGGATAGTTTTTCACC
>NC_051404.1:2687210-2687555 GCF_015228065.2 Penaeus monodon | reverse complement strand
GAAGAACCACAGAAAGGAAAAAAGAGACAAATCACGAAGGCGATTGCGATCACTCCTCCTCTCGGCTCCCTCTCAGCCAACCCTTCCTGGTCACTCATGTGTTAAACTCCCCCTCATATTATGGGGGCGGTGTTGATTCTCATTGTTACGGGATTGTGTTGTCTGCGACGCAAATGGAGCTTCGTGGTGAATAAGAATCGCTGGGGAGTTGCCTATCTTTGGGAGGGCGTTGATTGACGTGCAGTGCCCCCGTGTGCATTAATGTATGTCTGTTTTATTTGTCTGTTTTAGTATGCTACATTACTTGGAGTTTAGAAAGGATTGGCGCACACAGACGTACATGTA
>NC_051404.1:2686209-2687181 GCF_015228065.2 Penaeus monodon | reverse complement strand
CCAGCGTGCGTGTGTAGGAGTCTTATATTTTTAATACTAAGATCAAACGTTTTTTTTAAGCATTTAATATCCGCCACTTGAATGAGAAATCACCCTCGACTTCTCGATTGCCAACAAGACCAGTGGGGTGCATCGGAGGCCAGCCATGATAGGCAAGACTTAATCAAGTTTGATGAAGTAGTCGATTGCCATAATAGATAGTAAGTGAATCCTGGGAATTCGCAGTCTTAATTCCACGAAATCTGTCGTTGGATCCCTCACTGGTCATAGTCTCTGGCAGGATATAGTAGACTCGACTCCAAACCGCATTGTCAAACACTGATGTCACGATCCTTAGTCCAGGCATCAGGGAGCTGTCCTACGGAGCTCATACTAAAGAATAACACGCAAATATACTGGCAAGGGAGTACTCATCTCTCTCTATATTCTAGAGATAGCTACATAGTATCTCTATCTCATCTCGGCCTCTGATATACCGAGAGAGAGGGCAGGAGAGGAGAGGCGCGAGAGAGGAGAAGAGAGAATGGGAGGTATAGAGAGAAGAGAAGGAGAGAGAGGCGAGAGAGAGAGAGGAGAAGATATATATCGATAGGCAATGTGAGTAGAGTTGCCTAATCTCTGTCGCTCTCGCGTTAGGCGAGAGAGTAGAGCGATCGGAGAGAGAGAGAGCAGAGAGAAATGAGAAAGAGAGAGGAGAGAGACTATAAGAGACGAGATAGAGATAGATAGGCATAGTAGACTCCGCGAGAGCGGATCCTCTCGCGTTAGATTCTCGTCTTCTCTTATCGCGCTCTAATATATATATGAAGCCATCGATAGACGATACGATAGATCGCAGTCATATTCTACTCGAGCAGAGAAGATTATCTCTAAACACCATATCTATCTCGTCTCTTCCTCTCTCTCCTTCTTCCCTCTCTCCTTATCCTGTCTCTATCTTCTCTCTCTAGCCTTTTACTTCCCACCCTCTCT
>NC_051404.1:2678534-2679163 GCF_015228065.2 Penaeus monodon | reverse complement strand
AATATATATTCGTACAGGTATACAAATAAGATGTTTACGCGACCAGAGGATGGCTGGGCAGGATCTAACACGTCCCTCAGTCCTGAAGTAAGATTAAAATTGCTCTAAGCTATATAAAGCGGATCTCTTTCAGCCAGCTCACACAAAATGAATTTCATATATGAAGTCTAAACTGTGTGTATACGTTTCAGACGAAGTACACAGAGAGTCTTAGCATAGGGATGGGTGGAATCTCCCGTAGTTAAAGCGGATAGATAGCCAGGCCTGGGTGGCTGTTATCATGGTTATCGCCGGGGGAGAAATTTTAATAATGTTTTAATTTTATATTCACTTAGGGGAGAAAAACGGAAAGAAAAAGACAAAGCGAGTGACAAAATGTGGCCCAGCAGCTGATTATAGGATTTCATTTTCAAATTAACACCCGTCTTATATGGAAGAATAAACTTTGGTAAAACGCCCAGACTCAGTACACTCCATTCTAAATGTAAACTGCGCAAATCTCGTATATATCTTGTACTAATGAATATTCCGTATGTGCAAATTGATAAGGAAAACAGGTAAGCATATGTGATATGTCCTTTTACATAATTATGATTGACAGATTGTAGCTGTGTCATGATGAGGACGAT
>NC_051404.1:2677326-2677422 GCF_015228065.2 Penaeus monodon | reverse complement strand
ATTAAGAATTAGCAAGCTCTTCGCGTATCCCCATAATGGCGATTTACCCATATCAAACCCTTGTCTGCGTTATCTCCCCTTACCGTTTATGGGCTT
>NC_051404.1:2675858-2676098 GCF_015228065.2 Penaeus monodon | reverse complement strand
TTTATACGCGTTTTGTGATCTTGTTGTCTTTAGAAATGTTTAGCTTGCAGTGTTTCTAGGTGTAGGTGCTAAGAGTGGTATCTTGTATTGCTCCCTTTGCGGATTTTCTCATGAGTTTTTCACGCCTTTCCACTCTTGCAAATCCGCTCCTTCCCGCATGCATATCGTGGCAAAGTTCTCGTGCAGTTTTGCAATAGTGCATCACTATCAATTGCAAAGGTCTAGAGGCTTTAGAGCTGT
>NC_051404.1:2674968-2675818 GCF_015228065.2 Penaeus monodon | reverse complement strand
TAATCCTAATCTTTGTCTGGTCTCATTTATGCTAATTGATGATATCGTACAAATTTTGCGAATAATTAACTGCCATATGCATGATATGGAATCAGAACCATTTTCACATCGCCAAATTTCGTCATTAAATTGCTCGGAATGCTCTTTTAACACAAATGAATCCGGATAAATTTAATGGTTTTTTTGTATATCTGTTAAATCAATCAAAGCATATTCAGAAAGCTTATCACCTAAATGTCAGATTAAAAAGACAAAGGGAAAGACATATCGCTTTCATGCACTTACAGTAAATCAGCTGTCAGATCTTCTCATCATGCGAGTTGTTTTTCTTTATCGTATTCCGAGCTCTCCTCTGAGATGGAAAAATGCGGTACACATTCTCAAACACATTTTTTGTTAAAAAAACAAACACAAACTATTTTTTTTCTGAGCTTTGTATCTGAATTTGTTTTATATCTCATTTTTATCCTTGTTCGACGCCCAGGAACAAGCAAGGCGTTTGTTCTGGGATGAATGTGAGTATCACAGGAGGGGAAATAATTAAAATACCGATTTTTATACTTAATCTTAAATGTCAGGCAGTGCTGTATCTGTCTCGAAAGCTATGAGTCCGGAATATATGCAAATGCTAGGCCTATGTGTACGAGCCCCATTTGTGTTTAGACATTTTATGGAGGTAAGTAGGTGCGGGATGAGAGGAGGGGGAGTCGAGGAGAGAGGACGGGGGGAGAGGCGAGTTGATACCGAGATGGGGACGAAGTGAGGTAGGAGGTGGAAAGAGAGTAGGGGGGAGAGAGGGGGAGAGAGGAGAGATGTAGATGTAAGAAGAGGGGGGTGGGTGTGAGAGCAG
>NC_051404.1:2674630-2674914 GCF_015228065.2 Penaeus monodon | reverse complement strand
GAACGAGAATCAACCAAACATCCATCCAGCCAGCAACAAACAGACACCCCGAAGAGCGAATAAATAGAAAGGCTAAAGAGAGAGCGCCGACGAGGAAGTCCGCCGCAACGCAAAGGAGAGAAAGTTCGCGAAGGACCCCCCACTCCCCCCCATCCCCAAACCCCCTCGATACGGTGCACTCGTTTTACCCCCCATCGAGACGGAGCCAAAGTTGGGCCAAACTGCTGATGGTTCCGCACATCCGGGGCATATAAAATGCCGTTCAAGCACGGTGCAAAGGACGT
>NC_051404.1:2674494-2674605 GCF_015228065.2 Penaeus monodon | reverse complement strand
TTAACTCTGCTGACGGCTTGCGTGAGAAAAAATGGGACAACAGCTTTTAAGAGGCTGTCAAGGTCGGGGGTGAGGGGGGGGGGTGAAGGTCACGAGGTTCGCTTATGGACG
>NC_051404.1:2673951-2674116 GCF_015228065.2 Penaeus monodon | reverse complement strand
GGTTTTGTGAATTATTGAAAGGGTTAATATCGATCTCTTTTCATTTAACGTCATTATTGTTGATGCTAATCTTGTAAATGTTTTGCCACTGTCGCTGCTACCTTGTCATTTCTTCTTCATATTGTTATTAATGATGCTGTTTGTACTGGTATCTTTACACTTAAC
>NC_051404.1:2673516-2673920 GCF_015228065.2 Penaeus monodon | reverse complement strand
ATTATCACTAGTATTACCACAATGGTTAGCTAATGACACAGTGACCAAGACGAAATTAAGAGATAAAATTCCCTCGAAGCAGGTTCTCGCCCTACAACGAGAATTATACCGCGTAATATATCCCTCTGCATCCGTTAAGAAAATACCATACGGAAATTAGTATAACGATTAACCGATTTTACAGATATATGCCTAAAGAATGAACGAATAAAGAATATAAAAAAATATAACAGGAAACGAAAGAGAAACGTTAATATCGGAACGAAATTCCAGGCCGAGAGTGATCTCCTCCTGCAGCGGCACAAGACGCTCCCGCACCGCCATTCCTCAAAGAGAACTCGATACGATACCCGGTTCGTCGCAGCGGAAGGGTCGTGTTCTTAGATTATGTGATCATGTGTCTT
>NC_051404.1:2672924-2673072 GCF_015228065.2 Penaeus monodon | reverse complement strand
ATGATGATGAGAGCGCATTACGTAACAGGTGCACGGGGGCAACATGAATCTAAATGCAGTGTACTTTGCACTTGTTATCTACTTTCATAATCATGTTTCGTCTAGACACTTACACACGCACGCACGCTCGAACACACTCTGCGAGGGC
>NC_051404.1:2671930-2672595 GCF_015228065.2 Penaeus monodon | reverse complement strand
GAACCGAGCATCCATAGCTCTGGCCCTGATATTCGTGCGTCAAAGGAGAGCAAGAATTTAACATCCGCTCAGTCCCTGTGTCCGTAAACATTGCAATACATCCGGATTTGTTGTCGTAACCGTTTGGTAAAAAAAAAAAAAATGTTTTCCCCATGTTAAACAATGGTTTTAAAACGAGGATTCCATCTGAGAGATATGTTACGTGGTGTTGGTCAGCTATAACACTATATTAACAGGAGATATATATAGATTGAGCGATTGAGAAATGGATGAGGAAAATAATGACTTTATTATGTGACTGTTGTTGACTTGATTAAAATATTCTAACATTTAGTTTTCTCTATTTTCAGGTAAATTCGACCTCTCCCCATTTACCGTAAACGAGTTGAAATGAAATCGAAATCATAACGTTAATATAGGCCCCCATGTTAATCAGGTAAGTAATATATTCACATATGTTTTGTTAGCAGTGATGTGCAAATTCGAACAAACACATTAGCATATATACAGCGTCCATTTATCACCAGCATGAGCTTATACTTATTAATTTCAGTATTTCTCACGGATTTCGAAGTTTCCTGATTTATGGGGCGGGGCTACAGGTCGCGGAGACAATATGGCCGAACGACACCGCAGGGGGATCTCGAAATCGATTTTATGGGAGG
>NC_051404.1:2670983-2671251 GCF_015228065.2 Penaeus monodon | reverse complement strand
ACGCCCACCCAACGCGGTCGTGGGCGTGCCTGTGCCCGTGATCAATGGATGTAACTGCCGCGGCTCTTTTGATCCCCACTGATTTACCGACTGTCAGGGTGTCGTTCGGAATTAATTTGTTTGAATTATGCTTCGCCGAGCGATTTTGATTGACAGCCTGGTCGGGCGCCGAGGATTTCCCGTTTTCTGTTCGATTTTTTGTTTTGTTTTTCCCCCTCTTGTCTGCGGAGTCGCTTTTCGGGTTTTGGAAGCTTCGGCTCGGTGCTTC
>NC_051404.1:2670144-2670560 GCF_015228065.2 Penaeus monodon | reverse complement strand
GTCATGATCCTAGTAACAGTATCTGCTGTTACCTTTTTTATCCACTGCCATGGCCATTCTCACCATCGCTACTGCCATTAATCTCTACCTGTATTGCCCTCGATCGTCATTAGTTAGAAAATCCCACACGGAAGCACAGTCTCATAGCCCTTACCCCCTCACCCACCAGCACAATCATAGCATCTAATTTGAATGCAAATCACAGACATACAATTTATTACCACATGATTTACGTCGGAGGTATTCTAGCTTTGGTTTGTGGATTATCATATCGTATGAGGAATTTCGGAACTAAATTTTGTAAACAGAATGCAATTAAAATCTCGCACTTTTTAAAATCTTCTTTTTCGGAGGAAATTAATCATAAGGATTTGTTCATTTGAGGATATTGCATTTTCTTGGAATCTTGTGCTGGT
>NC_051404.1:2668331-2669671 GCF_015228065.2 Penaeus monodon | reverse complement strand
CCTTCTATATCCTTATCGCATGCTTGTCCATATTCAAAAGCCCACACACCACGAATGAAAAGAGAGGCATGAGAAAAGCAAACAAGATCCCAAACAAGAGAGGCTGCATCTGACATACCGAGAGCAAGATCGATAAGTGATGCTGTTCACGTGGTGGACGGACTGCCATGCTCTTTCTCTTACTCTCTCGCGTCTGTTTATGGCTGGATGCTGTTTGTTTTTCTTGTTTTTTCTGTTGTTTCTTCTTTGTTGATTTGTGTTTTTTTTGTATTTTTTCTTTGTTTATGTCAGGGGTTTGGGGTTATACATTTTTCGTTTTTTTGTTTGTTTTTTTGTTTCGTTTCTTGTACTTTTTTTGAGGTCGCGAAGACGGCTGATGTGATGATCGTGTTGTGCCGCGATCATGAGGATTTACGGCCGTGGCTTAATCAGCTGATTTAAGTTTCTTTTTACGGCTTAATTAAAGCTCCCTTTCCTTGATGAAACTAGGGACCTCGTCTAATATCTGGGGATTATTACGAACAATATTAGATGTTCTTGGATATTTCTTCTGTAGCGTCTTCAGAGAACTACACTTTTTTTTCTTTTTTTTATTATGAAGACTCCCGTTTTCCTTAGAACAGAGAACGAATCTTTCTGTCCTTTGTCAGTTATTAATGCTGGGAAATTTCTGTGTTCTGTAGGGAGCGCAGATAAAGGAGTATCTTGTGTTAATGTCACTCTTTTTGGTGGTGTTGTTCAATCGTGTTTTCAGTTTTTGGACATCTGAAGGTAGTCTCGATTAATTTGATATTGCTAATTGGGATCGGTAGGTTTAGATTCCATTTGCTCAAGATTTGTTGGTATCAAATCATCTATAACATTGTTTTTCATTTCATTTTTGTTGAGAAGCTAATGGAACATGCGCTATCCTTTATCGAGAGTAACAAAAGAAACTATTAGATAATTATTTTACGCAATTTTGATCCACATCCAGAAAGAACCTGAAACTTATTCTTATAGATCTTCATAGCAATATAACTATTACAATAGACTCAGGATTATAGTTTAATCGATGAAATCACTTTCTTTTAGTCTACCCTAAAAACAAAACTCGCAAAGAATATACCACACGTAAGAATAGAGGAAAAAAACTATATTAGTTATACTCCTTTCAAATACAAAACAAAAAGAATTAAGAAAAATTAAGATGGGGTTTATTGTATCATACAAGGAGGTATTATACGGCCCTGCCAGATATCTGATTAGTCAATAAGTGAATCATTGATCGGTTTAAGAGACGATCCTGCCTTCGCTCTCCTCCTGCGCTGAGGGGCTAGGTCTGGGCACAGTTTAGATGC
>NC_051404.1:2664697-2665018 GCF_015228065.2 Penaeus monodon | reverse complement strand
CAATATACAATTATTCACAGTTCATGCTGTTATTCGTTAAAGATTAAAAACTCGAAGAAAAACCCTACACTTTTTTTTCAGATAATCGAGTTACCTTGGACGAAGTTTATGAGAAAGTACACAGCGACTTTCTTTCTCTCTCTCTAAGTTATACCTAAAAAAAAACTTGGACTTAAACTTGTTTTCTTTCATCTGTGTTCTTAACTTCGCTCGTCGGAAGTTTTAGTAAAGGGGAGATATAAAAATTGAGTGAGAAATAAAGCACAATGTTAATGAATGTGAATAAAGTATTTTCTTTAGACAACGTGTATGTTATCAGAA
>NC_051404.1:2664291-2664646 GCF_015228065.2 Penaeus monodon | reverse complement strand
GAAATAACAATTTAAAAGACGAAATGAAACAGAAATTACTAAATTTAATACAATCATTGATCAAATAAGTAAAGAAAACGGAGAGAAAGGGTTAGAGGAAACAAAGAGAGAAAGCGGTAGATTTTTTAGGGTTAACTATAGGATAAAAATAAATCCATTGCTACGGAGAAAATCCATATGTTAATGGCGAAAATAAGGATCTTTTAGGAGATAGAATAATCATCAATTTTCCAGAGTTGATCCGTAACAGGTGAAGAGCTATGAGTTATTCCCTGGTTGCTATGAAACTGTGTGAAAGAAGTCTGAAATAGAAAGAAATAGTGAAGGTAGATGCATGTTATCTTAGCTGTGTGTG
>NC_051404.1:2662450-2662771 GCF_015228065.2 Penaeus monodon | reverse complement strand
CATTATTCGTTATTTTCTATTCTCTATATAACTTGACAAATAACTCACGCTTAAAAAAAACGGCCCTGAACATTCTTCCGATGTTCAGTTCATCTTTAAGATTTGTTGACTCACGGCCTCATTCACACACAACCCTTTCGCGTCTTCAGTGTTCAGCCGTGATCCTCTAAGATCCGTTGTTGTTCGTTGTGTTTCGACATTGTTCAGTGTACGATCTGTTCTTTCTTTGGGAAAAGTTTTGGATTGTCAATTGAATTATTTCCTTTCGTGGTGTTTGAAGCAGTTAGTCAAGGGAAATTAAAAAGCAGGGGGGAGGAAAAA
>NC_051404.1:2660807-2661010 GCF_015228065.2 Penaeus monodon | reverse complement strand
CATGATTGTCATCAACATTTTGCACGTGAGCTGTCGTGTCCGCCCTTGTTGCAGGCAGGAGACAGTGGGCGAGACCTGCGCGCGAGGATGCAGTGTTTCGGGAATGTACGACGCCGCTCCAACGCCACCTTTCGGGAGGGCGTAACCGGGGCTCCTGTTGTCTCAGAATACAGTTTCCCGACGCTTGATAAACATAGGGACGA
>NC_051404.1:2660353-2660605 GCF_015228065.2 Penaeus monodon | reverse complement strand
GAAAGAAAGGGCAAGAGGGAAAGAGGAAAGAAGGTTGTATGGCGTTTAACAGGACGTGTTTTTAATGTATGCAAATATTTTCTTTTTTTTTCACGGCGAAAGTTCCTTCACGTTTCGCAGTGACGTTGGTGAGCTCGTGTGTTGTGCTTAAGAATACGTGGGAAAGAGTGTAAAAAAAGTTATGTGCACATGGGTGTACATGTATACTTGGGCAGAAGCAACCATAAGCTTTTTGACATTAGAAATATAAGT
>NC_051404.1:2659670-2659897 GCF_015228065.2 Penaeus monodon | reverse complement strand
TTTCGTAGCATCTCTTTGATGTTGAGGGGAACATTGTGTGTTGCATTCTCTGTAGATTTTCTAAGTGGCCTTGTTCACGTTCTGCACCTCGTCCTTTTCCTTATCCTCTCTTTCTCTCTCCCTTATTCGCTTATTTCCCCTCCTCCTCATACCTTTTTTTTATATTTTTGTCTTTCCATTTTTTTCAGTTCCCGATTCTAGAAAGCTTTACCTGCGTATTATTCATG
>NC_051404.1:2659341-2659483 GCF_015228065.2 Penaeus monodon | reverse complement strand
GGAGACTTGATGTTATTCTTTTTGGGACCCTTTCCCCACGTCCCCCTCCCCCCCCTCCTCCCCGTTTCCCCGGTTTTTGCTTTTTGTTTTCCGCTTTTTTTTTGGTTCCCTACCCCCTGATTTTTTTAAGTTCCCTTTTGGC
>NC_051404.1:2658170-2658527 GCF_015228065.2 Penaeus monodon | reverse complement strand
ACTTGACAAATACCCACGCTTAAAAAAAGGGCCCCCTGAAACATTTTTCCCGGGGATGTTCAGTTTCATCTTTAAGATTTTTTTGACTCAGGGCCTCATTCACACCCCAACCCTTTCGCGTCTTCAGGGGTTCAGCCGTGATCCTCAAAGATCCGTTGTTGTTCGTTGTGTTTCGACATTTGTTCAGTGAAACGATCTGTTCTTTCTTTGGGAAAATGTTTTGGATTGTAAATTGAATTATTTCCCTTTTCGTGGTTTTTTTGAAAGCGTTAGCCCGAAAGGTTAATTAAAAAATGCAGTAGCGGGGTTAGGGTGATATACATCCCACACACGCAAAACGCCAGGAAACCGCCAAAA
>NC_051404.1:2656440-2656682 GCF_015228065.2 Penaeus monodon | reverse complement strand
TTTTTGCTGTTATATTTTTAAATTTTTTTTTTGTTATTATTTAAATTGTTATTTTTTTTTATCATTTCGAAAATAAAAAATTTTTAAATTTTTCTTCTTTTTGTTTATTAAAATTTTTAAATTATTTTTATTTTTATTTTAAATTATTAGTTATTATTTTTTTTATGGGGGGAAAAGTGTTTTTGTAGTGTAGTAGTAGTAAAAATTTATTGCTCCCTTTTTTAGTCGTGTGAAAGAAAGTA
>NC_051404.1:2655463-2656347 GCF_015228065.2 Penaeus monodon | reverse complement strand
GTGGGGTCGTAGTGAAAGTGCTTTAAAAAGTAGCATGATTGTCATCAAAAATTTTTTCACGTGGGCTGTCGGGGTCCGCCCCTTTTTGCAGGGGAGGAACCGTGGGGGAGACCTTTCGCGCGAGGGTGCGTGTTTTCGGGAATTTACGACGCCGCTCCAACGGGGACCTTTTTGGGGGGCGTAACCGGGGCTCCTGTTGTCTCAGAATACAGTTTCCCGACGCTTGATAAACATAGGGACGAAGGAAGGTAGGGGGGAAGAGGAGGAGGGGGAGGAGGATAGGGGAAAGGGAAGGGGAGGGGGGGAGGATAAGGGAGGGGGGGGAAAGGGGGGGAAAGGGAAAGGGGAAAGGGAGGGGAAAAAGGGGGGAGGGAAAGGAAAGGGGGGGGGGAGGGGGAGGAGGAGAAGGGGGGGAAAGGAAGGAATAGGGGAAAAAAGCGGGAAAGGGGGGGAGAGGAGAAGGGGGAAAAAAAAGGGCAAGAGGAAAGAAAGGGGAAAAAAGGTTTTTGGGCTTTTAAAAAGGGGCGTGTTTTTAAAGTATGCAAATATTTTTTTTTTTTTTTCACGGGCGAAATTTCCTTTACGTTTCGCAGTGACGGGTTTGGTGAGCTTTTGTGTGTTTTTTGCTTTAAAAATACGTGGGAAAGGTGTAAAAAAAGTTAAAGTTTCCATGGGGGTACATGTTATTTGGGGGAAGCAACCCTAAGCTTTTTTTACATTTGAAATATAAATTCTTTCGATTTTCCCCGCCTTTTTGGGTGTCTGTCTTTCCGTCTCTCTCGAAACCAAACCCAAATTTTTCTATCTATTTTGATATATGTGGTTTTTAATATAAAATATATATTTTTATTTTTTTTATAATATTTTAAAATTAAAACTTTGGG
>NC_051404.1:2654815-2655075 GCF_015228065.2 Penaeus monodon | reverse complement strand
AAACAAAACTTTCGTAGCATCTCTTTTAAAGTTGAGGGAACTTGGTGTTGCATTCTCTGTAATTTTTTAAATGGCCCTTGTTCACGTTTTTGGGCCCCCTCCTTTTTCCCTTATCCTCTCTTTCTCTCTCCCTTATTCGCTTATTTCCCCTCCTCCTCATACCTTTTTTTTATATTTTTGTCTTTCCATTTTTTTCAGTTCCCGATTCTAGAAAGCTTTACCTGCGTATTATTCAAAGCCCTCCCTCCTATCTTCGTTTT
>NC_051404.1:2654711-2654787 GCF_015228065.2 Penaeus monodon | reverse complement strand
GCTTTTAAACCAAAATTACCGGGGTCTTCACTTCTTTGCATTCACTCCCCCCATCCCCCCCAACCCCCCCAAACCC
>NC_051404.1:2653767-2653927 GCF_015228065.2 Penaeus monodon | reverse complement strand
ATTCATGTATGCGTTCACACTGCGACTTTTTTCTGTCTCTTACGAATCCCAAGTAGCGTGGGGGGAGGGGGGAGGGGGGCCTTCTCTAGGGGGGGGGGTAGAGAACACTTTAGTTTTGTATTCTTTGCCGCTACAAGGTTTTTTTTTCCCTGTGCTTATG
>NC_051404.1:2652738-2653233 GCF_015228065.2 Penaeus monodon | reverse complement strand
CTATAGTTCTTCCTGTCTGTCTGTTTATCATATTATTTAAGTCCATTTTCATTTTACGCCTTTAATTCCCTCTTTCTCATGCCTTATTTTGACTTCTTTTCCATTATCTGTTTTTATAGACTTTTTTCCTTTCTTTCTTCCTCTCTTTTCTTGACTTTTCTTCCCTTCTGTTTGCTTATTAGTATTTATTTTTTTTCTCATTCATCATCTTCTGAAAAACAAACGAACGATAAAAGTGAAAAGAAGTGAATGAGATACAGATTTTCCTCTCTGCAATATTTTTCCTCTTTGCAATATTTTCCTCGCTGCAATATTTTCCTCTTAGCAGTATTTTTCCTCTCTGCAATATTTTCCTCTCTGCAACATTTTCCTCTCTGCAACATTTTCCTCTCTGCAACATTTTCCTCTCTGCAACATTTTTCCTCTTTGCAACATTTTTCCTCTGCAATATTTGTCCTCTTTGCAATATTTATCGTCTTCTATATTTGACCAAGG
>NC_051404.1:2652398-2652488 GCF_015228065.2 Penaeus monodon | reverse complement strand
AGATATTTGACCTGGAACCGTGACATGGAACCTATTTTAACTTTTCCGAAGGCTGGGTGTGGGTGAAGAAAGGCGGATGTGTGTGTGTGT
>NC_051404.1:2651834-2651997 GCF_015228065.2 Penaeus monodon | reverse complement strand
ATCTGAGTTACGCATTTTGCCTTCACTTCTTTTCAACTCAGCACATTCTGCGCACCGTATATATCAAGGGATTGCTTAACATCATAACCCTGATTATGCATTACGAATCGTGAATCAAAATTATTAACAAAAGGCATCGATATTATAGATACTGCGAGCGTTT
>NC_051404.1:2651440-2651580 GCF_015228065.2 Penaeus monodon | reverse complement strand
CCTGCGCGCGCACGTTCAGGTGACTTATTAATGTATGCAAAATATGGATATCATTGATCGTTCTTTTGCGAAAAAAGAAACATAGGCAAAGTAAGATAAATGAAGTGAATAACAAGAGGATTGCACGTATAAGCCCTCAT
>NC_051404.1:2651196-2651356 GCF_015228065.2 Penaeus monodon | reverse complement strand
TCAGCCGAATACCCCGCATGTGACGTCACAGTTAGAACAGTGATGGCGTCACTGACAGGAACACGAAGGATGACGTCACACGCAGGAACCCGGATGATGACAACTGTCAAGTAACCTGACCCTTAAGTCTTCGGGGTTTTGTGTAACATTTGGTTATCTT
>NC_051404.1:2649151-2650084 GCF_015228065.2 Penaeus monodon | reverse complement strand
CAGACACACAACCGTACACCCACATGGAAAATAAATTGCAACATTTTTCATGAAATACATTTAAGCAATAAATAACATACAGGTATTTCTGAAATACCGAAAAAATCTGAAATCATCCTGATCCTTTTTTTTTTCAACGCCCCTGAAACGACGATTCACACAGAGACCACCGAAGACCCGCATTTCTGAATTATGAAACCTCCCAAATTACTGCTAATATTTTACTAACACTAAGAATGAAATTTGCAAAGTTTAAGCATGGAAGTTGCTAAGTTTAAGCATGGAAGTTGCTAAGTTTAAGCATGGAAGTTGCTAAGTTTAAGCATGGAAGTTGCTAAGTTTAAGAACGGAAGTTGCTAAGTTTAAGCACGGAAGTCGCAAAGTTTAAGCACGGAAGTCGCAAAGTTTAAGCACGGAAGTCGCAAAGTTTAAGCACGGAAGTCGCAAAGTTTAAGCACGGAAGTCGCAAAGTTTAAGCACGGAAGTCGCAAGTTTAAGCACGGAAGTCGCAAAGTTTAAGCACGGAAGTCGCAAAGTTTAAGAACGGAAGTCGCTAAGTTTAAGAACGGAAGTCGCAAAGTTTAAGAACGGAAGTCGCTAAGTTTAAGAACGGAAGTCGCTAAGTTTAAGAACGGAAGTCGCTAAGTTTAAGAACGGAAGTCGCTAAGTTTAAGAACGGAAGTCGCTAAGTTTAAGAACGGAAGTCGCTAAGTTTAAGAACGGAAGTCGCTAAGTTTAAGAACGGAAGTCGCTAAGTTTAAGAACGGAAGTCGCTAAGTTTAAGAACGGAAGTCGCTAAGTTTAAGAACGGAAGTCGCTAAGTTTAAGAACGGAAGTCGCTAAGTTTAAGAACGGAAGTCGCTAAGTAAGTTATTGATGCTTTACCAATGTATTGCTCGGAGGAGGATTTTCTGATGGATGAATTTTGTTCCC
>NC_051404.1:2648438-2648658 GCF_015228065.2 Penaeus monodon | reverse complement strand
TGTGTCCGTGAAATCGTATAGGATGGAAAAATGGAAAATAATCAGCGGTAAACGATATCAACTTCGAAAGAGGAGAATAAAAAGAGGAAATAAGGAACCAGTTCAAGAATCCAGTCCCCCCCCCCCCCGCCCCTTCCCCCCCTCGGACCCCTCGGACCCCTCTTCCCCCCTCGCCCCCCCCCTCCCCGCCATCCAAGAAAGGAAAGGAGAAAAGGGTGAT
>NC_051404.1:2647702-2648155 GCF_015228065.2 Penaeus monodon | reverse complement strand
GTAAATGAAAAAAGAAGAGAAAGGAGAAAGAGGAGAAGAAGGCAGGAAAAGCACAGACGCGAATGAAACCCGATCCTTCGCAGTGATTCCGACTGAACGGCCGACCGCACTGCGAGAGCCAGCGTCCGAAAGGGCCATCAGCCAGCGGCGAAACAGCTGAAACATGTGAAGCGTGAGGATGTTTCTGTCAAGTCCGACTCGTAGCGTGAACCTTCTCCTTCAGAGGTGGCCCTCGAGTGAAGGGCGTTGGAGTGGTGCTTCACGGCCAGGGCGCTGGAGGACTTGGCTGCATGGGTGAGCCTCCGCCTCGCCTGCCAGTGCGGTTCAGCTTTGTTCATCTCCCGGGGTTGTTCTCTTGTTGTCTGTTCATTCGGCTTTGCTGGTGGATGTCGGGCAACTCTTTGATTTGCTTTGTATCACCATTTATTCCTTTGTTACTTACTTATCGATTCA
>NC_051404.1:2647068-2647298 GCF_015228065.2 Penaeus monodon | reverse complement strand
AGCTGCGTTCTCATTCCTTTTGCATCGAGTGCCCTTGAAGCAGAACGTATTTTTAATTTTATTTTTACCTTTTTAGAAATTTTTCTCATATACGGCGCTCCTCAATTTTTCGTCCTCATAGCAACGTGATCATGCACACCTCGCTCCAAACAAGCAACATAAACCACTCTGAAAACAAGATTGGAAAATGAAAAACTAAGGATCAGTTAAGCCATAATGGTGAAGGATTG
>NC_051404.1:2645858-2646553 GCF_015228065.2 Penaeus monodon | reverse complement strand
TCGACCTGTGTTCCGTGATGCCTCATTGGTTGAGGTGGTTGTTACGGTCACGATGATTGGTCGATCAATCTGCAACGCCCTCCCATTAGGGTTAGCAATGGCTGTCATGAAGAGCGCTGATTGGCTCGAAAATTAGTGTGCATCTATATTTTTTTTCCATTTCGTTGATAAGACTATTGCGAGTTTGCAATATGTGTTATTTCAACGTGACAATGAGAAAATGTTGTTTACTGTTGCATAGATCTTGCGTTCGGAATAGAAAGACTGATCTAGAGGCGTACTTTAAACCTGTAGTTATTCATTTAATTTTAGATGAATCGTTGATTAAAATGTCATTTTTTTCATTGACAGTGATTGATGACTAGGCATTTTGTGGAAATTTGACACTACATGTTTTTTTTTCCACCATAGGTTCGTGGTGTTTAATTGCTTTAAAAAAAATTGTAATTGTGTAAAAAGAAAATAACAACAACGACGATAATAATGATAAAATAAAAAGAATATCGAAAGAATCTCTCGCCCAGAGCACTCAAGTGAACAGTCTCCTCTGCCCCAGACTCGTCCATGTGAAGAATGCCAAACTCAGGAATTTTATTTCGAAAACATATTTATTAGTATTAGCTGTGTTTCGTAGTATTTATAAGTATTAGTTGTATTTCGTAGGGCGTCGTAGGCATATGGTATTAGCGGGGTAA
>NC_051404.1:2645672-2645804 GCF_015228065.2 Penaeus monodon | reverse complement strand
GAGCTGTCTTTCGTAGGGTATCGTAGGCTAATATGATTACATGCAATAGATTCTCGTGATCATTACACATGGTATTGGCGGGGTAATATGTGTACATAAATCCTCAAATGCATTCCTGGAAATTCAACCCGT
>NC_051404.1:2645260-2645634 GCF_015228065.2 Penaeus monodon | reverse complement strand
GTCACGTCCGCAGTCTGCCATCACCATCATCTGAATATTCCATGTCCCATGAAGATTCTGTGGCCCAAAATCTATACAAAATACATATTTAATTAAACAGAGCCCGAACGTGGACAGCAGTCAGCGAATATATATAGTAATCGCTGTCCTGAGTGTAAATTCGAGAGAGATTGCCTTGCGCTCTGCACTCTATTGCTGACTCCGCCATGCTTGCACCATGCTTGCACTATAAGACTGGGAATGGCAGGGCCCCTTTGTCCACTATTTCAGGGCGCCCTGAAATGGTGTTGCTGGCAGGGTGATGGGTGGACACAGGTAGAGATACACCCAAGGATCAGCTGAAGAATATTTCCCCCCTGAAGAAAAGTGTGTGT
>NC_051404.1:2644371-2645171 GCF_015228065.2 Penaeus monodon | reverse complement strand
AAAGAAAAAAATATGATACATAAACATGAATGCTTTACATACATCATTGTCCCTTACGCCATACTGTTTATTGTTTGAAAATATCACATTACACTATGCTTTTTATAGTCTAAGCACAAGTCCTTAGCTCGAAAAACAAGCAAGGGGTATGACCAGAATAAATATTATGGAGAAAGAAGCACTGGTCTTTTTGTCATTCTCTGCCAGGCTTTATGTAAATGACCGACGAACTATTTAGGATACTTATATTTGATACTACAGCCTCCCGTTGCTTTCCTTGGTTCCACATTATGTCACAGCGTCACTGTCCCTACTCAAGCTAATGTTGACAGTCACTTCTAACTCATAATAAAGAATGACACGTATTTTTCCGGTCATAAAGGGGCCCAGCCTTTAGCACCGCAGCCGATATGTTTAAACATTCTACTTAGCCGGTTATGTCCTAGTAACCGTACGGTAACCGAAGACAGTGCGGTATGGGTCCGGTAACCGGACACTTACATTCTCTGATTACGGACGATTGAGTTGCCAGTTACCCAATATGGAGAGTTGCCAGTTAGGCATAAAGTCCGGCCGGTCAAACGCATGTATGTTTGTTTTGTGCTCAGCGAGAGCCGAAACTCTCGAGGACTCTCTGCATTGTAGAGTCGCGAGTTTACTTCTGCTACAAACAATAGAAGCACTTGAGTACTCGTGTGTTGATATGATAGGTACTCCACCCTCTCGTGCGCAGCTGATTACGCTTTTGTTTCGCGGAGTGTGAATTATGCAGGGGTTATAGTCTTATTTTCAGGATGCAG
>NC_051404.1:2643771-2644059 GCF_015228065.2 Penaeus monodon | reverse complement strand
CCTGTCATGTCCTTTTGTTGATGAAGACCAATTTATTCGCGGGTTAAGATGGCGCTATTTGAATTTATGTCAGTAGAACAGTGTCTCTGCAATGATACCCGCATCTTGAAAATGATACATAAGTAAAGAAGAGACATGTGCAGTGTTGAGATGGCAGCTGGCACGAGGGGGTGGGGGTGGGGAGTGGGGGGTGACTAGGAAGGGGGGGGAGCTCGATATAGGGGGTGGTAAAGGGTTCTGGGCTGGTGAATAGAGACACCCGGGCTTCTTATTAATGACACCACCTCC
>NC_051404.1:2643325-2643677 GCF_015228065.2 Penaeus monodon | reverse complement strand
TTGTTTATGGTGGCGTTATCTTTATAGTTAATTAATTGCCAATATCATTGACATCATCATTAATCACCATCATCCTTACAATCCTCAGTAACAATCTAACCTGGACTCGACTGATGACCGTAATAACCACCAGAGATGAATAGCATTCATGCTTATACTACGAATACGTACCGTTATAGTCATTAGTCTTATCCTACAAGAAACGGAGAAGTCGTACGCCCTTGGTCCTCGTCACTCAGAGCGTAAGAAGACCTGCAGAGCCACGAGAAACCTTGTACGAGGAGGAGGTAGTTAAGGGGAGGCAGTTCGAGTAACTCAGACTACCTCCACGTGGCCGAATCTGACAAGGAAA
>NC_051404.1:2642236-2642307 GCF_015228065.2 Penaeus monodon | reverse complement strand
GTCACAAGTAGCTAAGACCGGCCCCTGTACAGACCAGTTGCCAGTGAGGGCTGTTGTGCGCTGTGGTCCGC
>NC_051404.1:2641727-2642177 GCF_015228065.2 Penaeus monodon | reverse complement strand
TTACAGTGACGAAGGCTTAGTCATGATTTTTTTTTCTTTTAATTAGTATTTATGTTCAGTTTTTTTATCGTTGGTGTGTCAGTTTTTATATATGCGTGATCAAATAAATGTTTTTGATTACGGAAGCGTGTTCTGATCAATGAAATTATTTGAGGAATAACTGTGAAACGCGAAGAATTCAAAGTGTTCCGCATTATGTGCTGGTGTGTGACATATTTGCGCAATGTGGATACATTTGCATGGAAGAGAGAACATTTTTCAATATTTCGAAAGTTAAAGGGGTGTATTTTTAAGCTGAGTATACAGTGTCTGATGCACCTTTATGCATTTGCAATATAGAGACTAAACTCCAGTTATTGAGTGCATATTGCTAGTCGCAAAATTAAGCCATTTCCAGTTAATGTATGCATGACCTTGGGTTAGAAAGGGGCGGTATGTGTTTGTTTGCGC
>NC_051404.1:2640579-2640662 GCF_015228065.2 Penaeus monodon | reverse complement strand
GAGAAGGGAGAGGAGAGAGATGCCAGACTGTGATATGAGCGAAGGCACGGAGGCCGCGCTGGTACCCCTCCCATAGAGCTTTA
>NC_051404.1:2639237-2640544 GCF_015228065.2 Penaeus monodon | reverse complement strand
AGAGTGCCCCCAACTGCATCGCCTGATTGGTCAGCTAAAGAGACATGCAAACTAAGCAAGGCCGACTTAGATCCTTTGCGGAACATGACACTCATTGCATCAGCCACAGGATGAGATCACCACGTTTTATTTCTGTCACGTCATCGGTTGACATTCATGCCATCGCCGTTTTTATCTCAATGCTGACAGTTTGTGATGAGGTACTATATAGCACCCTTATACTATCATGTAAAATTTACTCATATCATGCTCTGTGTCTGTGCTTTCTGTTCACGATATCAAGTCATATCTTACTAGGAAGTGAAGATCAGCAGTAAATTTGACGATACGATCTACAATCTATATATCACTTGACCAAAGCCCCATATGTCACAGCTTTCTCAAACAGCCGCAGCAGCATCACACACTCCTGCTCGCCCTGCGGGATGCGGCTGAGATCCTGTATTCTCACCAGGGCGCCCGACGTGCTTACCACACGATATCACCGGCGCCCGGAATGGTAACTGTCCGAGTCTTGTGCGCACTTGCCGGAACGAGCTGCGCCGTCGTCGGCAGTGTTTCTAATGGTGTCGTGGCGTCAGCGCGTCCCTCTCCTAATGGCTGTCGCTTTCCTGTGCCACGAGGAGTGTTAGGACGTTATCTTTGGGGTGTTCAGTCTCGCGATTCGTTTGAAGACACTTGCTGAAAGTAGCCTCAACATGGCAGGCAGTCTTGCATGTCTCAAGCGCGACGATGATCTGGAATAACAGCATGATTATAGCAGTCAAAGCGGAAAAAAGGTCACGTTGTTGTTAGAGCCTTTAAGAACCGTAACGAAGGACCAAAATTCAGAATGTAACTTAATATGTGCGCGTATGTGTAGATAATGTATTGGTATATTAATAGCAACTCCATAACAGAATATGATGAATGCAACTGGCAGAGGATGAGGATGAGGATGACCCATGCACTGTAGAAATGCGGAAGCAACAGGCAAATAAGGAAAGGAAGGTTAAACAGCGAGTCTTTTAACGTAGCGGCACGATCGCAGATCCATTTGTGAATGAAACGTGTAGTAGGGCGACTTGCACAATCTGAATGACAATTTCTCTTTAGAAAAAACGTGAATTATAAATGACGCTTGTTATCGTTTCATGTAAGAAATAAGTAACATAGTCATTGTTTACGTTTAAAAGGCAAAGCTATAAGGTTACTACACATGCAGAGACGCAGATGTTTGTAAGCGCATATAAGGACTGGTCAGTAACATATGTATCAACCACAATACGCACAGATACAACAGGGGGTGACAATGAATCCACGAGGTT
>NC_051404.1:2638324-2639138 GCF_015228065.2 Penaeus monodon | reverse complement strand
GCTTGCTCATCCCACGGGAATCGACGAATAGCCCAGGAGAATATAGACGAACTGGCCTGTTCCATTACCAGTGCCGTGTCCTCATTGGCAAGGAGTTTTCAGTTCCGATTTGAAGGTTACTCGCTCGGTAGGTTTAGCTGTGATACCGAGACGCTCGCTTTTATTAGGTTATAAAGATTGGAGAAAGCACTTTGTTTTGGGTATTTATTTATTCACTCATTTGTTTGTTATTACACATTTGTTTTTGTTTGAGTTTTGCAGAACTAAATGTCAGACTGCCTTGTGTGCAGCAACTAAATGTTAAGCGACACAAAGAAAGAGATATAGTAGTCATTCTGATAACACCCCACACTATGGTATTTTTAGAGATGGTGTAATATGAACATCTGTTAGATATGATGTAGGTTACATGCATTGTAGGTCATGGAGAAACTTGTACATACATGACACGCTAGTACAGTTAGAGTGGGATTGCTATTCACACTGGCACATGGCATTTCTCCTTTCTGGCAATATCTCTTGACAGTTCACATTTTCACTTAATCTTGCTACTGGGAAGGTGATACGACGGGCAAACATGACAACTCGAGGATCTTTTTTAAATCATAACGATTGCATGTCACTTTCAGGCCCGCTATTTTTTTTTTCGTTGCCATTGAAGACGAGTTTCGAAGTTGAAGGCAAAGAAGTGTATTGAGATATTGATATTAGAAGGACTGGGAAGAATTTGTAAGACTTTTAATTTTCATTTTTCGAGTGTTCACGTCTGACAGTTTAATAGTAAAGGAAGAAAAGTGAAAATTGTAGTAAAGCC
>NC_051404.1:2637868-2638121 GCF_015228065.2 Penaeus monodon | reverse complement strand
GCATTCTCAAAAACCTGTCATTTAGATGAAGACCGCGTAGCTTGGACAAACCGCCGACCACATTTATAAACATGGTATCACTAACATCTTGTGAGCCGAGCCCTCAGGTAAGTGCCGACGGCTTCTGCTCCGGAGCTGACCTGTTTTGAAATTCCGTTCGTGACTCTAATGAAATTGAATTATGCATTACATGTAGTTAGGTTAAAAAGAATATCTTATGTGATGACAAACAAATCTTCTGGTTTAACGATGT
>NC_051404.1:2637748-2637820 GCF_015228065.2 Penaeus monodon | reverse complement strand
ATTGATTAACTTATTTGCTTATATAAAGCCTGCACGTGTGTTTTATGGGTTTTCCCCATATTCGACTGTAAG
>NC_051404.1:2637260-2637670 GCF_015228065.2 Penaeus monodon | reverse complement strand
GGGAGGGGAGAAGTAAAATAAAAGTTTAAAACCCTTTTGAAAATGGCCTCGTATACCCCGCAAAACATAAATCACGTTTTTGGGCGGGGGCAGGCCCCCGCCTTTGGAGTCCGCTGGGGCATTCCGAAGGCGCACGGGACGAATCAAGGCCATTCACACATCTAATTTACTCCGGCGCGTGGGAGAGAAAAAGGCACAAGGGAAGCGCACATACGCCAGGACAACGGGCGTTCACAGAGCCCCAAGCTGTCGCCCTGAACGTTACGGCTTCCAAGGACCCCGTGACGGAGGGGGACGGAGGGGTCCTTCTGCCCCCCGGGGGACAAGGAGGCCGCTTGGAGACGTTATGGGGCCATGAAGAGCTGCTCCGGACACGCGATATTGGCCAGGCCTCATGCAGGGCTTTGGGC
>NC_051404.1:2635916-2636475 GCF_015228065.2 Penaeus monodon | reverse complement strand
CTACTTTTCAGATTACATTTCCTCTCTCTTCCCTCGCTTTACGTGCGGATCACCTTCTGCGCCTGTCGCGCGAGGAAACCTCCTCCAAGCGGAGGGAAAAGGGAACCATGATCCCCGTACCTGGGCCATGGGAGGAAACAGTATGCCACCCTTTCACCCTTTCACCCTTTCCACACACTTACACGTTCATACTTAGGCGCTCACACGGAAGCACATGGACACATGCAAACCCCATCCGCTTTCAGAAATACACAGTCACAGGCGCGGGTACTCCCACGCACCACGCCCTCTGCCTGAGTACGTTCCTCTACTGCCCCTCTGTTCCTTGTCTCACGTGAAGGAATTAGAGGATGTTGCAACTTGCGAGAGTGCTTCCTTTAACTTTAGAACTCGTGTATTGATCCCGTTTGTACTGAGATGGGGGGGGGGGGGGTAATGCAGTGGTATAATGGGATAATGAGGTAATGGCAGTTCAGTGTTGATGACTGTTTTCTTGATGGTGATTGCCGTGATTACATGGTATACGCATGCGCAAATATGCACATAGGGCGCGGACGTA
>NC_051404.1:2634901-2635791 GCF_015228065.2 Penaeus monodon | reverse complement strand
ACATGCCTCCACTCCCAGCCGACCGCCCAAGAAAAAAAAAGATGAACCGTCCTATATCAAGATAAGGAGACGACGTCGGAAAGGTTAAACTGCAGCTCGTATGGTAATTAAGGCGTTCACAACAGCCCTCTTGAGTAGAGCCATCAAGAGGTTATGGCGTCCCTTTCCCTTCGTTCCGCCACCGGGGAGGTCTGGTGCCTGGGGGGGAGAGGACCCGAGGGATGGCCGGGGGGGGGGGGGACGTGGTGGGGTCCGAGGGTGTCTCAAGAGGGTCTAGGGGAGGATCTAGGGGGGAATCGCGAGGGATCTAGGGGAAACGGGGAAAGGACATTAGGAATTTATGGAGGATCTGAGAGCATGATCAAAAGAGATTGTAACGCCTGGAAAAGTCTTTGAAAAATCTCCCTGCAAGAGTCTGGGTAGAATTTTAGAGTCTGAGATATGTGTACAACCCTTTTGCAGAATTTAAAAGGATCAGTAATTCTTTTTGAATTCTTGATTACCTCCATTTTTTGGCGGTCTAGGGGGATTGTGTTGGTGTATTTTGGGGACATTTCTAAGGGAGCTTGGGTATAAAGTAAAACTTTCTGGGGGTAACCAGAGGACCATTCAGAGAAAAAAATGAAGTAAAATCAATAAAAATATATTTTTTTCCCCCCCAAGCACCGATACGAATCCTATAGAGATATATAGGAAGACTCGGGGAATTGAAGGGAATCGTGTAGAAATTTGATCTCGTCTTAAAGCATGAAAGCATGTCCGTGCAGCTCAGTCAAGAAATTCTGCGAAACTCCAGCATTCTCATCGTGCCTTCAGCTTCCCCCCGCCAGTTCAAATACTTTGCCAAGGATCGTGAAAATACCCGCAAGGAAAAAAGGCGATCTATACCT
>NC_051404.1:2633908-2634354 GCF_015228065.2 Penaeus monodon | reverse complement strand
CGAGATTGCACGCACACGCACCGCGAGCGTCACCCCGCACCGCAGTTGCCGCTCTTCTCGTGACAACAAATAAACGTGAGCACAAACTTCGTCGGTATGTGCGTGTGGTTCCGAGAAAATGTTTTTTGAATACGGCTCTAGACGGGGAGATACTGGACGGGATCGGAACCATCCTTGCAATTGCAAAAACCAACTCGCTGTATATATATTTACTTAATTTCTTCTGCCTCCTCATCTCCTTCTTTTTTCTATATTTACAGCAACAATAACCAACGGAAGCGCACGAAAAGTTTATTAATTAACATTAAAAAAGCCTGAGCAAGCTGGAAGATCCCGAGAGACTAATTTAAACAAGAGAGATTGACTGGATTCATTAGATGAGGGAAAATATTTTATTATACGATATTTTAGATAGAAAAAAAATCGTGGTTAGTGGTTCGGGTAGG
>NC_051404.1:2633472-2633714 GCF_015228065.2 Penaeus monodon | reverse complement strand
TTAATCCCCGCACATGTACGCAATCTACGAGCATGTAGAAACGAGTTAAGAAGCAAAAATGAGCAAGCAAGAAGTAGCGTAATCCGGGCTCAAGCAAGCACAAGCAAGCTCGGTGCGCCTCTGCTTTCTATATGCCTCTCTAATCGCTATTTTCCCCCTGGAGATAAACACTGTATTTACAAACCTTAATTTAACAAGAGGCGATTACGGGATTATCCGAGGCTGCATCTGGCATAACTAAT
>NC_051404.1:2632707-2633444 GCF_015228065.2 Penaeus monodon | reverse complement strand
AGTAGGCTATTTTTGACCTTTTCCTTTGACCCTTCCTCCTCCTCCTCCTCCTCCATCTCCTGCTCTCCTCTCCCTTTCTCTGCTTCTCGTTTCTACTCCTCCCTTCCTCTCCTCTTCTCTTCCTCTATTCCCTTCGGTTCTTACTCACCCTCTTCTTTTCCTCTCTTCGTGTCTACTTCCTACCTCTTTAATGTCTCCCTATCCTTTTTTTGACTTCTCTCCTTCTCTCTTCTCCTCCTTTCATTTAATAACCCTCGTTATCCCTTCCATCCACCTCTTCGTCTCCTCTTCGTCTTCTCTTCATACTTCCTCCACCACTTCCTCTCCCTTTCCCTTCATCACGTCCTTTCCTCCCTCACCATATCCTCTCCTCTTTTCCTTCCCTCCATCCTCCTCCTCTTTCCCTTTCCTCCTTTCTTCCATCCCTTCACCTATTCCTCAGCTTTCCTCTCATCTCCATCTCCGGCCATTCTCACCTTTATCTCTCCTCTTCTTTGTCTCTCTCCGAGTCTCCTATTAACCTTTCCCTGTTCCCGTTTCTCGCAGTCTCTCTCTCTCTCTCTCATTCGTCCCTTCCGCCGCCTCTCAGCTAATCACTGACCTGCTTCCATCGTGACCTTTGACCTCCTCCTCCCTCCCCCTGCCCCTCACTAACTTTTCCGGCACTGGCAGCTTCTCCTAATTACCTTGGCACCTTCTGGCACCTCCTCTGGCACGTTTTAGTTCTCTGGATGGCA
>NC_051404.1:2632484-2632609 GCF_015228065.2 Penaeus monodon | reverse complement strand
GTAGGCCTGGCGTGAAGTGGCACTGATGCTGTTGCTGTAATGTTCGCTTCAACTGCCTTTCAGAGGGAACTAATGCGCTGCGGGAGAATATTAAGATGAAGATGATGAAAAAGGGGAAAACTCAA
>NC_051404.1:2632000-2632397 GCF_015228065.2 Penaeus monodon | reverse complement strand
AATCAGACTCAAGGAAAGCAAAACGGTAAATGGAGAAAGACGAGTTAGGAGAGCGAGAGAGAAAAATATTAATCCAACGAAAGAAAGGCAAACGAAAGAATCCGAAAACGAAGGACGGGGAAAAGGGGAAACATGCAAAGAAGAAAGGAAAATCAAGAAACAAACTTGGGGACGAGGAGCGGAGATAAAGAAGAGAAGGGAAAGACGCAGAAGAAAAGTGCAAAGGGAAGAGGAGGAACAGAATTTTTTCCAGAAAATTAGTGAAAGAAGGATTAAGATAATAAGAAAGAAAAATCAAGGAATCCAGAGCATATTAAGAAAAAGAAAGTTAAAGTAAATTGAGATTCGCAGCAATCGATGAAAATAAAACTTCCTCAGACAACAACAATGTTTCATA
>NC_051404.1:2631699-2631825 GCF_015228065.2 Penaeus monodon | reverse complement strand
TACAGAATCGATACAGAAATAGATATTAGAATCTATTTTATGCGTTGGCGTTGTGAGGAACATCCGGGCGTCTAAAATATGAAAATGAATCTTGCTAGAAAAAGCATAATACGAGTTGAGAAGGAA
>NC_051404.1:2631255-2631645 GCF_015228065.2 Penaeus monodon | reverse complement strand
GCTTTCAAAGCATCACCTTTTCGTTGTCTCGTGCATTTTCAACATGTTGCAATTGTGATGCACAGTGAATTGAACACACAGTAAATTGAACATATATTTATTCTTCAAATTGTACGCCAACATACACCCCCACAGAACACGTAAGTTTTAATTACTCTGCTGTAGATTATATGAATATTTTCTTTTTTTTTTCAGGTGAGAAATGGCCTGTTTTGCACAGATGGTAATGCCCCCGCTGCATATGGTACGAACGGTAAGAATAAGTTTGATTATGTGATAAAAAGGCAGGATTTCGGAAAAAAGAGAAGGATATAAATCGATAGAGAGATGAAAAGAGATAGAGGATATAGATAAATAGGCAGAAAGATAACAGTGTGTATGTGTATGTGA
>NC_051404.1:2630786-2631001 GCF_015228065.2 Penaeus monodon | reverse complement strand
TCCTGAGAAGCGAAAAGGAGAAATGGAACACGTCAAGATGATATGAGAGAGATTGGATTTGGGAGAATTAGATGAAAAGGTAATTTGGGTCGTTGAAGGTCACTTAATCGGAGGTGAGAGCATTAACCTGACACTGATGAAAGGTGATTCCGAAAGGGTGACAGATACCACCGTTTGGAATACTGTTGAGGCCTATTATGGTATTCCTGATCACA
>NC_051404.1:2630640-2630747 GCF_015228065.2 Penaeus monodon | reverse complement strand
GCACTCACTTTTGAAGGGAATTGTTTGAATTGTTAATGTATAATTAAGTTTCAAATACTTGTGAGGCAAATGAATTCGCAAGTATGCCGTTTTTTTGCTTTGATCTT
>NC_051404.1:2629775-2630423 GCF_015228065.2 Penaeus monodon | reverse complement strand
ATATATAAATCAATCAACAAGCAAATAGATAACCTTTGCTTTCCTTCTTTCATCCAAGCATCCAAGTGATGATAATTCTCCTCGTTTGAAGCACCGTTCGCTCTTTCACATTAGCGCGACTGACTGCCCAATTAATCCCTCTAATTGGCATTCCGCAGTGCATTTGTCACCGTGAAAACACACTTTCAAACCCGCTGATCAGTTCATGTGGTGAATATATACCTGTTTGGGTAAGTGGCAGCGGCCATTCATTAAATGTAATCAGATGGCTAGAAACAAGCGACTTGGTGCCATTAACCCGTTACGTCATTTCCACTCCCCCGTCATCTGTGGCACCCATCGGTCCATTCTCTCCCGGGAAACTGGCACTGCACATCTCACTGCGGAAGCCACGGGGGCGTAACGGACCGCCCAACTTTCCAGCGAAGTGGTATTAAACTCGCCTTCCTCCTTGGGGAATTTGGCACTGGCCTCTCGTGGTAAGTGGCACCGCAGACACAGACGCGGCGGGGTGTTCCAGGGGGGCACCGGGGCGAGAAGGAGTGCCAGTATCAAAGGTACCCATCAGCGGAAGCCTTCGTGTCCGAATGGCTTGGTGTGCTTTGTGGCGGATGGCTGTTCGGAGGCCATGTTGCGGCTTCGTCTTCA
>NC_051404.1:2629446-2629602 GCF_015228065.2 Penaeus monodon | reverse complement strand
CGCGTGTATGTGCGTATATTTGCGTGTCTGTGTGCGTTGATGCGTGTACATCCGCAATGTCTTTATCTTAATTTCTATTTCCTCCTTCCTTTGTTCGTTTCACAGCGTCTCCCTGCTCCTGTCTTTTCCCATTTCTTTATATCCACTTGGGATTTT
>NC_051404.1:2629256-2629377 GCF_015228065.2 Penaeus monodon | reverse complement strand
ATCCAGACTCCGGGAGATGAGCGTCTGTTACGTCATGTTGCAAACCCGGCAATTTCTATTTGTTTTCTGTGTTTTCTGGCTGGAAAAGCGCGGGAAATTAGAATATCTTAAGTGCCTACGC
>NC_051404.1:2628536-2628868 GCF_015228065.2 Penaeus monodon | reverse complement strand
ACACAAATGTTCCTAAGCGAAAACCTGGTTTCAGAGATTCTAAAATAATACATAAACGCGAGAAAAAGCAGCTTATCAACGCTTTTCAACGAATTAAGTGTTGTGCTAAATATGAAATATAAATCTCGTGTGTACGTGGTTGATTATGCGACCACGTGTAGGTATGTTCTACAAGATATAAATGCGCGCGGTAGACATGTCTGGATGTATGTTTAATGGCAGGAATACGTATATCAAGGACCTTTTCTTGATTCGTTTGGCTTCACGTGTTCATAGATATTTGAACAGCCTTACCGAATCTTCACCACTTCTCTCTTTCTCTCTGGTATGTC
>NC_051404.1:2628088-2628384 GCF_015228065.2 Penaeus monodon | reverse complement strand
AAAATGTTTATAATTAAATTTATAATACTAAAATTTATATTTATAAAATTTTTTGTATATATTTTAAATATTTGTTATTTTTTATTTTTAATTTATTTTTATATATATATTTTTATATTTAATTTTTTTTTATTTATTTATTTTTTATTTTTGGGTATATATTTAAATTTTTAATATTAAAATTATAAAATTCTTTTAGTATTTATATATATATTATTATATATTTTTTTTATTTTAAATTTTAAATTTTTTAATATGATTAAATTTTGTTATTTTATATAATTTTTTTCCCAAGT
>NC_051404.1:2625806-2626088 GCF_015228065.2 Penaeus monodon | reverse complement strand
GCTGTAGTCATAACGCGAGAACAGTTGCGTTTATTAAGAATAATTGTATTAAACTTGCATTTAAGCAATCGTCACGTGCTGTGTCCGTCATGCAGTCTTTTTATAGGGATGACGGCATTGCTCTTAATTGGAGGGGGGGAGGGGGGGAAGGGGTATTTGGGGGGGTGAGGGGGGGTTTAGGTGGATCCTCTATCGCCGAGGAAATTATTTGGACGCAATGATTAACGCTGCGGTTGGTTATTTGGGATAAAATGAGATACTGTTAAGTTCGTTATCATCTCT
>NC_051404.1:2625173-2625420 GCF_015228065.2 Penaeus monodon | reverse complement strand
GTTGCGGTATTATCGTGTTGTGTTAGAGTACATGACGAAACCCATATTGATTATCGTTTACTAAAAGGGTGTCGGACCGAAAATAATTACACACAAAAAAAATCTACAATTATATAAACTATGAGAAATTGCCATTGTTCTGTGCAATCATTGTCCAAAAGCTTCATCAATATCCCATCAATCCGTGGAATTTAACGAAAAAGACTCATTGATAGCACACAAAATCGCTCGCCCATCCACACGTGCA
>NC_051404.1:2623195-2624806 GCF_015228065.2 Penaeus monodon | reverse complement strand
AAGACAGAAAGAAAGGAAAAGAGAAAAGAAAATCTAGAAATGAAAAAGAAAAACAAAGAAACATTGCAATATAACGCGCCATTCCAGCAGCCCTTACGGTACACTATATTATTCATTTTTACCAGCCCCGTGACCCCTAAAAAGATGTACTTCCGGCTTAACAGCGCCGCAACCAGTACCATTTCATCTTCAAAGTGCATTTCAGTAACCGCAGCTTGTGCTCTTAACCAACTGTCAGTAACCGCAGCTTGTATTCTTAACCAGCTGTCAGTAACCGCAGCTTGTACTCTTAACCAGCTGTCAGTAACCGCAGCTTGTGCTCTTAACCAGCTGTCAGTAACCGCAGCTTGTACTCTTAACCAGCTGTCAGTAACCGCAGCTTGTACTCTAAACCAGCTGTCAGTAACCGCAGCTTGTACTCTTAACCAGCTGTCAGTAACCGCAGCTTGTGCTCTTAACCAGCTGTCAGTAACAGCAGCTTGTACTCTTAACCAGCTGTCAGTAACCGCAGCTTGTACTCTTAACCAGCTGTCAGTAACAGCGCTTGTGCTCTTAACCAGCTGTCAGTAACCGCAGCTTGTACTCTTAACCAGCTGTCAGTAACCGCAGCTTGTGCTCTTAACCAGCTGTCAGTAACCGCAGCTTGTGCTCTTAACCAGCTGTCAGTAACCGCAGCTTGTGCTTTTAACCAGCTGTCAGTAACAGCAGCTTGTACTCTTAACCAGCTGTCAGTAACAACAGCTTGTACTCTTAACCAGCTGTCAGTAACCGCAGCTTGTACTCTTAACCAGCTGTCAGTAACCGCAGCTTGTACTCTTAACCAACTGTCAGTAACCGCAGCTTGTGCTCTTAACCAGCTGTCAGTAACCGCAGCTTGTGCTCTTAACCAGCTGTCAGTAACCGCAGCTTGTGCTCTTAACCAGCTGTCAGTAACCGCAGCTTGTGCTCTTAACCAGCTGTCAGTAACCGCAGCTTGTGCTCTTAACCAGCTGTCAGTAACCGCAGCTTGTACTCTTAACCAGCTGTCAGTAACTGCAGCTTGTACTCTTAACCAGCTGTCAGTAACCGCAGCTTGTACTCTTAACCAGCTGTCAGTAACTGCAGCTTGTGCTCTTAACCAGCTGTCAGTAACCACAGCTTGTACTCTTAACCAGCTGTCAGTAACCGCAGCTTGTACTCTTAACCAGCTGTCAGTAACAGCAGCTTGTACTCTTAACCAGCTGTCAGTAACCGCAGCTTGTACTCTTAACCAGCTGTCAGTAACTGCAGCTTGTACTCTTAACCAGCTGTCAGTAACCGCAGCTTGTGCTCTTAACCAGCTGTCTGTAACCGCAGCTTGTGCTCTTAACCAGCTGTCAGTAACCGCAGCTTATACGCTTAACCAGCTGTCAGTAACCGCAGCTTGTGCTCTTAACCAGCTGTAAAGGTGATGGATCTAAATGTCAGCAATAGAATCTTATGAGCACGGAGATTGATTCATAAATTCATTACTTTCTCATTACCCCGAGGGCGGAAATTCACAAAAAAAAATTGAAGGAACGGCGTAAAGGGGTTGTAAATAGCCTGTAAATGTTTCAAGGTTGTTATCACCTTGGCAGAAATAGCGTAGGA
>NC_051404.1:2623110-2623174 GCF_015228065.2 Penaeus monodon | reverse complement strand
CTCTACACGTGTTTGGATTGTCATTTCTTTTTATAGCTATTGTGATTGTTCTTCTTCGTCCTCA
>NC_051404.1:2622276-2622576 GCF_015228065.2 Penaeus monodon | reverse complement strand
AGTTTGCAGAGCCATATCCTGGGGCCCTTCTGAGAGGGGCGAGAGCGACCGCGTGGTTTGTCCATCACCTTTGGCGGCGAGAAGCTCGTTCGCTCATATCGACAGGTTTACAGAGCCATCTGCCGGACGTAACAGCAAGATGGCAGTAGTTAGTTATGAACTTGTTTTGAAGGACCTTGTCTTTCGAGAGACGCAGATGGCGGCGCGCGTTGGAGGGCTTAACTACATTGGGAGGTTAGATATCTTAATGGCATCGAAGGGCACTTATCTTAGGTTTTCAATTTTGTTATACACGCGATT
>NC_051404.1:2620909-2622080 GCF_015228065.2 Penaeus monodon | reverse complement strand
TCGCAGTGCCGCACACATTAGTCCCTAACGCATACCCACACTCAGACCTAGAGTGCAAATTCAATGCGTGTGATTTTGAACAAGGATTCCTAAGCATACGGAATGAAGCCCATTTGTGTGTAAAGGTTTAATAAAGCGATCAAGTTTTCCCGCGCAGAGGTCTGATTGCGGCCGGTTTCGAAGCTCCGAAACCCGTGGGAGATGTGCATGTATAATTTCGCTCTGAAGTTTAGTGCTCTTCGTAAATGATTCTCTCTCTTGCTCTTACGGAAAAAGGATCTAGAATGCACTGTTTATTCAGATTGCACGGGGCACTGTGCGATTATTTGCCCAGGGATTTTCCGCACTGAGCCGAAAACAACTGCATATCAGTGAAAGCGAAGGGGAATCGCGACTGCAGAATTCACTCTTCTGGGAATGAAGCAATTTTTTTATGAATGAGTTTTGTGTACTTGAGGCTGAAGGAGTTTGATTTTATAGACGAGATCCAGTTCACTTTCTGGGGAAGAGTTTGAGCAAATTGGCAGCCATACAGAACGGCGATGTATACAGGCGAGGTAATGCGATGAGGCGAAAGGAGTATATTACGCGGTTCACTCGTTTTATAATGCACGTGTTTGCGTCTGTGCTTTAGTGTGCGTTCTTTTTACCACGTATATATGTATATGTGTGTATGTGTTTACGCATGACAATGTGACAAGGTTATGCAAGTTTTATCATCGCATGTGCCTTTTGGCTTGCATGAGTGTTTACAAGTCGTTTTGTACATTCAATCTACATGTGTGGCATGTTGATGTATGAGACCCTGTATAACCTTCACACTATTTCCTGTGTACATTTACCTCATCATATATATTTCCATATTTTAAAACTTACATTTTTATTGGGTTTCCATTATCTTAAGAGATCACGTACCAAACGGCACCCTCGAAGTTAAGAAATATACGAGATTTAAGTACGTCCGTAAACCATCCCGTTAGATATAGACTTCCTCAACTGATGCAAAATCATGTACGAAGTTTTAACACAAAGTATCGGCGAAACCCAGACACCGGTGCCGGGAGAGAGAGAGTTGTGCAATTTGCGTAAACGTGTGGGAAGCGGGGCCTTGGGCGCAATTACACATAGGAATTATGCGTGCATTGTATTGAGCAATAGGCAGCTTAAGGGA
>NC_051404.1:2620648-2620783 GCF_015228065.2 Penaeus monodon | reverse complement strand
AAAGCGAAATGGGTCAAATCTGTATTATATTAAGCGCCGTTTCAGAGGAATGTTCAGGACCGTGCAAAAGAAGGGAATAAAGGGTGGAAGAGGAAGATGATTACGAAAAGTGTGGGAAATAGAGGAGGAGGAAGA
>NC_051404.1:2620332-2620405 GCF_015228065.2 Penaeus monodon | reverse complement strand
GAAGGAAAAGCAGCACAAGTTGGATGTGCATTGCAATAAATGATTGCAAATTCTGGGCAGGAAGAGCGTAGGC
>NC_051404.1:2619908-2620289 GCF_015228065.2 Penaeus monodon | reverse complement strand
GACGTAGAGAGGATAGTGAAGAGGGAAAAAGAAGGAGGAAGTAGGCAGGAAAAGAAAAAAAATAGACAAAGAAAAACGAAGGGTGGGCGATGGGAAAGTAAAGAAAGATGTAGGAGGAGGAGAAGAGAAGACAGAACGTGGCAAAATCAAAGCAATTGGGGAAAGAAAGAGTTACCTCTCACTGGATGACCCAAGATGACCTCGCAACAGCTCCAGTGACCTTCGTGGGACATGAAAATGACGTTGTAGTGGCGTGACTTCGTCTAATTAGAATATTGTTTGTTCAACTATTAGTTAGATAAAGAGTATTGTAAGATTTCTCTTTAACCTTGCAAAATATATATGATCGGTAGTTGCAAAAGTATAATGTCATTCCCATTT
>NC_051404.1:2619033-2619858 GCF_015228065.2 Penaeus monodon | reverse complement strand
GAGCTAACACTAACACACCAATAATAGCTTATCTTATGATAAGCTATTATGATAAGTGCAATTTTTACAGCAATCTCACACCTGGACATCAAACCCTCAATTTGCACTTTTGCAAAGGTCTTGCAAGGCCCCCCCTCCCCTTTCCCCCTCCCCACTTACCCACCTGCGACAACCATTTTAGTCTCATTAAATGGCATTTACACGAGGCGGTTTCCCTGAGTGGGGGAGGAGGGATGGGGAAAAGGGAGGGGGAGGGGCAGGGATGAGAAGGAGGAGGGAGGGGGAGGGGCAGGGAGGGGAGGGGAGGAGGGAGGGGGGAAGGGGAGGGAGGAGAAGGAGAGGGAAGGGTAGGGAGGAGAGGGAGGGGGAAGGGTGAGGGGCAGGGAGGAGAGGGAGGAGGTTAGAGAAATGAAAAAAATGTGTGAGTTGGGGAAAGGCGGGAGGGGGGAGGGGGGTAGAGAGGAGATGAGGGAGGGGATAGGTGCTGGAAAAGGTAGGGGAAGGGTAGGGCATGGGGTAAGGGGTCGGGGAATGTGATGATTGGGGAAGAGAAATGGGAATAAAAATACGAATGGGAGAAGGATGGAGAAAAAAAGGGGGGGGAGGGATGGGAGACAGTGGAGGAATAAATAAAAAAAAAAGGCGGAGGATAATGGGGAAATGGGGAAGAGAGGGGGGTGGGTTAGAGGGTGGAAGGGAGATAAAAGGGAATAGGGTGAAGGTGATAAAGGCAGGAGGAAGGGGGAAGAAGGTACAGTTCATTAGCGAAGGAAGTTTGATTGTTGGATGTACAAGAGACGGAAACTGGAGTTTGGGGACCGAGGG
>NC_051404.1:2618201-2618367 GCF_015228065.2 Penaeus monodon | reverse complement strand
TGGGGGGGAGGGGTCTTAGGCAAGTGGTTAAGACAGTCACCAAGTTTAGTAGAAGAAAAACAAAGTGCGGTTTGGTTGCATGTTAGGCATTAACCGAATTGAAGCGGACTGAAAATGTTTATTCGCAGACCAATTTGCCTTGCATGTAGGTGTTTCAAAAGGGGAA
>NC_051404.1:2617512-2617676 GCF_015228065.2 Penaeus monodon | reverse complement strand
GACCTGCGAACATATACCCACGCAATTAAAAACGGAAAAGACGCAACTCACTGACTCCCACGCAACGGAATCGCTCGCACGCCCACTCACACACAGTAGCACACACCCACGCCCTGTGAGATGGAATATCGATCAGGAGGGCGGGCCACCTGCAGCAGCCTAGA
>NC_051404.1:2617190-2617273 GCF_015228065.2 Penaeus monodon | reverse complement strand
GTTAAACATAACACCAGCAACCTGCAGCCTAAACGCTCTCGCCTTTGGTCACTTCGGGGTATAAAGAGCTGAGGTTTTTGTTC
>NC_051404.1:2616629-2617144 GCF_015228065.2 Penaeus monodon | reverse complement strand
TTGTTTGTCTGTTTCTCTCTCTCTGTTTAGTGTGTCATTATTTTGGGTAATATCGAACCCCTTTCAATTTTGATAATTGCCACGATTATATATTTGATATGGTTATATTTCTTTCACCCCTTCCTTCAATTGTATCTCTCAACTCTCTCTGTTTGTATGATATGCATATTAGCTTGGAATATATAGCATCTCCTACTTTAAAACGTCAATGTTGCTTTTGTCCTAATCTTTATTTACAATCAAATTCACACGATTATAAAAGACTTTATTCATCTACATCATGATTTATCGCTCCCTCTGAAACTGGAAAGACCTTGAACATGTATAAAATGAATACATTATATGAATATTCAGTTTGCGTTAGATCCATCAAAAAAAAAAAAATCACCAACATTCCTGTTTTATTATGGAAATGATCCTTTTTGACGTATGACTGATGATAGCAGGTCAAATTAATATTGTCATAGACGGATTACCCTGCAAAGGCAATGTTGGCATATGCATTTAGCTTTGCA
>NC_051404.1:2616496-2616581 GCF_015228065.2 Penaeus monodon | reverse complement strand
GCTAAGCCAATATTATAAATGTTCTTTTGTGTTTCTGTTCCTCTTAATGACTTCATTAGCTCACGGAAAGGGTTGATCAAACACG
>NC_051404.1:2616381-2616460 GCF_015228065.2 Penaeus monodon | reverse complement strand
GGTTAAAATTTGAATCATGAGGCAATTTGTTTGCTAATCCATTTATCTTTCGACTCTGTCATGTTTTTAATGCGAGTAA
>NC_051404.1:2615926-2616110 GCF_015228065.2 Penaeus monodon | reverse complement strand
CTATAATCACCTTTCACTGTCCTTCCAATTATCTGTCTTACTATTGATATTAATGATACTTTTCGCAATAAAGGGAACATAAAATCGCAAGATCGAATCAGTAATCAGAAAAAATAGAAACTTCATCACAAAGAATTTTTAAATAACTAATAAAAAAAAATATCCTCAACAGACTACAAGAATG
>NC_051404.1:2615532-2615704 GCF_015228065.2 Penaeus monodon | reverse complement strand
TGGATAAGACAAATAGAATGTCTTGGTGGGAATGATCAAGGCGCCGCAAGACCGAGGGAATGAGGTGTGAACATTATGAGGAACCGGTGCTGTGCTTTCCTCGTGCTCCGGAGACGCGCTCACTCTGCCCTTGAGCCCGTACTTTCAGGAAAAGGGTTTCTTGCCTGGGTTC
>NC_051404.1:2614832-2615070 GCF_015228065.2 Penaeus monodon | reverse complement strand
ATCATCTTCTTGCCTCTCCTACGCCCTTCATCTCCCAGTCAGTCCAAAAGTGGAGTAATTTAATACCTTCTTTAGTCGAGGATGTATTTCATTAAGCTTGTTTGACATGCACATAAATTGTTGTATGTTCGCTTCAGTGTGTTTGCATGTGCGCTTTTTCGTGGATATTTTTAGCGTTATATTTGCTTATGCATGTACAGGTGGATGCGTTGCTGTCCATGTGTTTGTGTGCCCGGGG
>NC_051404.1:2614365-2614551 GCF_015228065.2 Penaeus monodon | reverse complement strand
TTCCACTCCATTTTCCTTTCACATCAAGCACATGACGCAAGATCACATGACTTAGCAAGACGAAATAAAGGGTTAAAAGACACTTCCGGTCTGGGTTATTTTCGAAAACTTTTTTTTTTTTATTCCCGTCCAAGTTTCTGCAATTTCGATTTCGGTTCGACCGCAATCTCTCTTTTCTTTCGTCTT
>NC_051404.1:2612856-2613717 GCF_015228065.2 Penaeus monodon | reverse complement strand
CCTCAAGGACAGGCATTTTCCGAGTCAAGGATCGCCCGCTCAGTGATATTAAAGATTCAGGCGAGTTCATGGCAGGATCAGGTATATCAGGGTTCTTGCATTAATTTGCAAGTAATGAACTCTTGGCCGGGGAGAAGTATGCAGAGCGCGTGGGCTGGGAAAGAGGGGAAAGGGGAAGGGAGAGGAAAGGGGAGAGGTAGCGTAGGGGAAGAAGGTTGGAGGAGAGAGGGGAAGGAGGGATGGGTGATGGAGGAGGAGGAGGGGGGATGGGGTAGGGATGGAGGAGGAGGAGAGGGTTAGAGGAGGGGGGAGGGATGGGTGATGGAGGAGGGAGTTAGAGGGGGGTGGGATGGGGGATGGAGGAGGAGGAGGGGGTTAGAGGAAAGGGAAGGATAGTGATGGGGGAAAGGAAAGGTAGGAGAGGGGAGGGTGATGGGTGAATGGGGGGTGGGGGAAGGGAGGTGTTAATTAGATTACACAGACGCCTTGCAATTGGTGTACCGAATCCCTGTTCGGTTGTGATGCAGGGAAAGAGGCGGACTTTGTGCAAGTTGCTAGATTGATCAGATAGATCCGTGACTGTGAACAAATTAATGTATGGAAATGTATGATGTTTTGACCGTGAAATGAGGGTGGGAAGAGTAAGGGACAAGGAAATTCATGCAGGAATGTGCATGGCCATAGCAAATCAAGGGGTTCACATTACTAATTACCAAGTAAAACAGATATAAGGAAACACATATATTCGTAATTGAATGATACAGACACACTCATGATACAGATAATGAAATAAAGCTTTCCCCTCACACAGCTTCATATTAGACTTGGTCGTGTTAACAAATGTTTCTCCCAATTGATATT
>NC_051404.1:2612328-2612473 GCF_015228065.2 Penaeus monodon | reverse complement strand
GTCCAATCATATTCTTCAGTAAACGCAAAGGAAGCAGCGAGACGAGAGAGAAACAAGGCTGGTCTTTTATTTTCTCACTTTACTTTTTTGTGTGTGTTTTTTTTTAATTCTTGTTCGGGTTGAAGGAGCCAGACTGCTATTACAA
>NC_051404.1:2610987-2612005 GCF_015228065.2 Penaeus monodon | reverse complement strand
CTGCGGAGGCCGTCTGGAGGATCGATTAGTGTCACCTTGACCATTCGTTGCACAAGGCGCCGCTTAAACTCCCTCTCGGCGCCGCCAGGCCAACTCGATAGCGTTTCCCCTTTTCCGTCTGTTTCGCTGTATGTCTCAATGCATCCGTCAAGTGAAGCTCGATCTTACATCATCCAGTTGTTTTCCTCGTTTCGTCTATTTTCTCTCTCTTTTCCAATCGTTTCCCCCAGTTCTTCACCCGTCGTCGATGACTGAAAGTGAGCCTCATTAAACGCGAACTCGCAAGCACGACCTTCAGCGGGATCTTTAGGCTGCGTCCATTAACCTGCAAACTTAAGGTAGCGAGACATCGGGAAGATCTCGCATAATCATAACACAGACAAGAAGGCCAGGTTTTAGTCCGGTTTAGAGGATGTTCAACCGCGACAATGCTCATGAAAAAAAAAATAATAATAAAGTAGCTTCGGTCTGATAAAAGTATTCATTTTGTCTCGAGAAGTTTCGAAGCAAGGTCTCTTAAAATCCAGAACGTCTGATAGTCACGGCACGAGAGCTAAGTAATGAAGCCCTCAGATACAAGACTGATATTTATCTTTCATTGTGAAGAATATATAACAATAATGTAATCATGTATTGATACAGGGTAATAACAAAACACAATATGTCGTCAAACCATCTAATCCGCGTTCGGTCTGACTGACTGACTCACGTCCAGCGAATCTCGTCCCGCCTGAGATGCGAATATTTCTTCTTCTTCCTTTTTTCCCCTGTGTGATGAATGCTCTCCATTTCTGTAGAGGTAAATATAAGAGAAGAAGATATCAGAGCTGGGAGCCGAGGAGTAATCGTTTGGACGAGCACACATTATCATCAGAAATGAGGGAAGCTGTTTTTTAAGTTTCCCTGCAGTTCCGAGAAATTGGAGGAGCAAACATTGAAGTATTTGTTTTTAGCAAAAGTCCTTTTGTGTGAGGATGTGCGTTAATCTGGCGGGCGCTTCGATTGTTTTCTTGGTTTA
>NC_051404.1:2610536-2610765 GCF_015228065.2 Penaeus monodon | reverse complement strand
AAGACTGTTTTTCTTAATTGCTATTTCCTGGTATTCAAACAGTCCAAAAGAGAAACGGGTGATGATAATAAATTAATCAATTAATAAGATATACACGAGTTTTAAAAAAATGACAAAACATCAGAGAGGAAAATCCATTTAAATGCTAGCTCAGCAGACGCACACATTACACGGGCATTGAATTAAAATTGCACATTTCTATTACACCAGTTCGATGCTCCGTCTCCTC
>NC_051404.1:2610155-2610331 GCF_015228065.2 Penaeus monodon | reverse complement strand
TCCCCAACCCCTCTTTCTATTACCGCTATTAAATCAGATAAGGGACCCACTAGAATCAGAACATACAATTACAAGGAATGAATGTAATTTTTGTTTTCATTTGCATTAGCAATCCAATTTCGAGGTATCAGCGAGTGGAATTTCATTTGCAATAATTAATAATTACAATTAGTGCG
>NC_051404.1:2609872-2610110 GCF_015228065.2 Penaeus monodon | reverse complement strand
TTGGTCCGGGATTTAGAAAACCAAATTCCAAAAATGTTTAAAGGTATTCTCAAGTCTGTTGCTCGAAGATGGCAACCTTGTTTCATTACAAAGTCAGGTTGAACCAGTCCAGCTTGCTTGCAACTTGCTACACGCACTTGAGGAGGCGCAGACTGGTCTCCCTTCCGCGCTGTATTTGTCTGTCTCTTCATCTCTTTCTGTAGTTAGCTGTTTACTTGTTGCTCTCTCCCTCCCTTGA
>NC_051404.1:2609257-2609702 GCF_015228065.2 Penaeus monodon | reverse complement strand
ACTCTCCTACCTCTCTCCCAGCCTCCTCATTTTTCCTCCCACTCCCTCCCATCCTCTCTCCCTCTGTCCCTCTCCCTCCCTCCCATCCTCCCTTCCTCCCATCCTCCCTTCCTCCTTCTCTCTCCCTCGATCACCTCCCTCCCTCCCTTCCTCCCCCTCTCTCCCTCGATCACCTCCTTCCCCTAGTAATTAAAACACGGCTCCAGCCCCCCTCCCCCCACCTCCCCCGGGGAACTCAGGTGCAACAAACAGCACAAGCGGCTGTTCTCCTTTCGATCCTCCCTCCCCGTCGCCACCGCTGCCACCGCCTCCCCGCGCATCCCGGCGGCGAAACCAAATAGGAACCGTTGATTTTGTCCGCCTGGGGAGAAATCTCATGCTGTTATCGCCCCGCGTTGTAAGTTCTCGTGAAATGGGACAGGGACGATGGCCTTGCTCATGGCCG
>NC_051404.1:2608528-2608717 GCF_015228065.2 Penaeus monodon | reverse complement strand
GGTGCCACATGGTGCCATCACATTAATTTCAGCAGCACGTAACGGCCTCCTCGCGACCGTACGTATAACCTCAGGTGAACTTCGTTTCCCGAGAGCGTGAAGGTGAAGTCACCGCTCGCGTCGGGGGGGAGGCAGAGGGACGTGTGTTTACGTGAGTGGGTGTCTCTTAGAGTGCGTGTGTAAGAGAAG
>NC_051404.1:2607657-2608321 GCF_015228065.2 Penaeus monodon | reverse complement strand
TTATAGAAAAACCGATAGATAGACAAACAGAGATTGCTGTATATGTACATGCATGTTTTTTTTTGTGACTGTGTCCGAGCGAGTGCGCGTATGCCTACGTGCAAGCACCCACCTACCACTGGAAATACTTCCCGCGACCTCAGCCAACACTCCCAGCCAGATTAAGAGCTCCTTGCTTCGTCCTTTCGTCGCCACAATCGCATCCCGTCCCAACATCCAGCCTCGGAGGAGATCAATCGATACAGGAAATGCTGAGACGTGACTCATTTCCTCAGAGAGACCACGTGAAGGATACATGTAATTCCAGGACACAGGATGCGACGGCAACCTCCCTCCGACGACATTCCTGTGTCATTGTGAAAGAAAGAGAAGGGAAAGCGGGAAATGAAAAGGCCTTTGTGAAGATATATCATTTAATTCTTTTTTTTTTCCTGTTTTGAAAATATTCCCTGAAGGATCACGTCAACTTTCTTATTCTTATTCTCAGCGGCGGATGAGCGCTTGTTTCGTAAGGAGGAAGAAAAGGGTGGAAGCGGGGGAGATGGAGAGGAAGGAAAATGGGGAGAAGAGGAAGTGGACAGAATAAAAGAGAAGAAAAAAAAGGAAGAAAAAAGATATATATACTTCCTTCATCAAAAAAGTCCTTTTAACACGGGAAACTCAC
>NC_051404.1:2607330-2607582 GCF_015228065.2 Penaeus monodon | reverse complement strand
TTATTCAACACACGCCTTACACTTCCCCACCAATTAACAAGCCGACAAACCTCTCTTTTGGTAACCACATCGCTCAAGACTCACCGACGAGTCCTTGTTCCCGAGTCGCCAGTCTCCATTGCACGCCGACTCGAAACCCTCGAGGGACCCGGAAAGACACTGTTGCATTGTTGAAACGATCAAGGGGCCTCCGAAAGCCAAGAGGACCCCTGGGCTTCCCTCGGGCGCGGAGGGAGGCTGGTGGCGATCGTC
>NC_051404.1:2606215-2606304 GCF_015228065.2 Penaeus monodon | reverse complement strand
CCACTCCAGCTTATTTCATGCACTGTGAGTTTTCAGACAGTAAATATTGCAAAAATATAAAATACTAAAACGCAACGCAGTACAACCTA
>NC_051404.1:2605837-2605925 GCF_015228065.2 Penaeus monodon | reverse complement strand
AATCTCTGTTAGTAAAAACACCAGGAGCATTTCGTAGACCAAATGTACCATTATACGAGGAGCAGATGAAAGTTTGACACCTACCACG
>NC_051404.1:2605413-2605798 GCF_015228065.2 Penaeus monodon | reverse complement strand
GTCATGTTTTTTTTCCCTTTTCTAAGGAAAACGATTGTCTTGGATGCAGAAAATGCGATATTCTTTTAAATAGTTTTCATATGCTTTGTTCGTGTTCGTTGCAGGAATATATGGATATGCATAATATGTGACAAAAAAAATACATTTCTTCTCGTCATTTCCACTGTAAAGAGATGACTATGTTTTGATTTTCGTTTTTTGTGTAAAGTGCTTCGTCCTCAAAGCCGATTCGGGCGCTCCTTTAAGAAGTTTGTATGAGATGAAAGCGAATTTTACTCTTGTTCAATTACAGAGATTAGTAGGATGCATGTTTGTATAGTAAATTTTATATACATTTTTTTTCAGTAGATGCATGTTTACAGAGTAAAATTTTGATATATATATA
>NC_051404.1:2605220-2605322 GCF_015228065.2 Penaeus monodon | reverse complement strand
AGAATTCGTATGCGTACAGTCTCAAAAAAGAAAGATAAAATCTTGTCCAAAACTAAACCCTTTTCATCTACGTTTTTCTCTCTCGCCATCCATCTTCGCCAC
>NC_051404.1:2604921-2605081 GCF_015228065.2 Penaeus monodon | reverse complement strand
TATAAGAATAGAAACAAAAATTAGCAGGCCGACGCAGGTTCCGATAACAGGTCCCGATCGCCGCGCCACCTACTTTGTCCCTTTAACCCTTATCGAAGGTATTGTGGAGGCTGATCTCTCCCTCATGACGATGCGTGAATTCGCGTGGGCTTTTGACTGT
>NC_051404.1:2604551-2604737 GCF_015228065.2 Penaeus monodon | reverse complement strand
GGAAGGGGAGATAATAGGGTGTAGATGTTTTTTTATAGTTTATATTTTCGGGTTCGGGAGTTTTTAGATTAAAGCGGGGTGTCTAATAGGCTGTAATGTATATTAGTTTATCTGGGGTTTTATAATAAATATGTTATAAAGATTATTATTAATTAGAAGTGATGATGTGGGTAGAATAAATAAAAA
>NC_051404.1:2602631-2602773 GCF_015228065.2 Penaeus monodon | reverse complement strand
TGGTCTGTGTCAGCATCTAAGTCTTTTACTCGATAGTGTAATGTGTAGAACGGCTGAACTGTAATTCAAGACCTCTGTTGGTTAATCTGCGTGTTAAGTAACTGCGCTTAGTATTGGCGATGTGTATTCGTGTTAGGTGTCG
>NC_051404.1:2602176-2602484 GCF_015228065.2 Penaeus monodon | reverse complement strand
TTGATAAAGCCAGTGATACGTATTCTATATCCTTGCAGACATTCTCAATAGTTTTCATAAACATTGCATTCAGATTTATTTATACGTTAAATAAATACACAACAAAATTTATAGTAACGTTACCTGATAGCTGCAAACAGATCTCAACCAAATAACACAGTCAAAAAAAAAACTTTTTTTGGAATTAAATCCGTGGATGTTGAATATTTAAAAAAGATTAGTCAGCGTAAGAGTAAAGTAATTAATGTTTTCCATAGGCACAAAATGAAAACGTAAACCTGTATTTCAAATGACAAGTTTGATCACAT
>NC_051404.1:2601873-2602063 GCF_015228065.2 Penaeus monodon | reverse complement strand
AGTGTTGTTTGAATGTCTCACCGTTTTACATGATATATCGTTGGTTTTATTTGCTTAAAGTGTGGGCGCGTAATTGTTGCTACTTTTGCCTGCAGTAAGCTACCGTAAAGAACTCACAAGAACAAATACATATTCCTCTGCTCTAACGTTGTGCATACTCAAGTACGCATGCAAAGCGCATTTCGCTTTC
>NC_051404.1:2600984-2601583 GCF_015228065.2 Penaeus monodon | reverse complement strand
ACATGCTTTCTTTTCCTTTCTTCCTTCTCTTTCCCTCGTTTCCTCCCTTGCTTCCCTCCTCCTCATTTGGTTTCCTCTCTTCTTCTCTCTTCCTTCCATTTTCTTCTCTTCCTTCCATTATTTTCTCTTCCTTCCATTTTCTTCTCTTCCTTCCATTTCTTCTCTTCGTTCCATTCCCTTCTCTTCCTTCCATTTCTTCTCTTTGTTCCATTTCTTCTTTCGTTCCATTTTCTTCTCTTCGTTCCATTATTTTCTCTTCCTTCCATTTCCTTCTCTTCCTTCCATTATTTTCTCTTCGTTCCATTTTCTTCTCTTCCATCCAATTTCTTCTCTTCCTTCCATTTTCTTCTCTCCGTTCCATTTTCTTCTTCCCCTCTTCCTCCCTTCTTCCGTACGCCTCGCCCGCGCGCCGTCACCTTCACCTGTTATCTTAGCTGGCCATCAGACAGTCGACCACACCCACGATAACGGTTATCAGGTTACCTCTTGTTCTTCGTCAGTTATCCTGCGTTACTGTTTTTCCCTTTTTTGTTGTTGGACTTATGTTTTATGCTATGGAAAGATATTTGTTGTGTAGGGAATATGTGCGTACAGTATGA
>NC_051404.1:2600475-2600921 GCF_015228065.2 Penaeus monodon | reverse complement strand
AAAGCCATTCCAGAATCCCCCATTTTAGGATTTTTTAGACTTGGATCCTCCACTAATCATCCCTGTCTCCTCCATCTCCTTTTCTTCATTCCGTCGAACACGTTACGAATTATCCAATAACCTTTTCTTCCTGCCGCTTGCTTTTATTGTTGTTATATTTTACCATTATTATCATTTAAAAAGAATCCTTAAATGCGTATTTCGTAAATGATTTCTTGAGGCAAATATAATTAATTTCATTTAAATGCGTGTTGAAAAGAGACCAAAAACGGTTAATAGCGTGTTGTAAAAAATATGTAATCTCTTTTTTTTCCTTTTTTTTTTTAATTCATTCGTACATAAATGATATTGTCGGATAAAAAACAGCATTGTTTGTTGCTATTGCTTACAGTCTGCGTATCTCACAACACTCCCTTTATTTTCTCCAACTTATTTATCGACGAATT
>NC_051404.1:2600103-2600244 GCF_015228065.2 Penaeus monodon | reverse complement strand
GCCGCTGGAGTCAGAGGCTGGACGACGAGAGTTGGGAAACGCTGTTCTGGTCTCGCTCGATTGCGTGATGTCTTGCGCGAGACTGAAGGCGCGGCGAGCTCTGGGGTTTTGCTCAAGTTGATTACTTTTTGTTGAAACTTC
>NC_051404.1:2599346-2599526 GCF_015228065.2 Penaeus monodon | reverse complement strand
TGCGCTTTGCATGCGTACTTGAGTATGCACAACGTTAGAGCAGAGGAATATGTATTTGTTGTTGTGAGTTCTTTACGGTAGCTTACTGCAGGCAAAAGTAGCAACAATTACGCGCCCACACTTTAAGCAAATAAAACCAACGATATATCATGTAAAACGGTGAGACATTCAAACAGCACT
>NC_051404.1:2599095-2599233 GCF_015228065.2 Penaeus monodon | reverse complement strand
ATGTGATCAAACTTGTCATTTGAAATACAGGTTTACGTTTTCATTTTGTGCCTATGGAAAACATTAATTACTTTACTCTTACGCTGACTAATCTTTTTTAAATATTCAACATCCACGGATTTGATTCCCCCAAAAAAG
>NC_051404.1:2596144-2597534 GCF_015228065.2 Penaeus monodon | reverse complement strand
CCTCAAACTGCCTGCCCGTTGCCTGACCGCACGAGCTTAGCGCAATTCCGGCCACTGAGTGCAAACGAGGGGAGCAAATACAGCCATGAGGGTTTTTGACCTTTCGAGGCGAGTGAAGTAACCTAAGCTAATATCCTCCCCCAAAGGTCACGTGATCCCCATCCTCGACGGCCATTGGTTAGTTCCCTTCTAATGCACTTTACGAATCCGTGTTATTGATTAAATGGTTCGTTCGTTTAACGCTGGCAAAATCTGTAGCTGTAGTTTCCCGATAAAGACGTCGTTATTATTCATATACGGCATTATATAGCGCAATTTGCACTTGATAAAGAGACATGGTGGTCATTTGTGCATTTTTAAGCCGTAATGTGCAATGAACACCCTTTTTATCGACGAAACCCAACAAAGGCAAAAGCAGAAGTCGGTTCAAAGGGGCGATCTTCAATTTCAAAATCGAAGGAATTTCGGCCAAAAGTCCCTTCCCGACTCAACCGCGTTTTCCCCCCGCTTCCCGCACCCTTCCTCCGTCCAGCCCATTTGCGAGTGCCTCTATCGCAAAGGGTGTCACAATTCAGACCTGCCCGTGCGGTCGTGGCACTCGTCCACACTGGGCCGCGCCGAAGGCATTTGCCGCGGTGAACAAGCTGTGGCACTTGGGAGTAATGGTGGCTGCACTTAGCGCTCGATTACAGTGTCACAGTGCCAGTTACGGTGATTTAGTGCGATCCCCCCTCGCCCTCCTTTGGCACCCCATCCCCCTCCGCGCCCGCCCCTTCTTCTAACCAACGGGATTAAATGGTCGTATCTATGTGGTCACGCTGCAGTGCCCGGCCTGAAACGACCCAGTGACGGATGACTGCGGTGGCACTCGATCCCGGGCAGGTGGCACTCGTTTCAGTGTTGGTCCCGTGTGTGGTTTTCCCGTAAGGCGCTGTGACAGGCGGTGAGGCTCGCTACAGGCACGGTTGCTCGTGGCATCCCCCTTAGTTAACCGCGGTGGTGCTAAACGAAAATTAACTTGTGTGAAAAATACAGAACAATACGTTATGTTCCTCTTTCTTTAAACAGTGACAGTGTGCTAACCCTTGCACGAACCGGAAATAGAGACGTAATGAATTCGCATTAGTACAGTGTGAATCCGATCTAACTGGCGTACCAAGATTAACGAAATAATTGTGTGTTCTTATGATACATTTTAAAGCGTGTTGAGACAGTACAGAAAAAGAACGTAGACAAACACTTAAATAAGTTTAATGGTTCCTTTTTGCATCAAAGAAAACGAAGAGAAAAAGAGAGAGAGAAGACGGATTCGAGGCAATAAACACTTAAAAGGAAAAGATGAAAAACTAGAGACACAAGGAAACAAAGCTAATTCGAGGGATAATGTCCG
>NC_051404.1:2595991-2596097 GCF_015228065.2 Penaeus monodon | reverse complement strand
GGGGTCTTGAAACAATTTAAAAGTTTAGCCGTATTTTATTCACGATTCGGGATAATGTGAAACTCTGTAATACATTTTAAGTCCTTGGATGAATTTCCTTGTGGTC
>NC_051404.1:2594795-2595498 GCF_015228065.2 Penaeus monodon | reverse complement strand
TCAATACGAAGAAATATGTACATTTTTAAATTGTTCTAAAAAACATGTTTAAGAACCCGTCACTCAAACACCCTTTCCCCCTCCCCCCCACCCCCAACGGTCTGTACCCCCCCCCCCCTCCTACGTCCTTCGGCCTGATTACGTTACGGAAAATCAGATCTTTGCGGATTTCCTCACGCCGATTTCATCCGGATTCAGAATTACGCCGGATAAGATGCAGGTTACATTTGTATCACGAAGGAAGTGAAACGGATTGAACGCGGCCGAATAATTACAGGTGAAGAGAGATTTCCGTTTTGTGTTCTAGGATTTGTGGGGATTAATTATACTGGAATGTTGATTAGAAAAAAAAAAATCGAAGTTGTTGGACGTCATTCGAATGAGCTTTGATTATTGCGCTGATAAAAGTATAAAAATAATATTCAGAAATGGAAAAAATATCTCTTAAAGTTTTTTTTTAGGATTAGACATTTTATGAAACCAGCCATGGAGAGAGAGGGAAAAAATGTACTCCTAAAAGTGTAGTGAATAAAAAGGATAAAAATGATAATGCATTAGTTTGATCAAAGGAACTGAAAAGAGAGAGAGAGAAAAGAAAATTCTCTCGCACAAAAAAAGATATTGCCAGCTGTTATTTTCACATAATATCCCGTCCATTTCTCCATTTTTCTCTGAACTTATTTACCTGTCTCGATCAGAACAA
>NC_051404.1:2594211-2594610 GCF_015228065.2 Penaeus monodon | reverse complement strand
ATTCGATTTTCCTTTCAAATTTATTCACAAACGAAAGGCAGAAACCCAGCTTAGAGAGGAAGGAATATCACCTGCGCGTCGCCGTTTTTTTTTATGAATTCGTAAATCATGATCGAGATAATTTTGAAAATGCCCAAGAAATGTTTCCTCTCCTTGTCCCGCCGTCGCTCGGGATTGCGTAAATGTAAATGTAAATAAGTTGTTTCTTTCAAAACTTGAGTTCGTTGTGGATTCCATTGTTGTTGTTCTGGATTATGTGTTTTGTAAATGAGCATTTCTTTGATTATAAATGTTTCTTTTTTGGTAATGAATGCTTTAAGGTTGGTTGTTGTAGGTATTGTCTGCAATTTAGGTAATTATAGTAAGTGAATAAAGCAGCACTGATTTGTCGTCATAATA
>NC_051404.1:2593706-2594061 GCF_015228065.2 Penaeus monodon | reverse complement strand
AACTATTATGTGTGTAACTGGATAAGTGAACAGAAAATTAGATTCGTGGAAAGTCTGTACTGACAGACGTCGCAAAGAATTTACCAATAATATCTCGTATTTTCGCACGGCGTCGGGAACGAGGAATGCAAACATTTATATAGGTTCCATTTCGACCCCCCCCCCCCGACATCCACCCTCTCACCCCTCACGTCCGGTATGGTGATCGACCTGACCTCCCGGTAATTGGTGAGGTCAAGTAGTGACGTCATAACATTATTCCCGATTATTCAGTGGCTTATGGGGGTAGCTAGTGGCCTCTTGTATCACCTACTCTGTCTGTCAGTCAGTTTCCCTCTCTCTAATAAGAAAAAAT
>NC_051404.1:2593277-2593516 GCF_015228065.2 Penaeus monodon | reverse complement strand
CTTCCTACGTGCCTTCAAAAACATACCGCTCCCACCCAATAGCGAAACTTCCTTAGGAAATCTTAAAAGTATTTACACAAGAGCCATGATTCCTGAGAACTGAACCTCCCTGTCTCGTTCCTGCCTTGAGGTTTTAGAACTGCGCTTCTTAAAAGAGGTTTGATGCGACTCCCAAGTTCGACCTCGAGTATGCTGAAGTTCTGCGGAAGGGGGAAGAAACGGGAAAGTGATGTAAGTTG
>NC_051404.1:2592662-2592892 GCF_015228065.2 Penaeus monodon | reverse complement strand
AGGAAACTAGCTTCTCTCTACTTTCATTACAGTCATGAATTTGATTTTGATTTTCTTGTTAAAATGCTTTTGCACTGTAGAGTTAAAGCCTCTGTCTGTTCGAAACAGCTGCTGTATTTTTGATAAAGGTTAAACCTATTCCTATGGATACCAAGCTTAACGTAAAACTGATGGAGTTATTTTATCTTGCGTAATGAAGTCTGTGTTCTGGTTCATAACAAGATCAAAGC
>NC_051404.1:2592248-2592488 GCF_015228065.2 Penaeus monodon | reverse complement strand
ACGTATGTGTTTGCGTTTGTGTGCATATATGTATGTATCAGTGTATAGACATGCAGAGAGTGTTTACAGCTTTTGTGTCATCATTTGTATATCTATTTCGATTATCCTCAAGGCCATATTGCCAGACTTCCTGTACCGTACTCTGGATTCCTCGCCGCTCGGGCCACCAATCACCCATGCGCTATAGAGCTTCCCCGCTGGTAATCAAGGATGTCAGATATGTATATATATGCGTATGGG
>NC_051404.1:2591254-2591351 GCF_015228065.2 Penaeus monodon | reverse complement strand
GAAGCCAGTGTTACCAGATACCTCATGCTGGGTAATCGATACCAAAGCTAGGTACCACAGCTACATGCGTAAAAGTTTACCGATCATTACTACCTAA
>NC_051404.1:2590673-2590755 GCF_015228065.2 Penaeus monodon | reverse complement strand
TCATTTGCAGAAGCCAAGAGGAAAGAGAGATGAGGAAATGAGGGGAAACGCGGCCTTCTCATTGGTTATTCCGTCATGGGTA
>NC_051404.1:2590090-2590440 GCF_015228065.2 Penaeus monodon | reverse complement strand
TCAGCGTAGGATCGAGTTGCTTTGGCGTGCTCCGGTGTAGACTGGGAATAGACGCTGATTATTTATGTAGAGCTTCTAACGCCAATAACAGTCGGCCGTGGAAGTGAAATTCACCGCTAATCGCTTTCATTCCTCCCTTATTTACTCGTGCATTTGTTCACTTCAGTTCATTTTCCTTTTCGACCATTATTTTCCCGTCTGTTTTTGGTACTCGAGTGTTTGAAAAATATCAGTCGCGGTTTTATTTTTTTGGGTTTTTGGGTTTCTTTCGTATGATTCATCGTGATTTTTTTTTGTGGATTGATGGTTATTTTGAGATTTTGTCGTAAAAGAATCGCTCGTCTTGATTT
>NC_051404.1:2589492-2589747 GCF_015228065.2 Penaeus monodon | reverse complement strand
TCTGTCTCGAAAAAAATGTCACAAATGCTCCAAAATCGGTCAGCTGTGCCTACGAGCTTATTTCATTTTAAAGATTTTTAGAGTGCATTATCTGGTAAATGATAAGCCGTAAAATAGAAATAAAAAATCTAATTAAACAAGAAAGGAAAAAAATAAATACAATTGGTGATAAGAGTGTAGGTGTTTTAATTCTCAAATGAGGATGCTCGGTTCACCACTTTTTCCTGTTTTTTAGTTCTGTTTTGTAAGCAAACT
>NC_051404.1:2588727-2589282 GCF_015228065.2 Penaeus monodon | reverse complement strand
TACAGAAAAAAAAACGACAAAGGGAAGCGAGAGGGATGACTCCAGAAAGCAAGCGAAAGGATAGTCCAAATTACTGCGATCGTTTTGTTGACATGCCAAGAAATGATCAAAGAGTAAAATGGCCTGTGTTCAAAGGGAAACTCTGATAGACTCACCTTACCATTCCTTTATGTTATGAAATTGGTGTTTACTCTTCTCTGAGTTGGTGTGTATATACTTTAGTGGGGCCATTAAAATGATTCGGAGCAGGAATCGTTAGCGTGACTCCTTTGTGTCTTTTACTTTAACATGAGTCTCACTCTCTATCTTGGTATATGGTACAATGAAGGTCTACTGATGCTATATAGGGACGAGTAAGATAAATACGATTATTAATATTATATAATATTTACAATAGTTCGTATGGTGTCTAAGGTAAGGTAAGCTAAGTTAATACAGAATGAACAACGTATATATTAACGTATAGTCAGTGTGGCGTTATGACATAGGCCTGTGATCTAGCTTTCCGCTATTAACCTGTTGCTTGTATTTTTTCTAGGTCACCTCCACGGGGAA
>NC_051404.1:2588361-2588699 GCF_015228065.2 Penaeus monodon | reverse complement strand
TGTGCAGTGAAGGCGATCAACGGCACGCCCACCGCTCAGCTGACTCTCTCGCACGCCCACGCCCTCACCAAGCAGGGCTCGACGCTTACCCTCGAGATCGACGAGTAAGTGCAGAGTTTTGCGTCCCGTTGCAGCCTCCGAGATTTTGCACTTTTTTCTGTTTGTTTATTTCTGCAATACCTTCTTATTGTTTTGTTTTATTTATTTATTTGTTCATTCTTTTATTTATTTTTGTTATTTTGTCGTTTTCCTGTTTCTTTCTTTATTTCTGTATAGCATTTTATATTGTTTCTGACTTATTTCTGTGTGCAGCGATTTCTGAAGTTAATTTTTGGTCG
>NC_051404.1:2586309-2588035 GCF_015228065.2 Penaeus monodon | reverse complement strand
CTTGCGTGTTGCTATTTTGTAACTAAGATCAGGTAACTTGAGTGTATTCTTTATAGGAGGGATTATTGACATGCCAAATGATGATTAAAGATTCATCTAGATTTTGTTCTCACTGATAGTCGCCAGTACGATGAAATTGGAAACGCGTAATCTCGAGCAATAATCAGAGATAATCAGAGTAGTTCTGTTAGCAATTGATTTCGAGAAAACATAGCTATGTGATTAAATAAAAGATGAATTCACTGATTAAATAGCCGTGATAAATAGCTTCCTCGTACTGCATATTGTATACGTAGAGGTAGCGGCTGTGGCAAGTAAGGTTTACAGAAACAAAAAGGCAGTTCTGTATTTTTCACATATCTGTCCGCATTTATACCTGGATTAATTATAAGTGTCTATCAAAAGAGTATCATATTCATAACAAAAAAGGTCAATAGTTTGTAAAGTACGTTCTGTAATATTGCTCCTTGAAGTTGGGATCTACAATAAAGTGTCATTGAAAAATTATTTCACTTAAAAAAATTGCTCTAAAAACGTTTTATTTTATGCTAATGCCCTTTCGGTATGCATTCTCATCTATCGTGCATTTTTTTTTTATCGACTGTTTACTCGATTTATTTATGTATCAGTTTTAGATTTCATTCGACCTTTGCTTATTCGGCTGTTCGGTAGATTGGTTAATCCTTCCGTTTCTAATTCTTCGTTTCTCTTCTGTTCTCCTTTATTTGTTTACACTTTGGTTATTTGTGATTATCTTTTGAGCCGAGGGGTTTGATTGCCTTTCTGACGAGCGCAGCAGTGTATTAACATTCATAAGGCCTTTGATTCGGGGAGGAGCTTAATTCATCCTTCTGAAGTGTTTGGTGTCAAAGAAAACATGGAATCCGAAAACGATATTGACTCAGGATTTATAGCAAAAAATCATTAACCGTTTTTTTCCCTTCTTTTTTTCTTAAAGAATGTGAAATGTCAGCCTTATTTCCTCTGTGTTGAGAAATTTACCAATTTGGTGTGTTCTTTGTCCATTATTCTCTGTTCTTATCACTCAGTCTGTTATCTATATAATCTTTATTAATTTATTTTAACCAGGACTTATTTCAATTCCGAAATAGGAAGAAACCCAGAAGCAAGTATCAGCTCGGGACGTTGAAGATGGTTAAAGTTCTTTCGCCATCAATTTCTAACTTCGTTTTTTCGTTTCCGCTACCTGTTGGGTCATTTTCAACTTGATCCTTACCTTAGCTCAACGTATGGCTTTGCCTTTCGTCTTTCCAGCTTTAGTCTTGCAGAAGTTGCTTGTTTTACGAATGAAAATCCTCCTGCATAAACACGACCGTTTCACTCGAGAAGTGAGACAGTCGTTTCGAAATGGCAGCTTCGAGAGCGTTTCTTTCTCACGCTTAATTAACTATTTTTTTTTTATGACGTGTTTTTACTCGGCGTGTCAACAGTGAATCGTGTTCTCGCCGTGATGCACGATCCGCCTCTGTTTACCATCTGCCGAAGACTCAGTTTCTCGGAGTTGCTCATAAAGCTACCTACGTCTCCAGTCATGGCCTCGTCGCCAAGATAATGACGGAATTAATGATCTCTCTTCTCGTGATGATCTCTGCCTGGACTTAATGAGCCTGGCCTCTAAAAGTTGTCTCGAGACCCTAAAACTCCTTTGCTCATGGATATTATATCTACACTTGGTGTGATAATGGCGTGCGATTCTCGAGAGAAA
>NC_051404.1:2585533-2586228 GCF_015228065.2 Penaeus monodon | reverse complement strand
ATCTAGTGTATTCTTGAAAAAAAAAGTTGTTTTTAGATTTTTGCATGTCGATATCTCCGCTCGCAATTTATTTCTCTCGAAGATAAAGTAGACCTATACAGACGATTATGAAATAAAGAGAAGAAAGACAGCTCCGTGCGACGTCACCTTGGGTTGAGAAATCGTGCCGCGAGAAATCCAGCTTGAACAAATTAATTTTCTCTCGCTAAGGCCCCGGTCTTCCTTGGCATTTATTTGAGAGAAATGATTTTCACCGTGATATTTTGGTGAATCTTAAATAATAAATATGGTTAAAATTGTATACACTAAAGCAAAGATAAAACGGAAGGAAGCAGATAAGATCAAAACAAAGGGAAAGAAGGAAACGAGGAAAGAGCAACACACCTGCATATTAAACAAAGTCGTGGGCATCATGCAGAAAGACCCCAGGCAGCGCAGGCGGCGAGAAGGGACTCGGGGTAAACACGGTAGCTGACCAAGTGACCTTTCCCTCGCAGCAGGACGGAAGTAAAAGGTCAGGTTAAGGGTCCGGCCGGAGTGTTGTTTGGTGAATGTCATATTTAACTGCAGTTGTATTCGGCTGGCCTTCTGGACTGGCCTGGAATGGGTGGAGGATGAGCTTTTCTATCGCTGTCGGTGTGCTGTTTGGTAGTTTATCCATCTGTTTCAATGATTATTAGCCCTCATTCCCTCTT
>NC_051404.1:2585085-2585436 GCF_015228065.2 Penaeus monodon | reverse complement strand
TTCCCCTCATCCTCGAGCTGTTTCCCCTCATCCTCGAACTCTTTCCCCTCATCCTCGAACTCTTTCCCCTCATCCTCGGCCCTTCCTTGCAAGGCGGGCGGCTCCTCCCACGCGGAAAAAGTTAGTTTCGCCGCCAAATGTCGAGGAAAAGGAATCTCTCAAGCTTCACTGCCGGCTTTCACGAGTCTTGGAGGACGAGGGAGAGTTAATACCTTTTCGGGCGAAGACGATGCGATCTATTTATCAGCGAGGCGTGGGCGTGGTCTGGTGCATTCAAGTGGGCGTGGTCTGGTGTTTCCCGGAGGCGTGGATTTGCCATCATTTGACCGTTTGAAAATGCAGTTCATGGGG
>NC_051404.1:2584041-2584231 GCF_015228065.2 Penaeus monodon | reverse complement strand
ATTGAATATCCTGCGAAGATCCCGCAGACTTCCCCAAGATCTTTACAGAAACGGCTGCATCGAAAGGCGATTGGATTCCCTCCCGATCGTCCGGAGGGTGAAGTGTGAAGGGAAGGGCGAGGAGGGTGTGGCCTAGCCTTGCTCCCTTCGCCTCAATGGCCCAGGGAGATTATTGCTTTGGTGCTAGCCT
>NC_051404.1:2583569-2583804 GCF_015228065.2 Penaeus monodon | reverse complement strand
AGCTACAGTTGCTACCAATGGCTGCGGAGGTTATTTCTGTAATGGTAATGGCAAGGGGAGCTTTTATGATGTGATTTCGAAAATACAGTGTTTGGGAGCGGACAAATAATGGTTGGAAAGAGATTATACAGCTGGACGAAAATGAAGTTATGGGAATAATACTGACCATAAGGGGTGATTCTCAGAACATAAAATATTTCTATAATCTGAAGAGAAAATGCTTAATAATTATAAC
>NC_051404.1:2582945-2583376 GCF_015228065.2 Penaeus monodon | reverse complement strand
TGTAATACAAAGCGCACGCACACATCTCAACGTTCTCAATGCTACGAAATTCTGTTTACTTTGGTCAAGAATCCCAAAACTCCTTATGCATTCCTCCAGGTGATAAGTTATTCTGCGGTTTTGGGTTTCTCTTCACATGTAAACGGTGGAAGGAATGTCGATGGTGTTTTCTTTTTTATAAATATCTGCCTGCCCTTCTGTCTGGGTGTTTATAATAGTGTCTGTCTGTATGTGTATGTGTTAACGTGCGTGCGTAACGTATCCTGTTTGATTGCGTCTTTTTTTTCTTTCAATCTCTTGATAGATTGATAGAAAAAAGACAGGATACGCGAACATACGCACGTTAACACATACACATACAGACAGACACTATTATAAACACCCAGACAGAAAGGCAGGCAGATGCTTATAAAAAAAGAAGAAACATCATG
>NC_051404.1:2582579-2582833 GCF_015228065.2 Penaeus monodon | reverse complement strand
GCCACCCAATCTATCTACTCAGCCAGTCAAAGTCTGATAAGTCAAAGGGACTAAAAATCCAAAAATATTAGCGTTTACTAATCCGCCTCTGATTCTGACACTAATGTTGATGAAGTGGCAGGTGATGACAAGGGACTCTTCTTCGTGTATCGCCTTTCAAGGCTCGGAAGGTCTCGGGAAATATCGGTAGTAGATAGAGATGGTGGAGATGATTATGAAAATCGAGAAAAGAAAGTTTGCTTGTACTCGTCGAT
>NC_051404.1:2581969-2582215 GCF_015228065.2 Penaeus monodon | reverse complement strand
TCGACGCGTGGCTGACTCATCTGCCATGGCTGCTTAGACCAGACATCACACGACTCTCCCTCTTAGTATGCCAAGGGAAACAGAACCTTTTTACTGTGTACCTTAAGGATCATTTTACAACGGTGGGTGGCTTGATCTCCGCTAAGAGGGAGGATCGAGGGAAAAGCCTGATTCCCGTTTTCTGTGAGACGTTAATTAAACACGTGTGTTGATCCTTAACAGGACATTGTTTTTACATTGACGATC
>NC_051404.1:2579408-2580005 GCF_015228065.2 Penaeus monodon | reverse complement strand
AACGTCCCTGTCCATGTTGGGCACCTGTTTACACGTAGGTCTATCCGCGTCTCCCGTCACCGAGCATCGGATTGTTCACTCGGTCACCTGCTAATGAAGCGCCGCATGAGCATCAGAGAGGACCACAAGCCGTAAGGCCGACAATACACCATCACACCGGAAGGCCGTCGACTGTACAGGAAATTAGGATTAGTTTTATTTTGCCCCGTCGACGTGAATTCGCTGTGTCGTATCTCTGGCACAGACTTCAGCTATTTTTGCCTGGAGGGACTCATGCGCGTGCTCAGGGCGGACGCGAGTTTCAGAGGGGTGTGTGGCGTTTCCGTGCGCCTTGGCTTTGTTTACGTCGGTGTGTGGGCGTCTGTAGGAGGGTTTAGAGGGCGTGGGTAGTGCTTCCAGCGAAGAAGCGTTTTGGAAGAGGATTGAGGAGTGAGAAAGGCAGTTCGGAAACCGGTTAGCAACATGGCGAGCGAGTGATAAGATGTGGGACCGCACACATGTGGACTGGTTGACCGAAAATTATGGGCACGCGGTCGGTCCGGCGGCCGCAGCGGGAGTGTGAACGCTTCTTGGCACTAGGGTGTAACTGGTGGCTGG
>NC_051404.1:2579009-2579364 GCF_015228065.2 Penaeus monodon | reverse complement strand
CTGGCGTCTCTCTCTTAACATCAGCACAAGTGCCATCAGTAGTAGGCTTTGGTCTGGTCTAGCGCTCGTGGTCTTCTGGCTCCCAGTGCCACGATTATCCACGGCCCAAAGTGCCAGTGAGGTAAGTAGGACCGCGGGGCGAGCCAGCACGTGTACTGCCACTGTGGTGCCAGCGGTCGTGATGCCCCAGCCGTAGGTGGCTGGCGAGTGTGCAAACATTGTGGACTAGCTGTGACAACATCTACCGTTATAACAGTGCCAGTAGCAAGTGCCAGTGAGATTGTAGTAGCAGGGGAATGAGAGTAGTCCTCCACCTGTAGTGCCAACAGTCACTCCACCAGAGACACCGGTCCTT
>NC_051404.1:2578274-2578986 GCF_015228065.2 Penaeus monodon | reverse complement strand
TCTCCGTTCCACTCGCCGGGGAGTGCCAGAAGCGGCAGCCTACGACGGTAAACGTTTCCCAAGTGTCCGCTGAGCGAGGCTTGAAGGGTGAAGGTCCCGCGAGTGCCCGACAGTGCCAGCGAGGGCGGAGAAGAGGTGCGGATGCCCTTCGCGAAGACGTTCTCGCCGTGACGACCGCCTCGCCGCCTACACCGGCCTTCCGTCTGTCTGTCTCGCCTCAGACATTTCGCGATGTTTGCTCGCCTGGCATCCTGAGCATGAAGTGAAGAGTTCCCGTCCGTGCGCGGGCCGCTACGCAAATGTGTGTTGTTCTCTGTTAAAGGAATCGTTGCTGAAGTCCTTTCGTGGTGTAAAATTATATAGATGTGCTTATAATGGTATATTTGTACAGAAAAAGTAGATGATATGATATTCACAACAGTGCTTAACCCGCTTCTTTAGATGTCAAGCTGCAGTTAACAAATCATTAGGCTTCAAAGTAACTTCTGTAGATAGTGTAGTACTAGACTTACATTAACAGAAACATCGCATAACAATTAACAAAGAAAAAACAAACAAAAAAAACTCATGAACGAAGCAAAACATACTCTCTCTTAGTCGTTGATGTACATATGGTCGATCCGAGCATGGAACTCTCAGAGAATCTACCCCTTATGTACAGCGCCAGTAGTGTCCTTCTTGTCCCGGAGATGTATGGGTAGGTGGCACAGCA
>NC_051404.1:2578000-2578138 GCF_015228065.2 Penaeus monodon | reverse complement strand
AATGCGGCTGCAAAAGTTTTATTAATCAAGCATGTGTTAAATGTGGCATCGTGATATCGATACAGATATGTATGTGGACGAGTGTGACAGATAGATATGCAGATGGAGAGATAATTAAATAACTACATAAACAGACGG
>NC_051404.1:2577199-2577604 GCF_015228065.2 Penaeus monodon | reverse complement strand
ATCTCATTTTCTCACTCCTCATTTGATATACTGAACCACGAAGGAAAATCACTAGACCACACCAGCATTAAAACAACGCAAAGAAACTAAGAAACTCGCACCCAAGCAAAGAATCGCAGAGAAAATGTCAATGGGTTGCAATGGGCTGCAAAAGCAAATTATGATGTGTCAATTTTCCTACTGAAGAATTTTCCTACTGAAGAATGCTAGCTTTATTGTAGCGGTTTATTGTCTTTCTTCTTCTTCTTCTCCGCTTTATTCACAGTCGTCATCCGTTGTTTTAATGCCTTCTTTTGTTGTTCTGGTTCATCCTTATTTCAGCTTGGTCTTGCCTCGTCCTTTCCGTAAGCAGGAAGCAGCATTATCTTTATACGAAAAAAAATTCTCAGCCGTTGTTTTTTTTTT
>NC_051404.1:2576706-2576865 GCF_015228065.2 Penaeus monodon | reverse complement strand
TACTGTACCTTATATAGTTTATATATATTCATATTTATTTGCGTTTCGTCTCCCGCTTTTCTCACGCTTTTCGCATCTCGCGTTTGGATGTTTTTCTCAGAAATTAATTCAAGGCTTTAAGGCAGGTCGGCTCTTTGGCTTTGCTTGCGAGTGTGCATC
>NC_051404.1:2575428-2575967 GCF_015228065.2 Penaeus monodon | reverse complement strand
ACCAGTTCATCATTCAACCAATGCAGGGACTCAAAAAGGCCTTTTTTCAATGCTCTTGCCTTAACCGTGTTTATGTGACGCGTTGCTGCATGAAAGCGGTTGTGGTATTTCGTTTGTTTGTATGATTGCTATATTCTCTGACGTAATGCATTTGAAGAGACAAATGCCACGGGAATACTGACAGATGTGTGAATATACATATATATGTCAAGCATGTTGACTGGGTTTAGCATAAAGTGTGCAGTTCTGTTTAGCTGCTGTATATACTCCTGCTAAACTATGTACTACATCCATATGTCAAATATACAAACTGTAACCAAATGTGCAACGGAAAATTTACACTCGCCGGGTATACCAATAGCGCGGGAAATTGTACACAGACGTCTGCCCAATATCGTAGCACTGTACCGTGATATAGGTCTTTCAAAGAAGTCATGGCGTTTTCTTACGGGAAAAATCAATGACACTGTGTAATGAGACCAGTGCATTCCTGGAACGCGATAGAGGGAGGAAGAAAGAGAGGAAAGTCGATAATGCAC
>NC_051404.1:2574836-2575324 GCF_015228065.2 Penaeus monodon | reverse complement strand
ATAAGAAGAAAGTAACGATACACTCCCTCTCCGTTACCCCTTTTTTTAAGGGTACTTAAATCTCCCTCGAGGCTCCTGTTCCCCCAAACCTCTTTCCTTTTCTCTCCTTTCTGCTGCGTGCCTCTGAGACTGAGGGCGAAGGTGCTTGTGCTAACTGACGAAGGGGAGCTGAGATAGGGGTCAAGGAGGAAGGAGGGGTGACAGAGGGGAGGAAGGAGGGGTGACAGAGGGGAGGAGGGAGCGGAGGTATAGAGGAGGAGGGAGAAGGAGACAGGGGAGGAAGGAGGGGAAGATATAGGGGAGGAGGGAATAGAGATAGAGGGGAGGAAGGAAGGGGAGATAGAGGGAGGAGAGGAGGAGAGGCGGGAGAGATAGAGGGGAAGAATGTAGGAGTAAAGAACCCTACAACGAGCGTAGGTGACTGAACTGGCGGCCTCTGTATGGATAGGGGGCGTCTGTGTTTGATTTTGACGTTGAAGTAGAATGTA
>NC_051404.1:2573385-2573677 GCF_015228065.2 Penaeus monodon | reverse complement strand
AAAGAAGAAAGAAAGAAACCCCTTTTCTCTTTACCTATAATTTCTCCTTCGTCCTTTGACATCATCACCAGTATTCCCTTTCGTGAGTGCCAGGTTACTCTGTCGCGAGTGCCATCAACCTGGCAGCTCGAGGAGTGACTTAAACATCAGTCTAATCACGCGATATAGCATTCGATTTGCACTGAACACAAGACACACCAGGGTTTTCGGAATCACAAATAAGCGTAACTAATGCCATCCGGAAAAAGGGTAATTGTTATATAAAAAGGGTAGAAAAGAGAAGACAGGGAGA
>NC_051404.1:2573190-2573349 GCF_015228065.2 Penaeus monodon | reverse complement strand
GGGAAGAAGGAAGTTAACACGGATATTTTATCTTTGAGGAATATACCCTATGCTCATTTTCCTTGTAGGCATTTCAAAATTCCTCGTTTATAATCAATGTGCTTAAAAACAATATTTTTATAAAAATTTTATCGAAAATAAGAACACCCTCGTTTGCCT
>NC_051404.1:2572718-2573082 GCF_015228065.2 Penaeus monodon | reverse complement strand
ACAGAAACTTTTTTGCGTTGAAGTGCAGGTGTCTTCAGTGTGCGCCTGAGTAACGAGGTGGACGCATTCTCTAGTGTTAGAGCATGACAGGTCGCGTTAGCTACGTGACACCTGTACATCAGACCGCATGGCGTTAGAACGTAGTAGATCATGCCCCTCCCTCCCCCCAACCCGCCCCCACCCCTTCACAATAACCCTCGTTAACCCCCCTCCCCACCCCTAATCTTCTTCCCCTCCCACTTCTTGCCACGAATAGACAAATGCAGAGAGTTGTAAGCGTGAAGGAGGCACACGGATTCCTGCCATAGCTTCTCTGAGGACCCTTGTTAAGTGGCAGTAAATCCATTGTTAGCGCGGTGCCTGT
>NC_051404.1:2572138-2572629 GCF_015228065.2 Penaeus monodon | reverse complement strand
ATGAGGGAATATAGACCTGCTTGGCCTACCGCATGTATGGCTGTTTTATGCCTAGGTTTCTTTGAGAATTTAGCTTCTTTTCCCCATATTTTATGTCATATTAATAGGTCAGGTCGTTTAACCTCTCTGACACTTCATTTTTTGATGATGGATAGCATAATTACGGTTCTGTTTATAAGTCCATTTACTTTTCTCATCTGCCTACACGAATTACGCACGTATCTCTTTGTGTTCCTTCTGAGACATACATGCAGCCCTCCTGAGAGATTTCTGAACCAATTACGGGGAAATTCTTACGGTAAATTGAGCACCTTGGAGCAATGCCGAGAATCTGAAGTATTGTTGTATAACGGCTGAAGAAGGAAAGGTCTCCTCAGAGCTCTTCATTGGGCAGAGACATCGCGTTGAACTTATTTTGGCGTGTGTCTGACCTTTCCTAAATTTTATGACCTTTTTGCCGCGTTTGAACGGGACAGCACTGGATTTTCGTA
>NC_051404.1:2571970-2572058 GCF_015228065.2 Penaeus monodon | reverse complement strand
CAGATAATGATATAACGAGGCTCTAAGTACTTGTTGATGGATAGATTGATAAATATTGGCAGGAATAGAATAACATGTGGGCGGATGT
>NC_051404.1:2571594-2571936 GCF_015228065.2 Penaeus monodon | reverse complement strand
AAGTAAATAAGTAGACGAAGAAATGGATATATTAATGGAATGAAGTCAAATGGAGTAAAATTTTGGATACCCTGACAAACGGGTGAAGGTAAATTATGTTAATATACGAAAGAAATGCACCCAAAAGGGTTTAGAATTAGCCTTGAGCTTGTGTACAGCGAGGGGGAAAAAACTAATTGTTATTTCATTTCGCAAGAGTTTAAAAAATGCAGTAATCTAAACTCGAATTTCTCTTTTTAAATACCCGGGGAATTGTTTTTAAGCATCGAATAAGTACCATTAACAAAATTTAAATTGCCCTTAAATTGCCCTCCTTTTTGAAGAATAAGGAGAGATAGAGAG
>NC_051404.1:2571478-2571577 GCF_015228065.2 Penaeus monodon | reverse complement strand
TCCATGACAGCAAAATTGAAAGGCGATCCTTCCTTCACTGTCTCAGGGAAGGGAGTGTAGGAGCCACGCCCTCGGCAGAGACACCTTAAATCCATTACT
>NC_051404.1:2570487-2571151 GCF_015228065.2 Penaeus monodon | reverse complement strand
AAACCTAAAACGTCAACAGAAATACACAATATAACGATAGGTGGTGTGGCTGAGCCCCCCAGGGGTGAAACTTCCTTCCTTAAAGAGTTAAGCATTTACATGAATATTTATTACATAATCTTAAAACAAATCTAGAGATATATATGAACAAGAGAAAAATGAAAACACATAAATCTCTCATTTAGACTTAAAAATCCAAAAATAAGCATTTTGTATTATTAATTTTTGACTAGTTAAACAAACAGTACAGTTACTGCATTATAATGTACATATTGATAATGGGGGAAATACAACACTACAGGAGTAAGTGGAAGAGGTAGGAATGACATTAAAAGGGAGTGAAAGGGAGATGAGGAGTGAGAGATGGATGGAGGAAGGGGGTAAAGAGGATGAAAGATAAGAAGGAGAGTGTGAAGAAGAAGGGATGAGGATAGGAATAGGAGGGAAGTAAAGGAGAGTGAGGAGGGGAGAGGAGGGAAGGCAGGGGAGCGGTATGAGGGGTAGGGGGCAGGGAAGTGGATAAGATATGGGCCTCGGGGAGAGGGAGGGGAGGGACGGGGGGGGGGTTGAAACGACACACAATTCATTGGAGATCTGGACGCTGACGCCTCGGAGACGTGGCTTGGAGACTTTTTGTTGATGTAACTTGCAATTATTTATGATC
>NC_051404.1:2567897-2570276 GCF_015228065.2 Penaeus monodon | reverse complement strand
CTCTATATACCATATTGATATACACTCTTCATGATCTAGTGCGAACAGCGAATAACACCCTGGTCGTTCATTGTGGGAACAAGAGGCGACTTCACCAGAACAAACGACAAACATTTGTTCAGGATTATGCGACGGAGTGTGAAAAGTAAGGTCCCATATCTCATTGCAACTTTTGTCTTCCAGCGCTGCAATTTGAACAACTTTTTATTCCTAGATATGAATTTGTCGCTGTTGGTGCTAAAATTATGGACTTTTCCTGACGTCCCTCGAATGTGTTCTTATTTTGCGTTTGTCGTAAAGTGTTTAATCACATGCGTAAGCTACCTTATTGCGAAGGAACTGCAGTCTAGCGTATCACTAAGAATATAATAACATTTTTATTCTAGTTAATTTACGACTAACGTAGTCATAATTATAAAGAAAACGGTATAGAGTTTCTGTGTTTTGAAGTGTCGTGTTAGAATTGATTAGCGTTTATGTAGATATATTTGTTTTCTTTATATACACTCGTAAGTGTTCATAACTGAGGTTCAGTGTGTGTATTTATGACGCGCCTTGACATGTGTCATACAACCTCGTGATGGAACAAACGTCATTATCTGTTGACGGAAGTGTCGGCGAAGCAATCCGTGATTTATCGTCAAGACGACATCAGTGCCGAGGAAGATCCTTTCGGATTTCCCAGACAACCAAATACTGACCCAGATGATGAGATTGTCAATGAAAAATTCCAAATAAGGTGAACAAGTGAACACTGGCCAGACGCGCAGTCCATCACACTTGTAATCTCATATGTTGTCCTTAAAGCCTTTTTAAAAGCGTCCCACTGCAGCTGTCTGGTAAACTGACCGAAACTTATTGTCCACAATGAAGATGTGAAATATGGCTTAAGAATGGAACGCGCTTCCCACTTGGCCCAAGGGCTGACAGGGGCTGCTCTCGCTCGCCTCACAAGGGACCAGATTTATTGAAGTGTCAACCGGCTAACAGCAGCGGTCACTCCAAGGAAGGAGACATTACTTTTAAGTTGTTGCCACGAACTAAAAATGGTAAATCTAGGCCTCTCTTTGGCGGTCAAGGGGTTTACGTAATACATTGGTGGGATGTTTTGTGAAATGAAGGGTTTCTGTATCAACATAAAAAGTGTAAAGGCCTGGGTTGGTATATAGAGAATTCTCCTTGGAGAGGTCACCACCACGATATGGTCTGTTATACTTAATGCATCTGGTGAATAGCATCACTTAGACCTTCATGAATGTACGAGCATAAGTCTAAAACTACTTAATGAATAAAAGTGAAGTGGTACAACATTTCCCCCCCTTTTTTGAAGGGTGTATATAATAAGACGCAACTAGATGCATAATGAAGTCTCCATTATCCCTTTATTGGGTGAAGTATGACATTGCGTATGGCGACGTGGAGTAATATACTTATTTTAGTAGCAATGAGGAGAGACTGACTCCGCATGTTTTCTAATTCCCGTTGTACGTCTACAGAGCAAGTGTCATTAGAGCCTTAATGACAATTGTGAAACATAGATGTGTATCAACAGTAGCAGTTATTTAGCAGCAAATCATAGACGAGCTACAATCATGCTACCAAGTCATTTGCTAGATTTATAGCCTATGGGATTTCCTTAATTTTCTGAGAATAGTTTTGCCCCGTGTCTCTACGAAAACCACAGTCTTGGCGCAAATACGTTTTCTTCGAGTTGATGATGGATGAATAATACAGTATATGGTAAGGAAGGACGGACAGTTACCTACTTTTTGTCTCTCTGGCAAAGTAGATTTGGTGTGAAATTATTGCCTTCGTTGTGGAATATATCCGGCGTCGAATAATTGTTGTCCGCGTATATGTTGCACGAACTGATTGTCTTCCTTGTATGCTATTTAGGTGTGGAATGAGTGACTTCATGTTTATTTAGGTGTAGACTAACTTCCTTGTATGATATTCAGGTGTGGACTGACATCAGGTTTATTTACGTGTAGACTGACTAACTTCCCTGTATGACATTCAGGTGTGGACTGAATAACTTCACTGCGTAATATGTTTATTGTGCATTGCGTATTATCTTCTTGGTAGAAAAAGTGTCATTACACAATCGTAATTGTACTCAAAGGAGAAAATAAAGAGATACCACAATCACACAGACTGATTGATGTCAGCTTGGCTTTTGGCAACATATCATCCCGCATTTCAATGTCACGTAGAAAATGTTAATTTGAAGACCTTTTAGAAGTTGCTACTTCCAATATATTAAAAGTATTTTGCTGCTTTCGGTGTTCATTTTGTAACTTTATTTTTGGCCTTTATTTGCCGAATCTAAGTGATCATTCGTCTGTCGTAGCAAACAACAAGCTTTTACTTTTACAGGTG
>NC_051404.1:2567275-2567598 GCF_015228065.2 Penaeus monodon | reverse complement strand
AAAAGAAAAGTACGCATTTACGTGCGTGCGTGGGTGTATGTATGGTGTGTCCGTGTAGCATGCAATTACTGATCTTTCCTTGAGTAACGTGTTCACTGCAGATCTGTATTTCTGAATACGCAATAACGCTTCCTGTTGGAGCTGTCTGTCTCTCCCAGCATCGAAGCCGCTGGGACGACGCGCCATGAGTTCATGCTCTTTGATTCCGGGAAATATAATTCAATTTGCGTTGCCATGGAGCACAGTCTCCATTCCCGTTTTTTTCCCCTCAACAGTCCTCATTGAAACTCGTGTCTTAGCGACGCCTGGCCAGGGTTCGCTGG
>NC_051404.1:2565640-2565947 GCF_015228065.2 Penaeus monodon | reverse complement strand
GCTGACCTGACCCCTTCCTCCGTGACCTGATCAAACCCAGTGTTCGCGGACGTGGCATCTCCTCTCAAGGTTGCCAGGTGACCACTAACGAGATCATCCTACCCAGCCCTTCTCTCTCCCGCCGCCCCCCCCTCCCCCACCTGCATCCTCAGGAGATGATACAGCTTCCCGGATACAGATTGCGGTGATGCTCGCCGTGTGATCGGCCGGTGGAGATCAATTGTCCCTCAGGCCGTTATGAGGTTGATTAACGGTGATTGTTATTGATCTTGGCTTCGGAGATGTAGCTTTGGTCGTAATTAGGGAA
>NC_051404.1:2564682-2564920 GCF_015228065.2 Penaeus monodon | reverse complement strand
TAAGCCGTGTTAATACCCTTGAGAGACTGTGCTATCCTGTTAATGATTCATCTCTGAATAAGGCAACACCTGATCCGGGGATGAACGAGTATTATGAACACGTGTATCAAAAAGTAAGGAGAATGACCTGACCAATCAAGGGAAATGCTTTGAAAATAATTAATGTATGAACCTATTCGCCTTTGGCTTTAATTTCGTTTAAGCTAATCAAATTGTTGACGTGTACTTTGTGTTAGTT
>NC_051404.1:2564191-2564477 GCF_015228065.2 Penaeus monodon | reverse complement strand
TTCACAAACAGACAGACCAACAAGGGAATTTAATCCTTGTTTGCAGATCATGGACGGGTTCACCAAGGGTTGTGGGGAGGGAGGGGGGGGGTGTTAAGGGAGTATATGTTTTATTTTTCATCTACAATGGTATTACAGGGAGGTTATTCATTCATGGTGTAAATCATATCGTATTTGATGATAGCTGAGCGAATGGAAATTAAAATATATGTGTTTACGTGGTTTGTATGTGGCATAATAGGGTTCTGGACTAATGATAAGATGTAATTCTGTCACTTTCTCTTTT
>NC_051404.1:2563616-2564021 GCF_015228065.2 Penaeus monodon | reverse complement strand
TACTTCGTTCACTCTTTCTATATGCATTCATTTCGCTCTCCTTTCACTCAAACAGAATCTCATGTTGAATTATTTCCTAAGGATTAAAAAAACCGAAAGAATTTTTCTTTTCTGATTCCCTTTAACGACACGAAGCAAAATGAAACGAACAGAGGAGCTACGCCAGAGCAGAAGCATTTTCATTTCTTTTTCTCGTATTCTATGTCTCTTTCATCATTTATTTGTGTGTGTTTTTCATCATTTATTTGTGTGTGTTTTTCATCATTCATTTATGTGTGTTTTTCATCATTTATTTTTTTTTTTATCATGAAGAATGTACGACCATGAGTGTGACTTGATCTTTTTTTTTTTTTCTTTTTCTTTTTTTAATGAAAAATCATTTAGATTTGTTCTTTTTCCTGTTGT
>NC_051404.1:2563287-2563510 GCF_015228065.2 Penaeus monodon | reverse complement strand
CGAAATCTCATTTAAATCTTCCCACTGATATTGAATTGCAATTGATGTAATAGATAGAAAGACCGGATGATAAACTCGATCAAATGAACAGATAGATAATAAACGATAAAGGAAAACGTAATAATTAGAGCCACGGGTTCATTAATAAGTGTGTGAATAGATAAGTTCAATTATTAGGTAATTAAACGAACAAAGGGGAGAAATATTGAGTGCTGATTTCAGA
>NC_051404.1:2563121-2563209 GCF_015228065.2 Penaeus monodon | reverse complement strand
CGTCCTTTTCATTCCCCTTCCAGTCGTCGGATTTCCGTTCATCCCCGTATTCGTTATTTGATTTGTTTAATTCGTTTCTTGTTCCCCG
>NC_051404.1:2562243-2562336 GCF_015228065.2 Penaeus monodon | reverse complement strand
GCCCATCTATCAAAAGTTTCCGACCTGAGAGAAACTCGAACTCGAGGCCAAGGGATTAGTCATGAACCAGAATTTATAGGTCGGGATTTCGTA
>NC_051404.1:2561665-2561793 GCF_015228065.2 Penaeus monodon | reverse complement strand
TGGTGTTGGTTCTGATGATTACGAAAGCGTAGATGGCGGAAATGCTGTGAAAAATTTATCATTTATTGAATAGCAGTGATAGTGGTAGCAGTAGCGTAGAAATGTCAAGGAGGATTTTGATAGTATGG
>NC_051404.1:2560951-2561476 GCF_015228065.2 Penaeus monodon | reverse complement strand
AAGAGGTAACTGAAATAACAGTAATAACGTTGGCGATAACAGTTCTTTTACAGAAAAGCGAACGCGGCGTGTCATTACGTCCACAATACAGTCTCGTCGTGTTATGTGCACAGGCCAAAGGCTAATGATATAACAGGCAGTCTGTCTCTTGCGTGGAGTGTCGACTGCCTTGTACGTATATATATTCTAGGAACCCCATTTCTGCGGCCAAATAACGTGGTAATTGGAAGCTAAAATCCTGGGTGGTTGTTTTTCTTTCAAATATTCAAGGGGCAGAGGAAACGCAGACAGACAGGCGACATCCGGAGGCGGAGGGAGAAAGCAGGAGTAATTAGAAGATGAAGAAGGAAGCCATAATAAGAATTATGATATTAGTATTGACGATGACAGTAACAGTGATGGTAATTGGCAGTGTCATATATGAGAATATAATTGTGTAATATTGTGATGAAATGATAAGGTAAGAAGCAAAAATAAGGAATCCAGAAAATAAAATAACGATACAAGTATGATAGAAGCTATAAA
>NC_051404.1:2559971-2560637 GCF_015228065.2 Penaeus monodon | reverse complement strand
AACCTGAGGGAGTTAGTTTCACCCACGAATTATTCTCTCCGTCATCGAGGGTGACGAGCAACCCCCACGGACGCTGAGTGACGCCGCTGCTACACTGCGCCGTTTCTCCTAAAGCGTTGGAAATTGCCTTTTTCCCCCGATGATAGCCAGGTTAATTAACATCTGCCACCGTGGAGGCTTGTTTTCTTAACGGAATGAAAAAAAAAAAAAAACATATTTCAGTGACGTGTGACAAGGCGTATACAGTGCGATAGGTGGTAGAGACAATAATGAAATCACGGCCGTTTTCCCCCCACTGTTCGTCTTCAAGAGCCACCTTTGTTAGACATTTTACACATACGAAATATTGTGCTCCAATGGCCCATTTATCCCTCAGGCTTGTTTTCCAAGGACAAGAGTACCGTCCAGTGTTCTGTCTTTGATGCGTCTCGAGGTTGTTGTAATTCGAGGCCGGATAACTGCAATAATGAGATAATTAGGACTCGCTTTATGGGTAGTTTGCCGGCAGAGGGTCAATTACAGGGCTTTCCATGGGATCCTCATGGGGGCCGTGGTATCTGGAAATGCTTTGGACGTGTAATGGAATTAGGTTCCAGTGGCCGGGTCGTTGTGTGATATTGAACTGTGAGATTGATTAAAGGCAAGGTTGCTTTGCATGTTATTTAC
>NC_051404.1:2559497-2559685 GCF_015228065.2 Penaeus monodon | reverse complement strand
TTTGTGGCCTCGGGTGTAGAAGCTTCCCCATCATAACTCACCCTTTCATCTCGCCTCTTATCGCCCCCTCTCCTCCACCCCCTCCTCCGTCATTTAGATTCTTAAATCGGCTCATTACCGCCTCTCGAGCTATTTCATCCCACGTGACAGATACCACGTGTTAAGTGGAGGAATGAAAACGATTAGAT
>NC_051404.1:2558814-2559002 GCF_015228065.2 Penaeus monodon | reverse complement strand
ACCATAGCGGCGACGGAGTTGGTCCCTTAGCGGGCTAATTTTAGTGCTGGGGGGGGGAGGGGCATCTTGGGGCGTAGGGAGCGTAGGGTAATAGCGACCCTGTGTGCTTTTACGGAGGTGGGTAAACAGAGGGAGGAGGAAATGCTCGAGTCGATTGATATTAACGTTTCTGGCGTTTTTCATGTTTT
>NC_051404.1:2558639-2558762 GCF_015228065.2 Penaeus monodon | reverse complement strand
CTGCTTTGTTTTGCTCTTTAATGTTTTACCTGTTCATGTTTTGTGATATTTCTCTATTAATGTTAAATAGCGTTTTGATATCACTAGAATACATACATAAATACATACTAATATATACACCGA
>NC_051404.1:2558289-2558527 GCF_015228065.2 Penaeus monodon | reverse complement strand
CTGTCTGTCTGTCTGTCTCCGCGTGAGCGCGTGTATGAAACCAAGAGAGAAACGATACACTTTGAAATAAAAGTAAATTGCCAAACACATTTCGTAGGTGTCATGCTGCTTAGCGTCACATTTCTCTCTTTCCCGACGCGCCGGAGTGACAGCCGCCGTAAAGGAGATAATCCCGCCAGAAAATTCTCAAGACTTCCCTCCCGAGATTCGATAAGCGGAGTGCCAAGGTGCCCACCCC
>NC_051404.1:2557973-2558048 GCF_015228065.2 Penaeus monodon | reverse complement strand
TAGATGGATAAGCATTAAAGAGAGGGTAGAGCAGGTAAGTTAAGAAAGGCAGATAAGCGGAAATGGTGAGATCGT
>NC_051404.1:2557732-2557923 GCF_015228065.2 Penaeus monodon | reverse complement strand
GCAAACGTACGGGAAATGGATCAAGAGAAAAAAAGAGACAAACAACAAAAGAAATGAAGAGGGAAAGGAAAAGGGAAAGAGAGGAAGAGAAGAGAAAGGAAAGAAGGAGAAAGAAAAAATAGAGATGCTATAAAGACAGTGAGATAAAAAGAAAGAAACAAAGAACACGAGAAAGGGAGAGCGAAAGAGAA
>NC_051404.1:2557372-2557675 GCF_015228065.2 Penaeus monodon | reverse complement strand
CTTGAAAAAAGACAGAGAATCACACACACACTTCATAACAACAACTGTCTGGTCGGATCCCGAAATACGTACCCAAAAGTCCCCAGATTTTCCCCCTTTTTCCCCAAGATTTTACTTTTTTTCCCCAGATTTCACCTTTTTCCCCCCAGATTTCACCTTTTTCCCCCCAGATTTTCCTTTTTCTCCAGATTTTCCCCTTTTTCTCCACTTCTTTGTTGCTCATTACCGGCTGATGTAGTGTTAATCACTGATTTTTATACAGGCGGTCGTTCGTTTCAACCGGAGCGTGAAAACAAAAGAAGG
>NC_051404.1:2556887-2557134 GCF_015228065.2 Penaeus monodon | reverse complement strand
GTAAGTAAAAACAACGAAAAAGAGGGAGAAAAAACAGCATGGAAAAAACAGTCAAACGGCAGATACCGCTTTCGTTTTCTTCTTTTCTTTTTTTCCGAGGACTTTGCACAATATTGCAATTAAGCTATTTTTAAATGCAACTTTCCTAAGGTTCTTTTTATGCCACAAAGGGCTCCTCTTTTTGGCCGGACGTACAAACATTTTAATCTTGTCAAGTCGTAACGTCACCTGGTAATTTTTTTCTTTG
>NC_051404.1:2556663-2556818 GCF_015228065.2 Penaeus monodon | reverse complement strand
CTCTATGTTTTTTTAATCTTTATGCTGCAACGCTCGGCTGGGCAAATAATTCGTGTCCACGTAGCCCCTGGTCCTTATGGATCAATATTTTTTTTCTCTCTCTCCAACTTTTCCAATATCCTCCATGATTGTCGAGCGAAAAGGCTAGAGATATT
>NC_051404.1:2554969-2555404 GCF_015228065.2 Penaeus monodon | reverse complement strand
CCGATATCCAAAAAATCGCAAGGGAGCCATAAAACGGCGCTGAGATCCTCCGCACTGCCTTGTGGCTCACATAGCACATGGAACTTCTCGCGCGCCACTTGCAGTCTCCTCTTTAGTATCAGTTAGCTTTGGCAACGGCGTGATGATGAGGCCTCCCAGCTGTATAGGATCGTTCTGTATCCGTCTGCCAATTTCCCCCTCTAATTCCATGTGTTTGTTTATTTTATATAGTGCATTCGCTTCATGTATTTTTTTTTTTTTTACATAGTGCATTTGCTTTTGGGATGAACGGCTGTTGGTTACACAGGAGAAAAAAGAAAACAAAAATCTTGCAAAGGGAATTCACTCGGTGGGTTGTTGTGTGTGGACTGTTTTACCAGCGGGAAGATGTGTTATGACAGCTCAGGGAGACAGGAGCTTTTTCTCTCTCTGTGA
>NC_051404.1:2554752-2554861 GCF_015228065.2 Penaeus monodon | reverse complement strand
GGGAGTCGGATAACTTACAGGAGGGTTGGTAAGGGCAGAACTTACCAAGGTAAATAGAGGAAAGGGTAGGGAAGATGTGGTTGGACTTAGCGTAAGGTAGGACATCCAT
>NC_051404.1:2554393-2554629 GCF_015228065.2 Penaeus monodon | reverse complement strand
GGTTAGACCAAGGCAAGTGCAGGATCAGAGAGGATAGTAAGGCAAGGCAGGGCAGAGTAAAACTTGACAGCGTCATGCCAGGGAGAGCGTGACAGGAGAGCACAGAATACGGGCGAGGACAAAACTACCCTAAATTGGTTGGCATGAACACTGGCATTTGCTTATCGTAGTTTGTCATCTAAAATTAACTGGGAGATGGTCAGCGTGCCATGTGGGCGGCTGCCTGGCACCCTGGG
>NC_051404.1:2554094-2554190 GCF_015228065.2 Penaeus monodon | reverse complement strand
GCAAAGCGTCTTGTTTTATTTTCTTTACTTTTATTAGTTCCATGACTCATGCTTTGTTTGTTTTTCGTTCGCTGGTCGTTTTTGTCCGAAGCCACT
>NC_051404.1:2553833-2554006 GCF_015228065.2 Penaeus monodon | reverse complement strand
CCGATGAGCCACGTGGGGGTCCCGCTGGCGGCCGTCTCCTTGGGTTTTGTTTGCTTACTTGTTTGTTCGGCCGCGAGTTACTCCTTCGCTCGCGTTTGTGGGATTTACTGGAGTTACGTCGTTGTTAGATAGGTTTCTGCTCGAAGTCTGGTGGGCTTTAGTGCATTTTGGTA
>NC_051404.1:2553309-2553424 GCF_015228065.2 Penaeus monodon | reverse complement strand
TATTTTGAAGGGGGGGGGGAGGTCTTCTCACTTTTTCGCAATTTGATTTGCTTTTGTCTGTCTTTATCAAGGTCCTTCCTCTTCCCTCATTTTCAACCAATAGAGAATTAGTCTG
>NC_051404.1:2552507-2552824 GCF_015228065.2 Penaeus monodon | reverse complement strand
CAAAAATATACATTCCCATATAATAAAACGGTGCAGTATTTCCGTACACTGTAATGTCAGCCCCTAACATCTTGCAGGCGTTTTATTAGCTTGCAGAGTTTAATATTGCACATTGCTCCGTCCGTTCTATGTGCACTTACAGCTTTATAACCTTATGATGTGTAGTTTACATGATAAGCAAGAGTGGCTTTGTGAAATTACTTTTACGGGTACGGAAAAAATGCCTCTGTCTTTCCCCCTCATTCCATGTGTGTTATCTCGGCTCGGGAATGCCTATACAGCTGGGGGATACGCACCTAAACACATTGTGCATATGC
>NC_051404.1:2552294-2552430 GCF_015228065.2 Penaeus monodon | reverse complement strand
CCCCACTATTGCCGGGGAGGGTATGTCTGCCCGCGGGTATATTGGGCTTGGGTCTAATATTTTATGTCTACCACAGTTCCTTTAAGTATGTAGTCCGTTTACGGTGGAGGAGATTGTACCTTAGCAGCTGGGTGTA
>NC_051404.1:2552176-2552252 GCF_015228065.2 Penaeus monodon | reverse complement strand
CATATTCTACATTTAACTTTTCGTAGCGTTTTTTTTCTCGACTACTGAATTTATTTCTTAGGTAGCTGGGGTTGGC
>NC_051404.1:2551589-2551828 GCF_015228065.2 Penaeus monodon | reverse complement strand
TATGAATTTGCTGCCTTTCTGCCTTAACACATATGCGCTCATTCATATGTTATCATGCGTGTGCGCACACGGGCATGCACTCATGCAAATGACATTGCTAAGCCACTTGAAAGAGGATTTTTGCGCATGAATTTAATATTGCGCTATTATTGCAAAGTGAGTTAAGTGCAAGCTTTCGAGAGATAATCAGGTCAGATATCTTATTGTTGCAAGATTTGTTTATCTCGTGGACCTTCACA
>NC_051404.1:2550964-2551124 GCF_015228065.2 Penaeus monodon | reverse complement strand
TCTTCCCCATCGGGTCAACAGACGGACGCCGAGAGTCACCACCTGATCCCCGAGGTATTTGCTGTGGCATCTCTCGCCGATGCCCTTTGCTCTCTATCTGTTTGAGCATCTGAGCCGGAGAGTCGGAGAGTTAACCTACAGATTCACTTTTTAAAAAAAT
>NC_051404.1:2550476-2550619 GCF_015228065.2 Penaeus monodon | reverse complement strand
GTTGGGGAAAGGGATGGAGGGAGGAATCGAGAGAGTATAAGACAAAGGAATTTGACGTCATCTTAAGCTATATTCATTATTTTTACCTGTAGATTATGTTATTATTTCTGCCTTTTCGCTTCGCCTGCTTTCGTCTTACATTA
>NC_051404.1:2549779-2550077 GCF_015228065.2 Penaeus monodon | reverse complement strand
AAACATGTATTGACCTAAGCTTTCGTGGCGTGATAGTAGGTCACGCTGACGGGGTTATAGAATAAACATTATTTATTTCTTGGAAAAATCGAAGCTCAATTGGCGAAAGACATTAGTTTCTCGCGAAAGACGTGTCGCAGTCGAGAAATCCTGTGAAACTGGTTGTATTTTCAATGCCTCTGCTATTGATTAATGTCACAAGAGATGACATATTTGTTTTGTAATTTCAAGGAGTTCAGAGACTGCGTTTTAAAAAAAGTGACAGGAAAAGAAATGATGTATATCACGATTTTTTTTT
>NC_051404.1:2549385-2549680 GCF_015228065.2 Penaeus monodon | reverse complement strand
CCTTATAGGTTATTAGCGTAATTGTCTCTCCAAACCAACGTCTTAATCATTATTTTTTCATATACAGCCGATGTTAAAGTGATTTTCCCTTCCTTTTATCTAGGAAAGCTGTGGTAATCTCTTCAGTTATTTTATGATTTCAGAACTAAATTGCCGAGAGAATAGAGGACGGGCTTTATAGATTTATACATTTGCGGGGCATTTAAATGTCTTTATTACGTGATTTCTATTTTTCATAACCTAAATGAAAGTTGAAAGACCGCGTTCCAAGTTTAAGCAGATTGATCATTCTCAA
>NC_051404.1:2549110-2549270 GCF_015228065.2 Penaeus monodon | reverse complement strand
TTCGTTCATCCACACGTTCATTATTTATTATCCCCGTAGCTTCCGTCACACGATCCCGTAATTCGAAATACACGTGTCAGCCATACTCGCGCGGCATGGCAGAGATATGCTCTCCTCGCACTCTCCCGCACCCCCTCAACACATGCTCCAGTGCCACCCC
>NC_051404.1:2548478-2548723 GCF_015228065.2 Penaeus monodon | reverse complement strand
TTATATCGGTTAAATCCCACGGAGAACCTAATCCATTCATCAGAAGCCAAGCGTGACTCGAACCTGTCAGTTTTTTTTTCCGAATTTCGATATGTTGCAAACATGAAAAGGTTTTTGTTGTGGGTAATTGAGATGAATGACTTTGGCGGATGAATTAGGTTTATTATTTTTGCATTTTATTATGATGATTACTTAGACTGGTTTGTTGGGATCCATTTTTTTCAGTTTGAGAATTGTTTGTGTTG